>NW_018744118.1:749938-1328789 GCF_001683475.1 Chenopodium quinoa | reverse complement strand
GGAGGCTGTAAAGGGGATCAAGACGAAAGATGTAATTTCATTCATTTTGGAAAAACGTCATCACTCGGTTCGGGGTTCCCATGTCTATGGTTTTTGATAATGGTCCCCAATTTGAGACGCCTGTTCTCAAAAGCTGGTTGGGAGACCAAGGAATTGCCCACTACTTTGCATCTGTCGGCGTCCACAAGCAAACGGCCAGGTAGAAGCCTTAATAAAATCATCTCAGACGGTCTCAAGAAAAAGATTGAACGAGCAGGCGGCCTATGGGCGGATGAACTACCACATGTTCTCTGGGCCATTAGGACGACTGAAAAAGGGGCGACTGGAGAAACTCCATTCCTCCTAACTTATGGTGCGGAAGCTGTTCTTCCAATAGAACACTACGAGCCGACTCTTCGAGTAATGCTATATGACGAAGAGGCAAACTGGGAAGCCATGCGCTTGGCATTAGACTCACTTCCTGAAAAGAGGGGCAATGCTGTTTTGCGCCATGAGATCTATCGCCTGAGAATGACTAGATCATACAACAAAAAAGTACACAGGCGTCCACTCAAAGTGGGGGACTTTGTACTTAGAAAAAATGGAAGCAGTTGGTAGGGCTAATGAGTCTGGCAAACTAACTCCCAACTGGGAAGGACCCTACCGAATCTATGAGGAAGTCAGGGACGGTACCTACCGTCTGGAAACACCAGACGGACAATCGTTGCCTCGAACTTGGAATGTAGATAACCTTAAAAAAATATTTCTTCTGAGAGATGTAAAGTAAAGAGCTACTTAATAAAGTTTGCACTTACTATTTAATTGTATTACGAGGGGCATGCCGTCTCTTCCTTACAGTCGGCTACTCTCCATTGAGTTTTTCACTCTATCTTCTGAGGGGCACGCCGTCTGTTCCTTTACAGTCGGCTACTCTCCATTGAGTAGATTAGGGCCTGGCCGACCCTGTGCCTAACAGGCGGCTACCCTTCTCTCACTTAGCACCTACGTTCACCAAGAACTTACAAAGGCCACCGGCCGAATGATCAGACCAGGCGCCAAAGCCAACTGATCAAATCTACAAAACTAATTCGACCTGTCCCAACATCATAACAGGCGTCCGACGGCATCCCTCCGGATGAAATTCGTCGCAGAGAGCAGCTCCCTTTTGGGTGGAACATTGTTCTATAAACTAATTACACGGCACCTATACGACTGTCCCCAAGGGCAACCACGTAGCCGTTTTTGAGACAAGGATAACTCTACCACTAACCAAAATCAGTGGTAGCAGTTGACATCTGAGTCAGATGACCGCCTGTATTACTTGGGATAGATGCAGGGGGTACCTATTGAGATGACAGCCAACAACATTGGCGAATCAAGGGGTCTAGCCGGCCTACGCCGCCTGGTACCTCTACTTCTCAAACAAAAGTGACGACGACTGAGTAACTCCAACGTTAACTCATAGTCACTCCTTCAAATTTGGTATGGAATCTAAAAAGTTTGAGTCGTCCGCCTGTTTTAAACAAACAAGGGCCCTCGAACCCCTATTCCTATTAAGTAACCTATTGAGTTAATAGCCAACCAACATTGGCGAATCAAGGGGTCTAGCCGGCCTACGCCGCCTGGTACCTCTACTACTCAATCTAGATTGTGACGAAGACTAAGTAACTCCTATGTTAACTTAATAGTCACTCAAACTTAGTATGGAGCCTAAAAGGTATGAGTCGTCCACCTGTTTTTTATAAACAAGGGCTCTCAACCAATACTCTTGCTAGATTAACAAATTACGAGTTAAAAAGCCAACATTGGCAATAAAGGGAAACAACCGGCACCAGCCGCTTGTTATCCTACTTAAATCCTTGGCAACTAGGATATACTATTTACTTGGTCAGACAAATTGAATAAATAGTTCGAATACCGATTGAATAAATGGCCGACTGATCATCTATCCTGGAAACAGACAACCAGTCGTCCAGGGGCATAAGCGGCATACTTACTATTTGTACCTGTCTTAACGTTCGGCCATACAAAACAGTCGGTCTAGTGAACAAATTAAAAATACTTAAGACAAATTTGAACCAAAACAAAAATTTGATAAATGAGCCGGCCATTAAAGACCAGCAGAATATTCAAAACCCCGGCCCCCTGGCCGGGTAATTACAAAGCAAACGGCACGCAGGCCGTGAAAAAAAAAAAAGAAATAATACTTAAAGCTTAAGAAGGGGGCAGTTCAGTATCAGCAGCTGCCGCCTGGTCAGCACTCTTCTTGCTGGACTCGGCCTTAGCTGCACCCTCTTTTGATGCCTTACCCCCAAGTGGCACAAGCGCCACGACCGGCTCTTCCTTCTCCAACGCACCGTCCAACGCCTCTTCTTCAGCAGCCGCCAGGATCTGTTGATTAAATATTTCCGAACACTGGCGGTACGTTCTTTCCCATGAGGCAAAGTCGGCACTGGGGAACAGTCGTTCCCAGGTCATGCGCTGGATTTGAGCGGAGTCTTCCACCATCTCCCGGACGAGCTCTTGTTTCTCTTGCTCGGCCTTATCCGAGAGCTCTTGGGTAAGACTCTTCTCTTGGTTCACCAGGCGTTCTTTTACGTTGGCCAAAGATTTCTCCATGGCTTCGTAAGAGTGCATTTTTTGGCGAAGAGGTTTCAGCTCGGCCTTAAGGTTGGTGACGGTCCCCTCCAGCTCGTCAACCTTCTTTTGGGCCGCCTCTAACTGAGCCCGAACAGCGGCGGTAGCCTGCGCCTGATAATAAAGAAGATCAATGGTCAGTACTTCATTTTGGGCAATTTGAAACATTGCCTTATCACAGCTGGAGGCGGCCATAGCCTTTGCGGCCTTTACCTCTTTGTTTTTCCGATCAATCGGCTTGCGAAGGCTGTTGACTCGGAGCAGGGCCTAAGTACAAAGGAAAACAGGCGTCAGACAGAAAAGTTAACAGGCGTCCTGGAACTCAAAAGCTCAAAAATATGCTAAGTGTACCTCAGCAAGGACCCCTGAAATCCCATCAAGGTCAAGGGTGCCGGCACCCCTGACCGCCTCCCTGTCAGATGGAGGAACTACTTTAACCATTGACTTGGCTACCTCAACCAAGTCAAGCCCTTGGGGCCGGCTGCATTAAGTGAAAGGAAAAAACAAGTTAGACCTAGTCAAGCAGGAAGCAAGTGTGAGTTTTTTACGAGTATTCATACATCTAGGCGGCCCCGCCTGGGTTTTTGAAGAAGTGGCCGGTTGCTTTTCAGCCGCCACAGTTTTCCTGGAAGATCCAGGAGAGCTTGCAACAGTCGTCCTCCGGGCCTTGGGGTCCGGCTGTTGCGAGGAAGAAGCCCTTGGAGTGCCAGACTGAAACCAAAAAGAGTTAGTATATGCATAAGACAACTAAAAGAGGAAGAGTTTTCGAAGTTTACCAAGGGTGCCCCTTGTTGGGGGAGTCGGCACAAGACTGTTGCATGAGAGAGGCCCGCAACATGGCCGCCGCAGTCTTGGATGCTGTTATTTTACTCATGGCGTCAGCTGCAAAAAATAAACAGCAAAGTTAGTAAAGATCCCAAGTAAACAAGGCGTGAAAAAACAGTATTTGCCAGGCCGGCTACCTCTAGAGCACCGACTGCCGAGGCCACAGGCGGCCAAAAAGTACTCGTCATAGAGCCACTTGAAGCTCGGACGCAGTTTAGGGGTACTTGCTCTCGTACCCCTGAAGTAGAGTTCACCCTAGTCTCTACATTGAAGAGTCCTTTGTCTAGGATCTCTCTTTTAGCCTTTGGGGGAACAGGCGGCATGCTGCGGCCGCCTGCGAGAAGAGGCGGATCCCTATTCCACTTGTTAAAACGTTGGTTCAGCTCCGTGTCTGAACCCTCAATGATAAGGAAGGTGTTCCGCCAATCCTTCCATTTGTTCGCCTTACCTCTCGTCATGAGGTAACCCCTATGGCTTGTTAATTGATACCAGCCGGTACCTCCCGACTTAGGGGTCCGGCTGAGATAGTTCATGTGGGCGAAAGCCTCAAAGCTTGGCTCCACCCCGTACATTTCGCACCCGGCCACATAGCCGAGTACGTTTACCCAAGAGTTGGGGCTAACTGCCATAACCCCAAATCATACCCATCTAAAATCCGCTGAACAGCCGGATGTAATGGGAAGCGCAGTCCAGCTTTGATGGCCGCCACATAGCAGCCAAAGCAGCCGTCATCATAGCTGGTACCAGCCGGCCAGACGACAGTGTCTTCTGGATCCGGCACGAACAGTAAAAATTCCGGGCCCATTCTGTGGTTAGCAATAAAGCTCGCCACTTTGTCTTGCATGGTTGCGATCCGGCCCCGGGGTACCATGCAGTAGTAGGGGGCGTTTTCCTCTCTGTAAGAGGCGGATGGCTCCGCCCAATTGTCCCCCTTCTCAACTGTATGAGAAAGTCTCGCCTCCTGAAGGCGGCTATGTTTTTCTTCTGAGCCTGGAGAACTGTGGCCAGAAGAGCTGGACTCAGACTCGTCCTCTGACGAGTCCGAGGAGGACGACTCCTCCCCTCTCCTAGAGGGGCCCGCCTCCTCTCCCTTAGAAGGAGCAGAAGGAAAATTAGACATGTCAACGGTAAGATGGGAAGGGAACACCTTGGCCCCTCTCTCAGAACTGTCGGCTTGACAGTCGCCTCGTTCTACATCTGGCGCCTGGTCAGATGTTTCACTAAGGAGCACCCTTTGGGAGGAGCCGTCTGAGTTTGATATCATAGCAGTCTTTTTTGTTCTGGCCATCACGTTCTGCATAGACACAGATACAGTCGGACTTTGTATAAAGAGCAAAGATGGGTCCAGAAAAGGGCAGGCGGCACTCCTAGTCCTAGATTCAGCCGTCCCCGGTGACCGACTGATCACTAACTTAGGTCGTGTCGTGTGCTTCCGTGGTGCTATTTCAAAAAATAAAAAGAAAATTAAAAGAGAACTGAGTTACCTGAACAAGTGACGGTTGATGAAGTTCTGGAAGTCCGGTGCAGTCGGCTTGTCAGAACAGGCGGTAGGCAGAAAAGGTCCGAAATGTCAGAGCAAGTTCAGGGGTCCGAATGTTCTCGCAAAGTTCTCAAATATGAAAATGACCGAAGTCAGCACTTCCTTATATAGGCAAAGTGAGAAGGCGAAAGGTCGCTTCCAAATTCAAAATTTGGGCGGGAAAATCTCTCGGCCGTTTGCAAGGTGACACCTGAAGCAGGCCGTCGCCTGTCACCGTGCGACACCTGTCACAGGCGACACGTGACCAGTCACGTGCCACCTGTGAGGGGCAAATGATTAGGGGATTTTTATCCACCAATCACCGTTTGGCAAGTGGACCAACCAGGTTCCGCCACGTGTCCTTCACGAAGGCCAACAGGAGCCTGCCACGTGTCAATCACGGATACGTCCTCTACGGACCAATTAAGACACGCCACGTGTCCACCCATGCCAAATGGGAAAACCGGCCAACAAGGCCCAATCCAGTCTAGAGGCCCGATCAGCCCTAGGTTTACCTTAAACCTAGAGAGTTGCACGCTTCTCAAGGCTATAAATACTTAATTAATTCTCATTAATCAAGCAATCAAGGAATCAAGCAGAGAAGAACAGAGTTATTAACAACCGGCTAATCTCGCTAACAACGCAGATTACCAACACTAAGCACTCTCACCTAGAGAGATCTCATTACTTTAATTTCTGTATTGATTACTCCTTAATCAGGTACTAACTTGACCGTTGGAGGCGGAGCTCTCAGGAGTCTCCGTTATTTTGCAGGTACAGGCGTCCGGTTCCAGTCTCGGAATTGTAACTCTCCCGCAGGACATCAGAAAACCCCGAAACACCTTCTTTGAGTAAGGACGGCTTTTCATAAGCATTTTCTCTTATTTCACTGAATAGAAACACAGTTTACTCACTTGCTTGACCAAAGAACTACAACTTTCTCATTTGCGTTCAAAATCAACACAAAACAATTCTCAAACCAACATGCTTCACATAAACAAAAGGTTTAGGGGAACAAAAGGTCATTCGGTTTGTAATGTGGCTCAAAATCAAGAAAGGGAAATAGGCTCAAAGGGTTAGCAAGAGGGGCAAATTTAAAAGAAAACCAATTTTGTAACAAAACAAAAAGAAGGATAAGAAAATGAAAAATGCCTATGTCCTCCCTTAAAGGGTTCGGTCACGATCTCGGGTAGATAGAAGTCAAACTCTGGATTTTAAAATGCATAACCAAGGATCCAAATATGCCACTCAACAAAGTTGATGAATGCTAGAACAAATAAACCTCACACGGGATTTGTATAGCAATTACCGACCTAAGGGGTTCATATCCACCATGGAGAGCGACACCGTCTTACCACAACCATGGATTAAGGCTACAAGTATCCCAAAGTTCTTAAAACCGCTACCTTAGCATTAAAATATGTTTAACTCAACCCAAAACACTCTCAAACCGTGCATACCATTACCAATTAGGAAGGAAAGCCTTCAAGGACACAAGCTCAAAACATTAAGTCCAAAACAAGAATGAATAAAACACATACGAAAACTTGCCTTGTTTTTAAAGGAAAAGACTCCATACAACCAAATATTCACAAGACAAGAACAACTTGAGAATGTTTATACAGTTGCGCAAGATGAGAGCATGATCAACAAATCCATGTATACCAAAAGTCAAATCAATAAGGCGCTCATGGCCATCCAAATATAGAATAACCAAAGTCAAAAATAAACCTTGGTATGTATGGAGGGGGTAAATCAAGCAATCAAGATACCAAGAAAGGGAAGAAGGAAACAACAAAACCACAAACATGTATCTTTCAAACCACATGCAAATAAGAAGGTAAAGCAACAAAAGAGAGGAGATGGAAAGAGTGAACCAAAATGTTAGGTGGGTGTAGAAACCCGCAAATTAAGTCATTTTCCTCATTTCCATTAAATTGCTCTTCTTTGATGCTTCAACTTCCATTTAAAAATATTCCTTGGTTTGCTACTTCTTATGGTTCTCGGTCCAAGGTCATGCGCAAAAGTATAGACATCAAGTACCTATATACAAAGAACATGGCTAATGAAGTACACCGGGAGCTGGTTACCGGAGCTCAGCATTTTTAAGAACATGGCTAATGAAGTACACCGGGAGCTGGTTACCGTCTCTCTCAGCAAGGAGAACTACACTGAGGGCATGATCAGAGACGGCTAGATACATGTAGAGAACCTCCCAGGGTAGGGGGCTCACTAGCCTTGGCAAAGAGTGCAAGTGTTACTTTAGCTTTTGGAATGCCATTTCCGCCTCTTCACCCCACTCAAATCTGGACCTCTTCCGGATGGCCTGGAAGAAATAGAGGCACTTGTCGCCTGACCGGCTGAGGAATCTCCCCAACGCCGCCAGGTAACCGGTCAATTTCTAGACTTCTTTAACAGCGCGGGGAGACCGCATGTCAATGATCGCCTGTACTTTTTCCAAATTAGCCTCTATGCCCCTTTGGTCGATCAAAAATCCAAGGAACTTCCCAGACTCAACACGAAATACACACTTCTTTGGGTTAAGCATGACCCGGTGCCGCCTGAGTGTGGTGAATGTTTCTCGGAGGTCAAGTAGGTGATCCGTCTGTAGCTTGGATTTGACTATCATGTCATCGATGTACGCCTCTACATTCCTGCCAATCTAGTTGATAAAACCTGTGTTTATCATGCGCTGGAATTTAGCCGGTGCATTCTTCAACCCAAATGGCATCACCTTGTAACAAAATAACCCCTGATCAATGACGAAGGTCGTCTTTTCTTGATCTTTTTTCCATCGGGGTATTTGATGGAAACCTGAATAGGCATCCATGAAACTCATCAGAGCAGGACCGGCTGTGGAGTCGACCAGACTGTCGATCTTTGGAAGCGGGTAACTGTCTATGGGACATGCTCTGTTCAGATCTGTGTAGTCTACACACATCCGCAGGTACCATTCGGCTTTTTCACAAGGACAACGTTTGCTACCCAATCCGGGTAGTAGCATTGCCGGATGAACCCAGCATCTAATAGTTTTCTAACCTCAGCCGCTGTCGCCTGAGATCTTTCTTCACCGTGATCCCTCTTTTTCTGCCTGACCGGCTTCTTTTTAGGATCCACAGCGAGCTTGTGGACGGCTAGATCCGGGCTAACGCCTGGCATCTCTTCCACTTTAAAGGCAAAGACGTCTTTGAATTCCTTCAGAAGTTGGAGCAGATCTGCTCCCAACCGTTCAAAAGAAACCGTCCCTAACTTGACGGTTCTGTCAGGGCGGCTGTCGTCTAGGACGACATCAAGGCAGTCACCAGCCGGCTGAGGTCGTTGGTCATCTGACCTTTCCCCGGCTAGTGATTGCTATTTTTCTTGTTTGACGGGTTCCGTTTGGTCCGCCTTTCTTTTCTTACCGGCTGCCCTTGGAGTCGGGAGTGCTGTATCGCAGTTATCAATGTGTATGGGCCTGCCGTCACCGGCTACCCCCATAGTTGGTTTGACGTCAAAGAGATAGCACTCCCTAGCCGTCCTCTGGTCCCCTTTCAAGGAACCGACTGTACCATCATCCTTTTCAAACTTAACGAGCATGAGCGAGGGGACGATGACAGCCTTGGATTTGTTGAGGGTCGGACGGCTAAAGATCATGTTGTAGGCGGCAAGTTCCTCTACAACTAAAATTTTTTACCACCATGTGGCGTCCTTCCCCCTTTTCACCCAGCCGGATGGTAAGATCTATGTTTCCTACCGGATGCACTACTCCTCCCCCAAAACCAACTAGTGGGTGAGGCGCCTAGTGCATGTTACTGGGTTTGTACTTGAGCTTTGTTAAGCACTGATAACTGATCAGATCAGATGAGCTCTCGGTATCTATTAGGATCCGACCAACTCATTGATTGGCAACCTTACACTCGATGACTATGGGATCGTCATGAGGTCGCCTGACCTTGCCTCGGTCCTCTTCAGAAATAAGGACCTCAGGAAAGGTGTCTTTCGACACCTGGCTCTTATCAACTGAGTTGACCAGCTTCCTGATGTTATCTTTGGTGCCCCTAATGGTGGGATCCCCTCCGGCAAAGCCGCCTGCTATGGTGAAGATTGTCTCTTCATCCGTCTCAAAGTTGGCGAGCACAGTTTTTGCCGTCTGCCCCTTCTTGGCCAAGGTGTTACTCTTGGCTTTGGGCAGGTAGGACTTCAGAGCCCCCTCATCAGCCAGACGGTCTAATAGCCGCCTGAGGCTATAGCAACCATTAGTGTTGTGGCCAACGTCCTCATGATACTTGATTAGGGGATTTTTATCCACCAATCACCGTTTGGCAAGTGGACCAACCAGGTTCCGCCACGTGTCCTTCACGAAGGCCAACAGGAGCCTGCCACGTGTCAATCACGGATACGTCCTCTACAGACCAATTATGACACGCCACGTGTCCACCCATGCCAAATGGGAAAACCGGCCATCAAGGCCCAATCCAGTCTAGAGGCCCGATCAGCCCTAGGTTTACCTTAAACCTAGAGAGTTGCACGCTTCTCAAGGCTATAAATACTTAATTAATTCTCATTAGTGAAAAGGATCGAATAATCAAGCAATCAAGAGATCAAGCAGAGAAGAACAAAGTTATTAACAACCGGCTAATCTCGCTAACAACGCAGATTACCAACACTAAGCACTCTCACCTAGAGAGATCTCATTACTTTAATTTCTGTATTGATTACTCCTTAATCAGGTACTAACTTGACCGTTGGAGGCGGAGCTCTCAGGAGTCTCCGTTATTTTGCAGGTACAGGCGTCCGGTTCCAGTCTCGGAATTGTAACTCTCCCGCAGGACATCATAAAACCCCGAAACATTTGGCGCCGTCTGTGGGGAGAGTACTTCAGAGATGGCATCCAAGTCTGTACCGACTCCAGAAGAGAGGCGTCCCCTAGACGACCCTCAAGTTCAGTCGGACCATGATACCGAAAGTGAATTTGAAGTGGAAACTCATACAGCTCCAGACGGGACCCTAAGGGCCCGACGTACCCGTCATACCGAAAGGAGGGAACGGGAGCATCTTCAAACAGGAAGCAAGCCAGCAGGCAAACCGCTTGCTCGGCAACAGCCGACTGATGGGTCTGCTCCCATCACAAGGAACGAACTCATGACCTTCATGAGGGACTTCAAGGGAGAGATCCAAGAGTTGATCAACAAAAAACCGCCTGCTTCAGTCAAAGAGCAGTCGGCCAAGAAACCTTCCACTTCACTGAAAAGGAAGCCAGTTCAAGGGCGAGAGGCGACTCCCCATCCTAAATCCAAGAAGCGGGAGCCACCTGCTCTTGATTTCACAAAACTCCGTTATCCTACGGGAAATAGGAAACCGGTTCGTCATATTCAGGCGGACGGGTCAAAGCAAACGTTCACAGATGCTCGGCACCTGCTAGAGCAGAAGAAGAGTGACCGATTATCAGAGTCGGCTTCTACTTCAAATTTTCAGGACAGTTTGCGAAATGCCTCGATGAGGCATACTCAGTCGTACCATGAGAGTCAGTCAGGCGGGACCTCCCGTCAGTCCGGCTTTCATAGTGCCCAGGCGGTACCGAACTTACCATTTGTGCCGCAACAACAGTATTTTATGCAGCCACCTCCATTTGGTGGACCTGCAGCAAAAAACGTCCAACCTATGGACTGGCAGTTACGGCTGCTTAGACTTGGTGAACAGCCGTCGGCCTTATCCAAGGAAATTACTGAAGCCGCTCAGCCGGCCAAAGTAAAAAATGTTCTAGTAGGCGCCTATGACGGCACTACTAACCCAGAAGACCATCTGATGGCATTCACCAACCTGATGTACCTTCAAGGGTTGGATGATCCCACTTGGTGCAAGTGTTTCCCAGCGACTCTCAAGGGAATTGCACAGCAATGGTTCGGCAACCTGCCGACTGGTTGTGTAAACAGCTTCAGGACGCTTGCTTACTTATTTGCCTCCAACTTCGCAATGAACATCCCTGCGAAGAAAACGACCCTTGATTTGGGAACAATTCAGCAGGGCGAGAAGGAGGGGCTTCGTTCCTACATCAGGCGGTTCAACCTGATGAGAATACAGATTCAAGGGTTACCGGATGAGGTAGCTTATACTGATTTTTTTAGAGGTCTCAAAGACGGGTCTACCTTCAAATTTGATTTAGTTCGAAAAAGGGTGGCGACTCTTCAAGAGGCCTTGATTGAAGCAGAAGCCTATATACAGGCGACTGATCTGTGTACGATAAAACAGTCGGACGGGAAGAGGTTCGACAAAAGAGAAGGACGACAGAAACAGTCGTCTAACAAAGATGAGAAAAGAAAAGAGGTCTGGGCGGTTGATTCCTCTAAACAGCCGGCCCAGAAAAAGAAAAAAGAATTCAAACCATACTCCCCAAAGTATGTGTTTAACAAGGATAACCAGTTTATCCTAAAAGAAATAAAGGGACGGCTCTCAATTGAGAAGCCGCTCCCCATGAAGGGTTCTGCGAGCAACCGGAACCAAGACAAAATCTGTGCTTATCATGATGACGTTGGTCATCACACCAATGACTGCATCAGTCTCATGCGGTACCTAGACCGCTTGGCTGATCAAGGTGATCTTGACACTTATGTCAAGAAATCGACGGGGAATACTTCCTCAAAAAAGCAGTCGGCCAAAAAGAATCAACAGGCCGACAGTTCCGATACAGATGATGCAGTCGTCTACACCATTGCAGGCGGCTTCTCAGGAGGCGGCCCCACTATTAGGGGCAACAAAGATAATATAAGGCGGTTAGATGTAAATTCCGTTCACCAAGAACGGCCGTCCAAATATACATTTCCTGAGATTGTCATCACTGAAGAGGATCTAGGAGGGGTAAGGGGGCCGCATGACGACCCTCTCGTTATTGAATGTAAAGTGGCCAACCAGAGAGTTGGCCGAATCCTCATAGATACCGGGAGCTCCTCAGATCTCATCAGCAGCAAATGTCTGTCAAAACTGAAATATCAGACGGACTGCATACATCCGGCCTCCCACCCTTTAATAGGGTTTGGAGGAGGAGTCGTCCACCCACTGGGACGAGTAGATTTACCCATTCGTCTGGGCGAAAAAGGGGAAGGACGACACATGGTAGTCCGGTTCCTAGTAGTAGAGGAACTCTCGGCCTACAACATGATTCTGGGTCGACCAACCCTGAATATTTCCAAGGCTGTTATAATCCCGTCTCTTATGCTGCTTAAGTTTGAGAGGGATAATGGAACAGTCGGCTCCCTAAGGGGAGATTAGAGGATGGCCCGAGAGTGCTATCTCTCGGATGTCAAGCCCACTGTTATGGCCACTGGGTCAAGTGGAGAAAAAACAGACCTTGACAATGTCAAGGAGAGTGTGCCTGTTCAAGAAACAGGCGACAAAAAAAGAAAGGCGTCCCAAACAGAGTCCGCAAGAAAAGCAAGAAAATAGCAATCATTGGCAGAGGAGCGGTCGGATGAGTCCCGCCCTCAGCCGGCTGGTGAGCATGCGGACCTGATATTAGACGACTTCCGTCCTGATCGAACAGTCAAAGTTGGGACGACTGCTCTGAGAAACCTTGGTGATGACTTTCACAACCTGTTGAAAGAATACAAGGACATCTTTGCATTTGAAGTCCATGAAATGCCAGGCATTAGTCCTGATCTGGCAGTACATAAACTCGCTGTGGATCCGAAAAAGAAGCCGGTACGGCAAAAGAAGCGGAACCATGGTGAGGAAAGAGGTCAGGCGGCAGCCGCCGAAGTCAAAAAATTACTTGATGCAGGGTTCATTCGGCAATGTTACTTCCCAGATTGGGTTGCAAATGTAGTGCTTGTTAAAAAGCCGAATGGCACCTGGCGAATGTGTGTAGACTACACAGACTTGAACAAGGCGTGCCCCAAAGACAGTTACCCTCTGCCTAAAATTGATAATCTGGTCGACTCAACAGCCGGCCATGCCTTGATGAGTTTTATGGACGCTTATTCTGGTTTCCATCAAATTCCTTTATGGAAGAAAGATCAGGAGAAGACGGCCTTCGTCACTGATCAGGGATTGTACTGTTACACGGTCATGCCGTTTGGTCTTAAGAATGCCCTGGCTACCTTCCAACGAATGATAAACACAGTGTTCTTTGATCAGATTGGGAGAAACGTCGAGGCATATATTGATGATATGATTGTCAAGACTAAACTTCAGAAAGATCATCTGACGGACCTCCGAGAAACTTTCGCCACACTCAGGCGGCACCATGTCATGCTCAATCCCAAGAAATGTGTATTTGGAGTTGAGTCTGGGAAATTTCTCGGATTTCTTATCAACCAGAGAGGAATAGAGGCGAACCCTGAGAAGGTACAGGCGGTCATTGACATGCAGTCGCCTCGTACCGTCCGAGAGGTTCAAAAGTTAACAGGTTGTCTGGCGGCCTTGGGGAGATTCCTAAGTCGATCAGGCGACAAATGCCTATACTTTTTTCCAGGCAATTAAGAAAAAGGCAAGGTTTGAATGGGGGCCGGATGCTGAGGCCGCCTTCCAGAAATTAAAGGTTCACTTGCATTCCTTGCCGAGGCTGGTCAGCCCTTTGCCCAAAGAAAATCTCTACATGTACCTGGCTGTCTCTGATCATGCGTTAAGCGCTGTGCTCCTTGCTGAAAGGGACGGCTGTCAGCTCCCGGTCTACTTTGTCAGTCACGTACTGAAAAATGCCGAGTTGAGGTATCCCCTAGTGGAGAAATTTGGTCTTGCACTCTTCATGGCTGTTAAAAAATTGAAGCCCTACTTTCTGGCACATGCAGTCGTCGTGTATACCGACCAACCAATCAAGCGGCCCCTTACCACCATGGAGTCGTCCGGACGAATGATCAAATGGGCCATAGAAATGCAGAGTCTCGAAATTACTTTCGAGCCTAGAAAAGCAGTGAAGGGGCAAGCCTTTGCTGACTTTATTGTAGAGATGACTCGTCCTCCTGACTCTCAAGTTCCAGACCAAGTCTGGAAGGTATATGTGGACGGAAGCTCTACTTCAAACGGTTGTGGAGCAGGCGTCGTATGTCAATCTCCAGAGGGCGACAGGTTCGAGTATGCTCTACGCTTCAGTTTTCAGGCTTCAAACAATGAGGCAGAATATGAAGCTTTACTAGCCGGGATCCGCATGTGCAAGGCGGCAGGGGCAAGAAAAATAGACGCCTGTTCTGATTCACAATTGATAGTGAGTCAGTACAATGGCGAATACGAAGCAACTCATCCGGCCATGATCAAGTATTTACAGGCGGTCCGACAAGCAGTCGGCTCCCTTGAGGATTTCCATCTGATCCAAGTGCCGAGATCAGAAAACAACCAGGCAGATGCACTTTCGAAATTAGCATCATCCGCCTCCTCCGATACTCCTCGAACTGTTTTTTGGGAAGTAATGGAGAAGAGAAGCATCGAGGAAAACCCTATTGGAATCCTAGACAGAAGCTCAACCTGGATGGATTCAATCAGGGCATATCTGACAAACGGTACACTGCCGAATGATCCTCAACAGGCGGCAGCACTGAAAAAACGAGCCTCCTGTTTTGAAATGATACAGGGAGAACTTCACAAGAGGGGGTACCTTCAACCCTTCTTAAAGTGTGTTACTCCTGAAAAGGGACGAGAGATACTAGATGATCTTCACTCTGGTTTCTGTGCTTCCCATATAGGTGGTAGGATGCTTGCTCAAAGGGCAAGGCGGCAGGGCTACTTTTGGCCTACTTTGGAAGCAGATGCAATGGAGATGGTGAAAAAATGTGACAAGTGCCAAAGGTTTGGCAAATTAATTCACCGTCCGGCTACTGACCTCACTACCATTCACAGCCCACTACCGTTTGCTAAGTGGGGCATGGACATTCTAGGTCCATATACGCCTGCTACAGGCGGCAGAAGGTATATACTTGTTGCCGTTGACTACTTCACTAAATGGGTAGAGGCGGAGGCTGTAAAGGGGATCAAGACGAAAGATGTAATTTCATTCATTTGGAAAAACGTCATCACTCGGTTCGGGGTTCCCATGTCTATGGTTTTTGATAATGGTCCCCAATTTGAGACGCCTGTTCTCAAAAGCTGGTTGGGAGACCAAGGAATTGCCCACTACTTTGCATCTGTCGGCCGTACACAAGCAAACGGCCAGGTAGAAGCCTTTAATAAAATCATCTCAGACGGTCTCAAGAAAAAGATTGAACGAGCAGGCGGCCTATGGGCGGATGAACTACCACATGTTCTCTGGGCCATTAGGACGACTGAAAAAGGGGCGACTGGAGAAACTCCATTCCTCCTAACTTATGGTGCGGAAGCTGTTCTTCCAATAGAACACTACGAGCCGACTCTTCGAGTAATGCTATATGACGAAGAGGCAAACTGGGAAGCCATGCGCCTGGCATTAGACTCACTTCCTGAAAAGAGGGGCAATGCTGTTTTGCGCCATGAGATCTATCGCCTGAGAATGACTAGATCATACAACAAAAAAGTACACAGGCGTCCACTCAAAGTGGGGGACTTTGTACTTAGAAAAATGGAAGCAGTTGGTAGGGCTAATGAGTCTGGCAAACTAACTCCCAACTGGGAAGGACCCTACCGAATCTATGAGGAAGTCAGGGACGGTACCTACCGTCTGGAAACACCAGACGGACAATCGTTGCCTCGAACTTGGAATGTAGATAACCTTAAAAAATATTTCTTCTGAGAGATGTAAAGTAAAGAGCTACTTAATTGTATTACGAGGGGCATGCCGTCTGTTCTTTACAGTCGGCTACTCTCCATTGAGTTTTTCACTCTATCTTCTGAGGGGCACGCCGTCTGTTCCTTTACAGTCGGCTACTCTCCATTGAGTATTTTACTCAAACACTTAGCTAAAAAGATTAGGGCCTGGCCGACCCTGTGCCTAACAGGCGGCTACCCTTCTCTCACTTAGCACCTACGTTCACCAAGAACTTACAAAGGCCACCGGCCGAATGATCAGACCAGGCGTCAAGCCAACTGATCAAATCTACAAAACTAATTCGACCTGTCCCAACATCATAGCAGGCGTCCGACGGCATCCCTCCGGATGAAATTCGTCGCAGAGAGCAGCTCCCTTTTGGGTGGAACATTGTTCTATAAACTAATTACACGGCACCCATACGACTGTCCCCAAGGGCAACCACGTAGCCGTTTTTGAGACAAGGATAACTCTACCACTAACCAAATCAGTGGTAGCAGTTGACATCTGAGTCAGATGACCGCCTGTATTACTTGGGATAGATGCAGGGGGTACCTATTGAGATGACAGCCAACAAACATTGGCGAATCAAGGGGTCTAGCCGGCCTACGCCGCCTGGTACCTCTACTTCTCAAACAAAAGTGACGATGACTGAGTAACTCCAACGTTAACTCATAGTCACTCCTTCAAATTTGGTATGGAATCTAAAAAGTTTGAGTCGTCCGCCTGTTTTAAACAAACAAGGGCCCTCGAACCCCTATTCCTACTAAGTAACCTATTGAGTTAATAGCCAACCAACATTGGCGAATCAAGGGGTCTAGCCGGCCTACGCCGCCTGGTACCTCTACTACTCAATCTAGATTGTGACGAAGACTAAGTAACTCCTATGTTAACTTAATAGTCACTCAAACTTAGTATGGAGCCTAAAAGGTATGAGTCGTCCACCTGTTTTTTATAAACAAGGGCTCTCAACCAATACTCTTGCTAGATTAACAAATTACGAGTTAAAAGCCAACATTGGCAATAAAGGGAAACAACCGGCACCAGCCGCTTGTTATCCTACTTAAATCCTTGGCAACTAGGATATACTATTTACTTGGTCAGACAAATTGAATAAATAGTTCGAATACCGATTGAATAAATGGCCGACTGATCATCTATCCTGGAAACAGACAACCAGTCGTCCAGGGGCATAAGCGGCATACTTACTATTTGTACCTGTCTTAACGTTCGGCCATACAAAACAGTCGGTCTAGTGAACAAATTAAAAATACTTAGACAAATTTGAACCAAAACAAAAATTTGATAAATGAGCCGGCCATTAAAGACCAGCAGAATATTCAAAACCCCGGCCCCCTGGCCGGGTAATTACAAAGCAAACGGCACGCAGGCCGTGAAAAAAAAAAAAAAAAAAAAAGAAATAATACTTAAAGCTTAAGAAGGGGGCAGTTCAGTATCAGCAGCTGCCGCCTGGTCAGCACTCTTCTTGCTGGACTCGGCCTTAGCTGCACCCTCTTTTGATGCCTTACCCCCAAGTGGCACAAGCGCCACGACCGGCTCTTCCTCCTCCAACGCACCGTCCAACGCCTCTTCTTCAGCAGCCGCCAGGATCTGTTGATTAAATATTTCCGAACACTGGCGGTACGTTCTTTCCCATGAGGCAAAGTCGGCACTGGGGAACAGTCGTTCCCAGGTCATGCGCTGGATCTGAGCGGAGTCTTCCACCATCTCCCGGACAAGCTCTTGTTTCTCTTGCTCGGCCTTATCCGAGAGCTCTTGGGTAAGACTCTTCTCTTGGTTCACCAGGCGTTCTTTTACGTTGGCCAAAGATTTCTCCATGGCTTCGTAAGAGTGCATTTTTTGGCGAAGAGGTTTCAGCTCGGCCTTAAGGTTGGTGACGGTCCCCTCCAGCTCGTCAACCTTCTTTTGGGCCGCCTCTAACTGAGCCCGAACAGCGGCGGTAGCCTGCGCCTGATAATAAAGAAGATCAATGGTCAGTACTTCATTTTGGGCAATTTGAAACATTGCCTTATCACAGCTGGAGGCGGCCATAGCCTTTGCGGCCTTTACCTCTTTGTTTTTCCGATCAATCGGCTTGCGAAGGCTGTTGACTCGGAGCAGGGCCTAAGTACAAAGGAAAACAGGCGTCAGACAGAAAAGTTAACAGGCGTCCTGGAACTCAAAAGCTCAAAAATATGCTAAGTGTACCTCAGCAAGGACCCCTGAAATCCCATCAAGGTCAAGGGTGCCGGCACCCCTGACCGCCTCCCTGTCAGATGGAGGAACTACTTTAACCATTGACTTGGCTACCTCGACCAAGTCAAGCCCTTGGGGGCCGGCTGCATTAAGTGAAAGGAAAAAACAAGTTAGACCTAGTCAAGCAGGAAGCAAGTGTGAGTTTTTACAAGTGAGTATTCATACATCTAGGCGGCCCCGCCTGGGTTTTTGAAGAAGTGGCCGGTTGCTTTTCAGCCGCCACAGTTTTCCTGGAAGATCCAGGAGAGCTTGCAACAGTCGTCCTCCGGGCCTTGGGGTCCGGCTGTTGCGAGGAAGAAGCCCTTGGAGTGCCAGACTGAAACCAAAAAGAGTTAGTATATGCATAAGACAACTAAAAGAAGAAGAGTTTTCGAAGTTTACCAAGGGTGCCCCCTTGTTGGGGGAGTCGGCACAAGACTGTTGCATGAGAGAGGCCCGCAACATGGCCGCCGCAGTCTTGGATGCTGTTATTTTACTCATGGCGTCAGCTGCAAAAAATAAACAGCAAAGTTAGTAAAGATCCCAAGTAAACAAGGCGTGAAAAAACAGAGTATTTGCCAGGCCGGCTACCTCTAGAGCACCGACTGCTGAGGCCACAGGCGGCCAAAAAGTACTCGTCATAGAGCCACTTGAAGCTCGGGACGCAGTTTAGGGGTACTTGCTCTCGTACCCCTGAAGTAGAGTTCACCCTAGTCTCTACTTTGAAGAGTCCTTTGTCTAGGATCTCTCTTTTAGCCTTTGGGGGAACAGGCGGCATGCTGCGGCCGCCTGCGAGAAGAGGCGGATCCCTATTCCACTTGTTAAAACGTTGGTTCAGCTCCGTGTCTGAACCCTCAATGATAAGGAAGGTGTTCCGCCAATCCTTCCATTTGTTCGCCTTACCTCTCGTCATGAGGTAACCCCTATGGCTTGTTAATTGATACCAGCCGGTACCTCCCGACTTAGGGGTCCGGCTGAGATAGTTCATGTGGGCGAAAGCCTCAAAGCTTGGCTCCACCCCGTACATTCCGCACCCGGCCACATAGCCGAGTACGTTTACCCAAGAGTTGGGGGCTAACTGCCATAACCCCAAATCATACCCATCTAAAATCCGCTGAACAGCCGGATGTAATGGGAAGCGCAGTCCAGCTTTGATGGCCGCCACATAGCAGCCAAAGCAGCCGTCATCATAGCTGGTACCAGCCGGCCAGACGACAATGTCTTCTGGATCCGGCACAAACAGTAAAAATTCTGGGCCCATTTTGTGGTTAGCAATAAAGCTCGCCACGTTGTCTTGCATGGTTGCAATCCGGCCCCGGGGTACCCTGCAGTAGTAGGGGGCGTTTTCCTCTCTGTAAGAGGCGGATGGCTCCGCCCAATTGTCCCCCTTCTCAACTGTATGAGAAAGTCTCGCCTCCTGAAGGCGGCTATGTTTTTCTTCTGAGCCTGGAGAACTGTGGCCAGAAGAGCTGGACTCAGACTCGTCCTCTGACGAGTCCGAGGAGGACGACTCCTCCCCTCTCCTAGAGGGGCCCGCCTCCTCTCCCTTAGAAGGAGCAGAAGGAAAATTAGACATTTCAACGGTAAGCTGGGAAGGGAACACCTTGGCCCCTCTCTCAGAACTGTCGGCTTGACAGTCGCCTCGTTCTACATCTGGCGCCTGGTCAGATGTTTCACTAAGGGGCACCCTTTGGGAGGAGCCGTCTGAGTTTGATATCATAGCAGTCTTTTTTGTTCTGGCCATCACGTTCTGCATAGACACAGATACAGTCGGACTTTGTATAAAGAGCAAAGATGGGTCCAGAAAAGGGCAGGCGGCACTCCTAGTCCTAGATTCAGCCGTCCCCGGTGACCGGCTGATCACTAACTTAGGTCGTGTCGTGTGCTTCCGTGGTGCCATTTCAAAAAATAAAAAGAAAATTAATAGTAAGAGAACTGAGTTACCTGAACGAGTGACGGTTGATGAAGTCCTGGAAGTTCGGGTCAGTCGGCTTGTCAGAACAGGCGGTAGGCAGAAAAGGTCCGAAATGTCAGAGCAAGTTCAGGGGTCCGGATGTTCTCGCAAAGTTCTCAAATGTGAAAATGACTGAAGTCAGCACTTCCTTTTATAGGCAAAGTGAGAAGGCGAAGGGTCGCTTCCAAATTCAAAATTTGGGCGGGAAAATCTCTCGGCCGTTTGCAAGGTGACACCTGAAGCAGGCCGTCGCCTGTCACCGTGCGACACCTGTCACAGGGGACACGTGACCAGTCACGTGCCACCTGTGAGGGGCAAATGATTAGGGGATTTTTATCCACCAATCACCGTTTGGCAAGTGGACCAACCAGGTTCCGCCACGTGTCCTTCACGAAGGCCAACAGGAGCCTGCCACGTGTCAATCACGGATACGTCCTCTACAGACCAATTAAGACACGCCACGTGTCCACCCATGCCAAATGGGAAAACCGGCCATCAAGGCCCAATCCAGTCTAGAGGCCCGATCAGCCCTAGGTTTACCTTAAACCTAGAGAGTTGCACGCTTCTCAAGGCTATAAATACTTAATTAATTCTCATTAGTGAAAAGGATCGAATAATCAAGCAATCAAGAGATCAAGCAGAGAAGAACAGAGTTATTAACAACCGGCTAATCTCGCTAACAACGCAGATTACCAACACTAAGCACTCTCACCTAGAGAGATCTCATTACTTTAATTTCTGTATTGATTACTCCTTAATCAAGTACTAACTTGACCGTTGGAGGCGGAGCTCTCAGGAGTCTCCGTTATTTTGCAGGTACAGGCGTCCGGTTCCAGTCTCGGAATTGTAACTCTCCCGCAGGACATCAGAAAACCCCGAAACAATACTGGCAATATTTGCTCTTTTCCCGGTTGCTTACGGGACTTTTCATCGCAGCCGGCTTGTCGAGAGACATTCGGTCCTTGATCTCCATGAGGATGGAGGAGCAGCCCTTTGTGAACTCGTACTTGGGAACGTACGGTTCTGATTTCCGTCTGAACTTCTGAGTCGGCTGACCAGGTCGGTCTGCCGCCCAGACCTCTTTTCTCTTCTTTTCTTCCTTTTTAGCCGGCTGTTGCTGTTGCCGGCTGTCTCTTCTGTCGGATTTTTTGGAATCCGACGGCTGCTTTACAACGCAAAGCTCCGTCGCCTGTATACAGGCTTCAACTTCCATTAACGCCACTTGAAGGGTGGCTACCCTTTTTCGGACGAGGTCGAACTTAAAGGTTGACCCATCCTTCAGCCCTTTGAAGAAGTCTGTATAAGAAACTTCGTCAGACAGTCCTTGAATCTGAATTTTCATCAGATTGAACCGTTTGACGTAGGGCCGGAGCCCTTCTCTGTCACCCTGCTGTATTGCCCCTAGATCAAGGCTAGTCTTTTTGGCAGGGATGTTCATTGAAAATTTGATGTAAATAAGTACGCCAAAGTTTTGAAGCTGTTGATGCAGCCGGCTGGTAGATTACCAAACCATCGTTGGGCAATGCCCTTCAAGGTAGCCGGGAAGCATCGGCACCATACGACATCATCCAACCCCTGTAGGTACATGAGGTTAGAGTAGGCCATTAGGTGGTCTTCTGGGTTGGAGGTACCATCATAGGCCCCTACCAACATGTTTTTAACCTTAGCCGGTTGTGCCGCCTGGGTTATCTCGGGGGAGAACGCTGTGGGTTGTTCTCCTAAGTTTAGTAGGCGCAGCTGCTAGTCCATGGGCTGGAACGGCTGCTGCACATGGCCGCCAAAGAGACCCGGCTAGCTAAAAGGGGATCCACCCAGCCCATTTGGCGAACTAAATAGACCAGTCTGGATCACTTGGGGTCCAGACCGGGCGGAGGGTTCGCCCGTCTGACTCCCTACGCTTGTTCTCGTACGCCTGTTAGAGGTGTCACGGAAACTGTCTGGGAAGGTCGACGTCGAAGCCGACGCAGACGCTTGGCTTCTCTTTTCCTGGAGGAACGTCCGGGCATTAGAGAAAGTCTTCTTGGTACCATCCGGCTGTAAGTGCCGAATGGGTTTTCTGAGTTCCTCTTGGGGGAAGCGGAGCCTATTTTGATCGAACATGAGGCCCTCCCCCTCCTTCGGCTTTGGGTGAGGGGTAGGGACCCGGTCTTTGATCGTTTTCTTCCTAAAGGAAGGTTTCTTGGCCGGCTGACTCTTTTTGGGAGTAGCTGACCGAATAAGGTTCTGGATCTCACCCTTGAAACTATTCATGAAGGTCATGAGTTCGTTCCTGGTTGACGGGAGCAGAGCCTTCTGCCGCCTGAGCAGCTCCAACCGGGTTGCCGGTTGGGTTGCTTGGAGCAGCTTGGTTGTTATCTCGTTCCTTCTTATTCCTGGAACGGGTGTGCTTTGTTCTGAAGGACCCGTCTAGGACCACATAGGTGTTGACTTCATAGTCATCACAACTTTCATGGTCCGTTTGGACCTCACGCTCGGCCGAAGGCCGCTTGTCCTGATCCGGTGGTACAGGATTAGAAGTCATCTCAGAAGTACTTTCCCCATAGACGGCGCCAAATGTTTCGGGGTTTTTTGATGTGTCCTACGGGAGAGTTACAATTCCAAGAATGCCCTTCAACGCCTGTACCTGCAAAACCACGAAGTCTCCAGTTGGTTGGAGCTCCGCCTCCGACGATCAAGTCAGTTACGTACAGGAGGAAAAGAGTGCGTAAAATAGTGAAATTACTTCTCACGTAATGGGAGAATTCCGCAATTAATATTGCTCGGGTTTGGTGTAAGTAGTTAAGAATGTATTGAATATCTTGAATTGAAAGCCCATTAATGAGGATCCTTTCACTATTTATAGTGGGGAGCCTTGGTCCCCCATTTAGGGTTCAATGGACACGTGTCAGCAGGGGATTGGAGCCCTGCTGACCAATGGCTGGGTGCCACGTGTCGCTTAGCCATAGGGCCACGTGGCTGGGGTAGTTTTTACTCCCAAACATTTGCCCCTCTCAGGTGCTGAAGTGGCAAGGTGCCACGTGGCGCCTGAGAAGAATATTTTTTTTTTATTTTTTTTTTTTTTTTTTTTTGGTACCTCTTCAGATTCTAACTGAAGGAAGAGGAGGTAAAAGCAGAAGGGGAAGGGTCGTGACTCTTCGCCTTCTGGGAAAAACAATATAAATAGAGAGAGAGGCACCCTCGAGAGCTCATTTAAAAAGCTTTGTTTGAATTTGTTTGACTTTCACATGATTCAATTAGCTTTTTAAAATGCATTTGACTTTTATTTGATTCAAAAAGCCTTGTTTGAATGTTTTTTACTTTCACTTGATTTCATTAGTTATTTTCATTACATTTGACTTTTATTTGAATAAAAAAGCTTTGTTTGAATGTGCTTGACTTTCATTTAATTTTAAAAGCTTTGTTTGAATGTCTTGATTTTCATTTGATTCAAGTAGCTTTGTTTGAATATGTTTGACTTTCTTTTGAATTTAAAAATTTTTAAATACGTTTTTTTTAAACTAACGTAAAAAGCTTTGTTTAAATGTGGTTGACTTTAATTTGATTCAATTAGCTTTGTTAGATAATCGTTGACTTTCATTTGATTCAATTAGCTTTTGTTGAATGCATTTGACTTTCATTTGAATCAAAAAACTTTGTTTGAATGTGTTTGACCTTCATATGATTCAATTAGCATCATTGAATGCATTTGACAATCATTATATTCAAAAAGCTTTGTTTGAATTTGTTAAACTCTCATTTAATTCAATTAGCTTTGTTTGAATGTGGTTGACTTTCATTTGGTTTAATTAGGTTTGTAAGGATGTAATTGACTTTCATTTGATTTATTTAGCTTTGTTGAATGCATTTGACTTTAATTTGATCCAAAAGCTTTGTTTGAATGTGTTTGCCTTTCATATGATTCAATTAGCATCTTTGAATGCATTTAACATTCATTATATTCACTTGATTAGATTAGCTTTTTTGAATGTATTTTACTTCCATTTGTTTTAAAAAGTTTTGTTTGAATGTGTTTCAATTTCATTTGATTCAATTAGCTTTGTTTGTATGTAGTTGACTTTATTTTGATTCAATTAGCTTTGTTAGAATATCATTAACTTTCATTTGATTCATTTAGCTATGTTGAATGCATTTGACTTCCATTTGATTTAAAAAGCTTTGTTTGAATGTGTTCATATGATTCAATTAGCATCGTTGAATGCATTTTACAATCTTTTGATTTAAAAAGCTTTGTTTGAATTTGTTTGACTTTCACATGATTCAATAAGCTTTGTTGAATAAATTTGACTTTCATTTGATTCAAAAAGCTTTGTTTGAATGTGTTTGAGTTTCATATGATTCTATTAGCATCGTTGAATACATTTCACAATCATTTGATTCGAAAAGCTTTGTTTGACTTTTACATGATTCAATTAGCTTTTTTGAAAGCATTGAACTTTCATTTGAATCAAAAGGCTTTGTTTGAATGTGTTGAACTCTCATATGATGTAATTACCATCGTTCAATGGATTTGACAATCATTTGTTTCAAAAAGCTTTGTTTGACTTTCATTTGATTCAATTAACTTATTTGAATGCATTTGACTTTCATTTGCTAAGCTTTGTTTGAATATGTTTAACTCTCATATGATGCAATTAGCTTGGTTTGAAAATTTATGACTTTCATTTGATTCAAAGAGCTATGTTTGAATGTGTTTGACTTTAATTTGTTTCAATTAGCTTTGTTAAATACATTTGACTTTCATTAGATTTAAAAAGCTTTTTTTGAATGTTTTTGACTTTCATTTGATTCAATTAACTTTGTTAAAATGTCATTAACTTTCATTTGATTTAATTAGCCTTGTTGAATGCATTTGACAATCATTTTATTTAAAAAACTTTTTTTAAATGTGTTTGATTTTCATTTGATTCAATTAGCTTAGTTGAATCCATTTGACTTTCATTTGATTCAATAAGCTTTGTTTGAATGTGTATGACTTTCACTTGATTTAATTAGACTTTTTCATTACATTTGACTTTCATTTGATTTAAAAAGCTTTGGTTGAATGTGTTTCACTTTCATTTGATTCAATTAGCTTTGTTTGAATGTGATTGACTTTCATTTGATTTAATTAGCTTTGTTTAATTGTGGTTGATTTTCATTTGATTCTATTAGCTTTATTACAATGTCATTGACTTTCATTTCATTCAATTAGCTTTGTGTGAATGTGTTTCACTTTCATATGATTTAATTAGCATCGTAGAACACATTTCATAACCATTAGATTCAAAAAACTTTGTTTGAATTGGTTTGACTTTCACTTGATTCAATTAGCTTTTTGGAAAGCATTGGACTTTGATTTGATTTAACAAGCTTTGTTTGAATGTGTTTGACTTTCATTTGATGCAATTTTCTTTGTTTGAATGCGTTTAACTTTCATTTAATTCAATTAGCTTTGTTGAACGTATTTCACTTTCATCTAATTAAAAAAGCTTTGTTTGATTGTGTTTGACTTTATTTTTTATTCAATTAGTTTTCTTAGAATGTTTTTGAATTTCATTTGTTTCAATTAGCTTTGTTAAATGCATTTGACTTTCATTTGATTCAAAAAGTTGTGTTTGAATGTGTTTGTCTTTCATTTGATTCAATTAGCTTTGTTTGATTGTGGTTGACTTTTGTTTGATTTAATTAGATTTGTTAGAATGTCATTGAATTTCATTTGATTCAATTAGCTTTGTCAGTATTTAATTGAGATTTATTTGATTCATTTAGATTTTTTGAATGCATTTTACTTTCATTTAATTCAAAAAGCTTTGTTTGAAGGTAGTTGACTTTCATATGATTCAATTAGCATTGTTGAATGCATTTAAAAATCATTGTATTCAAAAAGCTTTGTTTGAATTCTTTTGACTTTCACTTGATTTAATTAGCTTTTTTAATTGCATTTGACTTACATTTGATTCAAAAAGCTTTGTTTGATTTTTTTTGACTTTCATAAGATTCAATTAGCATCGTCAAATGCAATTAACAATTATTTGATTCTAAAAGCTTTGTTTGACTTTCACGTGATTCAATTAGTTTTTTTGAAAGCATTGGTATTTCATTTGATTCAAAAAGCTTTGTTTAAATGTGTTTGACTTTCATATTTCAAAAAGCTTTGTTTGAATGAGGTTGACTTTAATTTGATTCAATTAGCTTTGTTATATTATCATTGACTTTCATTTGATTTAATTAGCTTTTGTTGAATGCATTTGACTTTCATTTCATTCAAATATCTTTGTTTGAATGTGTTTAACTTTCATATGATTCAATTAGCATCGTTGAATGCATTGGACAATCAATATATTCAAAAAGCTTTGTTTGAATTTGTTTAACTTTCACTTGATTCAACTACATTCATTTTATTAAAAAAGTTTTGTTTGAATGTGTTTTACTTTTATTTGATTCAAAAAGCTTTGTTTGAATGTGGTTGACTTTCATTTGATTCAATTAGCTTTGTTAGAATTTCATTGACTTTCATTCGATTCATTTAGCTATGTTGAATGCAGTTGACCTCCAATTGATTCAAAAAGCTTTGTTTGAATGTGTTCATGTGATTCAATTAGCATCGTTGAATGCATTTTGCAATCTTTTGATTTAAAAAGCTTTGTTTGAATTGTTTTAACTTTCACGTGATTCAGTTAGCTTTTTTTAATGCATTTAACTTTCATTTGATTCAAAAAGCTTTGTTTGAATGTGTTTGACTTTCATTTGATGCAATTAGCTTTGTTTGAATGTGTTTGACTTTCACCTGATTCAATTAGCTTTGTTGAATGCATTTGACTTTCATTTAATTCAAAAAGCTTTGTTTGGTTTTGCTTGACTTTCATTTGATTCTAAAAGCTTTTTTTGAATGTGTTGACTTTCATTTGATTCAAGTAGCTTTGTTTGAATTTGTTTTACTTTCAATTGTATTTTTTTTTGTTTTGGGTAAATAAGAAAAATTTTATTACCAAAGGATCAGCCCATATAACCTAGCACTCAGCAACACAGAATTAGAGCAAAGTAATTCAGCAAAACCGCAACTGAAAAACTTACCAAACCAAACATAAACAACATCATAGAAATCTGAACCATAGCAGAATAGTCCCAGGGTCTTAGAAATAGAAACTGCACCAGAGCAAAGACACCAGCACTAGCACAGTAGCAACCACATCAGAACCAAGCTAATGAACGTAGAACAACTACACAACAGGCCAGCAGAAAGACAGACCATAGCAAACCAGCAGGGACAGAAAAAACAGAAGCTCTGACCAGGCACAGGAACAGTCAAACAACCCCAGCACACTGACTAGCTCAGCATCACAGTAGAACACAACCAGAGAAGAAACAGACAAATAAAACCAGACCTGTAAAGAAACAGGTGTAAAATCCAATAATCAAGGCACCCTACACTTGAGCAGCTATAGCCACTTACAATGTTTCCTAGACCAAGAAACATCAATGAGCTATTGAATTCTTCCCAAGACCTCCATAAAAACTGACCTACACAACTTATGAGGGAGAATCACAGCCCTATTCCAATAGTCATGATTCCTAGCAAACCAGACGTGATATACACAAGCTGTAAAACCAGCTAGGAAGGTTCTTTTTTGGATCGAGTCATCCCCTTGTCTGTTCCAATGCTTCCTGGAACCCTCTAAATTGAAATTTCTCTCATTAATACCCAGCCAGAGAGCCACAATTTTAATACACTGTCTACTATAAGAGCAAAAAAAAAACAGGTGACTGTAGGACTCACTGTCATCCCCGCATAGAACGCAATCAATATTTGGCTGACATCCAAAATAATCCAACCTATCTTTAGTCTTAAGTCTACCTTGAGCTGATAACCAAGAAATAAATGAGTGCTTAGGGACATTATACCTATTCCACACCCAATTACACCATACCACCTTACTTTGATCACCTTGTAACCAAGCATAACAGTCCTTGATTCTATATTTCTTATCCAGCCAATTTCCAGAAACAAACCCCTTTGGGTCTCAGTCATCACAACACACAGTTTTCTCCAAGCCCACCCATAACACCTCTTAGGACTATAAGCCCACCAGTCCTGCTCCTTCAAACAAATGCCATGAACCCATTTAACCCACAGGGAGTCCTCCTTCTTGGCTACTTTCCAAATATATTTCCCCAACGCAGCTTTATTCCAACTACTACAATCGCTCACACCAAGACCTCCAAATTTTTGGGTTTGCACACACAATCCCAAGCTATGGGAGGAGCCCCTCCGAGAACAGCCGAGCCACTCCAAAGAAAATCCCTGCATAATTGAGTTATCCTGTGAATGACACCCTTAGGTAATAGCACACATTGAGCCTAATATGTGTGCAAACTTATCAGAACAGAATTGATGAGGATAACCCTGGCATTATAAGAAAGGTTCATAATGGACCAACAAGTAGTTCTGGCTAACATCTTATCAATAATACAATAAAAATCAGAAGATCTCATATACTTAGCATTAAGAGGGATACCAAGGTATCTTAATGGAAAAGACCCTGCAATAAAACCAGAATTACCCAAGATCTTTTTCTGCAAATCCTCACTCATACTGCCAAAATACACTGCAGTTTTATCAGTATTAGCACCCAGACTAGACACCTTTTCAAAGGTCCTCAAAGCTCTAATAAGAAGAGAAAACGACTTCTTATCCCCATGGCCAAACACCATAAGATCATCAGGAAAAACAAGGTGAGTAAGGCCCATATGTTTGCAGCCTTGGTGAAACTTGAAACCTCTGAGGCCTCCCACTATCTGAAAGAGTCTAGAAAGATATTCCATGACTATCACGAAAATCAAAGGAGAAATGGGGTCCCCTTGTCTAAGACCTCTCTGCCCTTTAAAAAAACCATGAATCCCACTATTAATCATGATAGAATATGAGGGGGTAGAAATGAACTCCATAACCCAGACAATAAATTTCTCAGGAAAGTTAAGAGCCATCAACATGTCCCTAATAAAGGACCACCGAACAGAATCATAAGCCTTCCTTAAATCCACCCTAATAGTAAACCTAGGGGCCTTTCTCCTGTTATTATAATTTTTCTACATATCCTGGCATACCAAAAAGTTATCAAGAGTTGATCTCCCCTCCACAAAAGCACCCTGGTTCTCACAAATAAGGTCTAGTAACATAGTCTTCAATCTTGAGCAAAGGAGCTTAGAAATGAGCCTACACAATACATTACAACAAGCAATAGGTGTATACTGGCTAACATGAGTAGCATCCTCTACTTTAGGGACCATGGTTAGTAGAGTATTGTTCACTTGCTTTAACAAACGTCCATGATAAAAAAAAAAGACAGCACAGCCTCACATAAGTCAGTTTTAACAATTTCCCAAGAAGCTTTAAAGAACTTACTTGATAAACCATCTGGACCAGGTGCCTTATCATCCTCAATGCTCCATAAAGCAGCCTTCACATTAGCTTCAGTGAAAGGGAGACAAAGCTCACAACCCTGTTCATGAGAGAGAACCCTCCCTGCCCCAATAACCGTGCCATGGATAGTCCCCTTAAGAAGACTATTAGAGCCTAGAAGGTTCTGATAAAACCCAATAAAAGCATCAGCCACTCTACTAGGATCCTGTACAACCTGTTACCCCTCAATCACACTGCAAATTCTATTCTAGACCCTCCTTTTCTAAATATAAGCATGAAAGAAGGCAGTGTTCAAATCACCATCCTTGAGCCAGTGCATTTTTTCCTTCTGTTTGAGAAAAGAATACTTTCACAGCCCAATTCCCTTTGCAAAATGGGGCATGGATATTTTGGGGCCATACACTCCTGCCCCAGGCGGCAAAAGATACATCTTGGTGGCTATTGATTACTTCACCAAGTGGGTTGAGGCCGAGGCGGTTAAGGGCATCAAAACTAAGGATGTCATCTCCTTTATCTGGAGAAATGTCATCACCCGGTTCGGTGTACCAATGTCAATGGTCTTTGACAATGGCCCCCAGTTCGAAACGCCTGTCCTAAAGACTTGGTTGCAAGATCAAGGAATTTCCCATTACTTTGCATCCGTTGGCCGTCCGCAAGCAAACGGTCAAGTTGAAGCTTTTAACCAGCTCATCTCCGGCGGCATAAAGAAAAAGATTGAAAAGGCAGGCGGTCTTTGGGCAGAAGAGTTGACTCATGTTCTTTGGTCTATCAGAACTACTGAGAAGGGGTCAACCGGTGAAACTCCATTTCTTATGGCATATGGCACCGAGGCGGTACTTCCCATTGAATTATATGAGCCAACACTTTGAATCATGTTATATGATGAAGAGGAAAATTGGGAAGCCATGCGTCTTGCATTGGATACTCTTCCTGAAAGAAGGGGCAATGCCGCCTTGCGTCATGAAATCTGCCGTCTGCGAATGACAATGGCCTACAACAAAAGGGTGCGTAATCGCCCCCTAAAAGTTGGAGATTTTGTGTTACGAAAGCTTGAAGCAACCGGTAGGGCAAACGAACAAGGGAAATTGACCCCAAATTGGGAAGGACCCTACCGAATTTTTGAAGAAGTTAGAAATGGCACATACCGCCTGGAAACCCCAGACGGAATGCGACTGCCTCGTACCTGGAATGTAGATAACTTGAAAAAGTACTACTTCTAAGGATTTTGTAATTTTTTTTTTTTTGAATAGTATTGAAATGTGAAAGCATATAATTTCCATTCATACAATTGTATTTTCACCTGTCTAGTGCAAGATCACACACGGAAGAACACTTGTTACAACCACTGCTCCAAAAAGAGCAGTCATCCGGCGACATCCATCGGGGTGAAATCGTTGAAGAGAACAACTTCCTTCTGGGTGGTACATTGTTCTAGCGATCCAATAACTCAAATGGCATTCTCTTAAAAGAAATTTACCGCCGTTAGAAATGATCCATTGCATCTAGGTTTCACCCGGCAAGGACCCAAAAGTGGTCCATCCGGCAAAATGTAATTCCTAGAGGGTTACTGCAACCATCTAAAAGCCACACAAATGGTTTTACAACCCACCCGCCATTTTATTGTACCAGCCGGGGCAGGGGTAGATCATTCAATGATCACCCATCCGGCTGCCAAATGAAACGGTTGCCTGTTTACCAGCCGGGTTAAGGTTAGATCAATCACTGATCATCCATCCGGCTGCTATGAAACGACTGCCTGTTTACCAGCCGGGGCAGGGGTAGATCATTCAATGATCACCCATCCGGCTGCCAAATGAAACGGCTGCCTGTCTACTATTGGAGTAAACAGTTGGCCATTTCAGGGGCATAACATGGTATCGTTACTTCGTCCGGCATATATAGAACGGTTGATCATGTAAACCGGATGAGTAAATAAACATGAGTAAAAAAATTGTATTCAAACGAAAATAATAGAGATAGCAAAACCGACGGTGTCGGTTAAATAGATTAATATTTATAAATGGAAATGTTAACCGGACCCCCGTCCGGGAAAGATATATCCAAAATACTCGGCTCGCAGGCCGGTAAAAGAAGTTGTAATAAAAAGAGGAAAATTCATTGTTGTTCATGTTGCTGTTGTTGCTCTGGCTGCTGCTCTGGCTATTGCTCCTGCACCTGCTCCTGAGCCGGCGTTTGAGTCTGCGCTGCCTGCTCACCCTCTTGTTCTTCAACCAAACCTGCCCATTCCTTGAAGGAAGCAGGCGGGTCCAGTCTAAGGACCTTAGCATCGTATACCTCTGAGGCATACTTGTACCTGAGGTCGAAGAACTCATAGTCATAGTCTGGGTGTATGAGCCCCCAGGCGAGCTTCATGTGCTCCTCATTGTCAGTCTCGTTCTCAGCAATCAGGCGGCTTTGTTCTTTTTTAAGCTCTTCTTTATGAGCGGCCTGAGTAGAAGCAAGTTCATTTTTGAGCCGGTTGACATCAGCACGAAGGTCGGCGTTTTCCTTGTCAGCTCCTTCTAAAGCCTTGAGATCGGCTTGGAGAGTTTTGACCTGCAGATCTAGCCCATCCGCCCTCGCCTTTTCCGCATCAACAGCCGCAATAGTTTGCTTCAGCAATTCCTCCTGTTCCAACTCTCGCCGTTTAGTTTCCGTGTCATATCTAATGGCATTGTATTGGAAAACATCAATGAGCTCAGATGTCCGTCTCTGGGCATCCCTTACCTCCTCTTGCTTCATGTGCAAGGGGACCTGAAGCCCGTCAACTCTCAGCATCACCTGTGATATCAGCCGGTAGTGGAATGTTAGAATCTTTTCAAACAACTGGAACGGTAAACAAAGAAATTGCAAGAAGGTGGTGCATCCAGTAAACTTACTTCAGCCAGGAGATAAGTGATTCAATCAATGTTGACTGTATGCACAGCCGGCACAGCCTCTTTCTCGGTCCGGATAAGGGTCCGGATCATCCTCTTGGCATACTGTTGATAGTTGGGCCGGTTGGAGGTAGCATATGCAATTAGAGATTTATCTGTCAGGTGCTGAGCATACGCCTTGCCAATATTCTGACGGCTGCCAGAAGAGTCCCCAGATTGGCATGCTTGGGTCTTTACTCGCATAGGCCCAAGCGGCCAGGGGGGATCAAAGGCAAAAGTCATACCTTTGTCGGACTGTGGGGTAGAATCACCCCCAGCCGCGTTGGAGCCAGTACCCGTTCGAGTCTGGCCAGCCGGAGTCGCCGGCTCCTTCACACTCTCATCCACCACTTCAATGGTGGAAACAATACAACTAAGGCTTTTGCCTCCAGTGGTGGGCCTGCTTCCTGCAGGCGGTTTGGGAATTGTCTTAGCCGGTGGGGGGACTGACATCTTTAACACCTTAGCAGCAGGCAGAGGAATGTCCCCCGCCGGTCTTTTGACCAACTTCGACAGAGAGCGAGGAACACCCTTGTTCCCTGCCTGCAAATATACAAAACCAACCGGTTAATATCAACAAAGTATACAGATGCTACAACCGGTGAATAGGAGAGAATAAATGTTACCCTGCCGTCTTTATCCGCCAGCTGCGACTTCTTTTTCTCAATTTGCTCCTTCCGGAGCAGAGCGGCTGAGGTAGCCGGTGTCTTTTCTGTTGGTAGTCTCTTCATCGCAACTCCTGCAAAAACAAAGTGGTTAATATGCATTACAACATACCAATATCAGGCGGCTAGGGCCGGTGATAAGTAAAAACCTACTCTTAGTAAACATGGTGCTAAGGTTGCAGGCGGAGAGAAATGCCTCATCCTTGAACCAGTCCGGGTGGGGCACCCAGAACTGAGGAACTATTATCTCACTCCCATCATCCAGGCGGGAGGTTGTCTTTTTGAAGAGGCCCTTCTGCATGATTTTATCCCATGCCTCGCTTGGCACTCTAGGCAAGGCACACTTCCTACCAAGCAAAGCCGGGTGCTTATTGTATCTACGCAGCCGGCGATTAAGTTGAGGAGATGGAGAAGAGACGACATAAAATTTTCTCTTCCAGCTACTCCATTTGGACGGTTTGTCCAATGTCATCATATACTCTGGGTGCGTGGTCAGAGTATACCATGCGTTCCACCCACCCGGCACCCTGCTGAGATAATGCATGTGTGCAAAGGCTTTCCAGCTTGGTTTGACATCCTGCATCTCGCAGGTGGCAATGTATCCAAGTATGTTGACCCATGAGTTAGCGGTCAACTGCCATACGCCCAAATCGTACCCCCTTAATATGGCTTTGATGCAGTGGTGAAGGAGGAAACGGAGGCCGGATGTGAATGCCGCCTCATAGCAGCCGAAATAGTTGTCGGCATTGTCTACATCGTCGGTCCATACGACGCTTGCCTCAACAGGCGGGACAACCACTTCCCAGCCTTCCCCTACCGGCTTCTTCTCCAAGAAAGCGGGGAGCGTGGCGTTTAAAGTAACCACATCCCTGGCAGACATGGTCATGTCGGTAGGGTCGCCAGCAGCCGGCCACTTATACACTTCTTCGTCTATAGGGTTAGCCGTCCCCGGAGACTCCTCATCAGGGCCAGACTCCTCATTATCGGCTGATTCCTCTCCAGATTCATTACCGGCTGACCCTTCTCCGGATCCCTCTACGGATCCCTCGCCGGCTTCCTCTCCGGATTCCTCACGTTGGAACCAGAGCTATCCAAGATACTGTCACCCGGGGTACTAGGTGTACTCGGAGAATTTTACGAAACTTCCTCATTAGGACCCGCCTCAGCCGGTACCTCGGCTTGTTCTCGACTTATAGGGGCAACCGGGTCAGCGGCTGTATCATAGGATTGATAGTCAGGGTCGATTGTCGTCACTCTGATCCGAGCCATTTTGTCCTGCACATGAACAGAGACGGTTGGATTCGATGTAGGTGAAGGTTGTTCCAAACACCCCCAGACGGCAATCCCAGTCCTAGACTCAGCCGTTCCTGGTGACCGGCTGACCATAGTCATAGGTTGTGCCGTGTGTGCATTGGTGGAGTCCATATCCTAATGCTATGCAACCGGAAATAAAAGAAAGTGACAAGTATAGGATGGGCGGTACCTTTGAAATTTGAGATTTGATTAAGATGATGGTTTGAAACCTCCACAAGCGGAAGTCTCCGAATGTGTTTGAAGCTGAAATAAAGAAAAATAGATCAGATATATTTAATGGACTCATTCAAAAGCTCCCCAAGCGGTGGATTCCGGATGGGGTTTATTTGAATGTTTGAGAAAAAGCTAAAGGATTCTCAAACGACCCCCATACGGTGAAATACCGGATGGGGTATATTTGGATGTTTGAGAAAAAGCTAAAGGCTGCTCAAACGACCCCCATACGGTTAGATGCCGGATGGGGGATATTTAAATGTTGTTTGAGAAAAAGCTAAAGGCTGCTCAAACGACCCCCATACGGTGAAATACCGGATGGGGTATATTTGTATGTTTGAGAAAAAGCAAAGGTTGCTCAAACAACCACCATACGGTTAGATGCCGGATGGGGCTATTTGTATGTTTCGGAAAAAGCTAAAGGCTGCTCAAACGACCCCCATACGGTTAAATACCGGATGGGGGATATTTGGATGTTTGAAAAAGCTTAAGGCTGCTCAAACGACCCCCATACGGTTAGATGCCGGATGGGGGTTATTTGAATGTTGTTTGAGAAAAAACCAAGGCTGCTCAAACAACCCCCATACTGTTAGATGCCGGATGGGGGTTATTTGAATGTTGTTTGAGAAAAAGCCAAGGCTGCTCAAACAACCCCCATACAGTTAGATGCCGGATAAGGGTTATTTGAATGTTGTTTGAGAAAAAGCCAAGGCTGCTCAAACAACCCCCATACGGTTAGATACCGGATTGGGGTTATTTGAATGTTGTTTCAGAAAAAGCCAAGGCTGCTCAAACATCCCCCATACGGTTAGATGCCGGATGGGGGTTATTAGAATGTTGTTTGAGAAAAAGCCAAGGCTGCTCAAACAACCCCCATACGGTTAGATGCCGGATGGGGGTTATTTGAATGTTGTTTGAGAAAAAGCCAAGGATGCTCAAACAACCCCCATACGGTTAGATGCCGAATGGGGGCTATTTGAATGATGTTTGAGAAAAAGCCAAGGCTGCTCAAACAACCCCCATACGGTTAGATACCGGATGGGGGCTACTTGATTGACGATTGAGAAAGCAAATGCTGCTCAGACAACCCCCATGCGGTAAAATGCCGGATGGGGGTGCATTGAACCCATCTTTAAAATTTCTTTGAAAAATCCATAGACAAGAATGATGACCCAACCGGCTTCAAAACCGGTTGGGGTTTTTGAAATCATTTCTTGATAAAAACTTAGAAGTACCCCAGGCGGTGTTAAAGAATAAATATATTGAACGTTCAAACACCCCCCAGACGGTGTTAATCCGGATGGGGGTGTTTAGACTGCATAATGCTTAAGTTGAAAAACCCCTCAGACGGGGCTATGCCGGCTGAGGGAGAAGATTCAATAAATGGGATATGGGTTAAAGGCCCCCCAGGCGGCATGCAACCCGGATGGGGTGAAATGTTTGAAATCGTCAAAAGCGAAAGTAAAAAGAAAAAGGGCAGCCGGTACCTTAGAGATTGAAGAAAGGGCACCCAACCGGTCGCCGGATGTGCTTAATTTGAAAGTGCCGGATGCAGGAAAACTAAGGAAAAAATGCAGCCGGTAGTAGAGCTCTCTCAGAATTTTTTTGGAAAATATGCAAAGTGAGGAGGAGAGAGAGGGTGTCTTGAATTTATAGAAGGAGCAGAAGGCGAAACGATGCCTTCTGCCCTAAAAACTTGAAATTTTAAAAAGGAGGGAAGGAGACGAACCGTCTCCTCCCATGCGTCTGACACTTGTCACAAGTGACACGTGGACATTCCACGTCACACATGTGAGGGGCAGATGTTTAGGGTAAAAATACCCTAAGACACGTGGCCCAATAAAGGCCTGCCACGTGTCAAGCTTGCAACGGTCAGCAAAGGCCCAATCCCTTTGCGACACGTGTCATTGTACCCTAATTGAGGTACAGCTCTCCCTACTATAAATAGTAAGGGCAGACCTCATTAATGGGGATCGAATCATTTTCCAACCACCATCCAAACACAAATCCCCTTGCAAACGCTCTCAAATCGAGAACCATTTATTGTCTTATTTCCTCATTTAGAAAGAGACTAACTTAATCTTCAAAGGCGGAACACCCCAGCCCCAGCCGGAGTATTCCGTTATTTGTGCAGGTACAGGCGAAGGAAGGAGCATACTAGGAAATTGTAACTCTCCCGTAGGACACATAAAAAACCCCCAAACACCCAGACTAGTGAGCCCCCTGCCCAAGGAGGTTCTCTGCATGTACCTAGCCGTCTCTGATCACTCCCTTAGTGTCGTTCTCCTTGTTGAGAGAGACGGCAAACAGCTTCCAGTGTATTTCAATAGCCATATTCTCAGAAATGCTGAACTCCAATACCCAATGATTGAAAAATTTGGGCTGGCTCTCTACAAAGCAGTCAAGCGGCTGAAGCCATACTTCCTGGCGCATCCGATAATTGTCTTTACTGATTAGCCACTCAAACGACCAATGACAACCATGGAGTCATCCGGCCGAATGATCAAGTAGGTTGTTGAAATTCAGAGCCTGGAAATAACTTTTGAGCCTAGGCGAGTAGTGAAGGGTCAGGCGTTTGTTGACTTCATTGTCGAAATGACTAGGTCGGCTCAGGTTTGGAGGTTATTTGTAGACGGAAGCTCTACGATAAACGGCTGTGGTGCAGGCGTAATTTGCAAATCTCTAGAAGGAGATACATACGAATATGCACTACGGTTCAAATTTCAAGATTTAAACAATGAAGCTGAGTATGAGGCCCTACTAGCCGGTATGCGCATGTGTAAGGCGGCAGGGGCAAGAAAAGTTGACGCATGCTCAGACTCTCAATTGATCGCCAGCCAATTCAATGGTGACTACGAGGCCACCCATCCGGTAATGATCAAATACCTTCAGGCGGTCAAAGAGGAGGCGGGGGCATTTGATGAGTTCCATTTGTGTCAAGTGCCCCGGTCCGAGAACAACCAGGCGGATGCCTTGTCCATACTGGCCTCATCCGCCACTTGCAACACGCCTAGGTCAGTCTTTTGGGAGGTCATGGATAAATGAAGTATCGAGCATAATCCCATTGGAATCTTAGACCGAAGCTCCACCTAAATGGACCCCATTCGGGACTATTTGGTAGACGGCACCCTGCCGGATGCCTCTTCAGAAGCGACAACGCTCAAAAAGCGAGCTCTAAGCTTTGAAATGTTCAAGGGGAGCTCTTTAGAAAGGGGTACCTCCAGTCGTTGCTGAAGTGCGTAATCCTAGAGCAGGGAAGAGAGGTGTTAGAGGATTTGCATGCGGGCTTTTGCGCTTCACATATAGGCGGAAGGACTCTAGCAAAGAGAGCCAGCCGGCAAGGCTATTTTTGGCCGACCCTTGAGGCGGATGCCATGGAATTGGTGAAGAAGTGTGACATATGTCAGAAATTTTCCCGGCTCAAACACCGTCCAGCAACCGACCTGACGGCAAATTACAGCCCGGTTCCCTTTGCAAAGTGGAGCATGGACATCTTGGGTCCTTACACGCCTGCCTCAGGCGGTAGAAGATATATTTTGGTGGTTGTAGATTACTTCACTAACTAGGTTGAGGCCGAGGCGGTCAAAGGCATCAAGACGAAGGATGTCATCTTCTTTATCTGGAGAAACATCATCACCCGGCTTGGGGTGCCTATGTCTATGGTTTTTGACAATGGTCCTCAGTTTGAAATGCCCGCCCTCAAGGAGTGGTTAGGAGATCAGGGGATCTCGCATTATTTTGCATCTGTTGGCCGGCCCTAAGCAAACGGTCAGGTTGAAGCTTTCAACAAACTCATCTCAGACGGCATAAAAAAGAAGATCGAAAGAGCCGGTGGTCTGTGGGCGGATGAGTTACCTCACGTTCTTTGGGCCATCAGAACGAGTGAGAAGGGGGCAACTGGTGAAACCCCGTTTCTAATGATGTACGGCACTGAAGCGGTCCTGCCAATAGAGCTCTATGAGCCAACACTCAGAGTCATGCTCTATGACGAGGAGGCTAATAGGGAAGCCATGCGCCTAACATTGGATTCACTCCTTGAACGAAGGGGCAATGCCGCCTTACGTCATGAAATATACCGTCTGAGAATGACGAGTGCTTACAAAAAAAGAGTATGCAATCGCCCTCTCAAAGTTGGGGACTTCGTACTACGAAAGATGGAAGCCATTGGCTGGGTAAATGAGCAAGGGAAGCTGACCCCCAATTGGGAAGGCCCCGTTCGGATATATGACGAAGTCAGAGGCGGCACCTACCGCCTGGAAACCCCAGACGGTAGGAAACTACCTGGGACCTGGAATGTAGATAACTTAAAAAAGTACTACTTCTAGGAAGATGTAATCTTTCTTTGTAAATAGAGTAAATTAATGAGAAATACTTTATTTCAATTGCTCTGGGTATTTTCTAAGATCGGGCAACCGTTTGCCCCAAACATAAACCCAAAAACGCTAAGTACCTAACTTAGCCGGTTAAAAGGCATTAAGCCGACATATTAAACCGTCTGCTCTACCTCCAAACAGACATCCGGCAACGCCCATCCGAGTGAATTTGTCGAAGAGAACATCTCCCTTCCGGGTGGTATAATGTTCAAAGCGTCAAAGCGTCGGACGGTCTTAACCGGCTAGGTTAAGACCATAACCGTCCAAATGACCTATTGCAAACAAGATGGAGCCGGTTATTGCCCCCAAGGCAATACAGGCGGCAAAATTAAATCTTGTTGGACAGTCGGCTATTGCCAAAAAGCAACCTAGCTGGCTTATGCGCCCATTTATCAACTTTTAACAGATCTTCACCGACTGTTACCCCATGGTACCCCAGACGGGGAAGTTACAATTCAAGTCACCGCCTTCTTTGTTTCAAGGCAACTAAGGCGGCAAAAATTCTATTTAATTTACTTCCCACCAATTTGGGAAAGATTCCATACGGCTATTACCCCAAGGTAACCCAGCCGGAGGGAAGCTTAAAGTCAGCCGGCATATGCTCGCTCAGACTTCTCGCGTAAGTGGTCACATAGACCCCGATTTCATTCTCTAAGCACGACTCAAGCGGCAATCAGCGCATTAACTTGCGTCTGACCTAAACCCGCCTAACCCAGATCGGTTGGTTATTGATCTGGACATGTGTGGGCGGCTATTTGCTTAGTGTTTGCACTAAACAATCACCCACCCGGGGGTAAGCATAGTCAATGCATTCGGCGATGTCAGTTCAAAAAAAAAAACAAAAAGCAAACAAACAATGTAAAGCAAAATAGAGCAAGGGTTGCAAAGATGACCGACTCACTCGGCATAAAATTATATTAACATTAAAATTTGTTCAAGTGTTAGCCGGACCCCCGTCTAGTGAAAAAAGATACATCAGATACACGGCACGCAGGACGGAAAATTGGAAGACAAAGAGCTTAAGGCTGAGGCGGCGGCTGATCCTGATCCTGGCTCTACAAGGCGGCTCCAGGGACAGGAGGGACAATCTGCTCTTGATTCTCTCCCCCTTCAGAGCCGTTCTCCGCCTGCATGGCCTCAATTTGCTTTTGGACCCACTCCTCATAACGCTCCGGAGCCGGCTGGTTCATTTCTTGCGCATCAATGGCAAGATCTGCATATTTGTAGGCAAGTTCCCAGACGGTGTATTCCGCGTCCGGATGGACCAGGGACCAATCCTTCTGCATCCGAGCGATGCAATCTTGCTCATTCTCTTCGATGAGCCGACTCTGTTCAGCCTCCAGCTTGGCTTGGAAATTATCGCTGGCCTTGGCTGCCTCCTCCTTCAAGCGGACGTTGTCAGCAAGGAGATTTGTGTTCTCCTTCCTGGCCACCTCCAGGAGTTTGGAAGAGTCGTTCACCTTCTTCAGCTCCGCCTCGGCATTATCCTTTTTCGCTTTGAGGTTGTGGATCTTGGTGCTGGCTTCATTGAGCGCCTTTTGGAGCCTCTTGATGTCATCCGCCTGTTTCATTATTATGCTTTTAGTTTTCAATTCATGCATAATCATGGAATACTGGGCAACGTTATGGGCGTCAGACGCATCCCGTTTAGCCCATCTTACCTCCTCACACTTGCGGGCATAGGCTTTCTTGAGCCCTTCCACGCGCAACATTGATTGCAAAAGCCCAGACGGAGTCAAAAGTGGCCAGGCGGCATAATAACAAAACAAATTGAAAAATTATGTACCTCAAACAGACCGGCCAGAACCTGGTCAACATTGAAGGTGTGGATCCCTCGGATCGCCTCCTTCTCCTCTTTTGGGACGACCTTCAGCATGGCCCGAGCGTACCTTTGTACATCTGGCCAGCGAGGAGAGTGATCTGCACCAGAAATAGATGGTGAAAAGGCAACATACTTCCCTCCTATCGACTGCCGGCTGCCAGAAGAGTCTTCTGGCTGGAGCTGGGAGTGCGACTTGACCCGCATAGGCTTGCCAAGCAAAGAAGGGTTGAAGGGGTTAAGAGTACCTTGGGATGTAGGCTGAGGGTTGTGGCTGCCCTCAGCCGGTACTGAAGCGCCAGGTGCCCTAGGCGGCGCCGTCTCCTTATCAGGGACATCCGGTTGCCTCTTTGACAGATCGAACCCCAAGCTGAGGTTCTTGAGAGTTTTACCTCCAATTGTCAGACGGCTAGGTACTGTCAAAGAGGAAGTCTTTCTCGCCTTGTTCTGGGCAGGCGGCTCCTCTCTAGGCCTAGGCCTGATTATCTTGGAAACGGAATGGGGCACCTTGCTCCCATCCTGAAAATAAGCAAGGCAATCAGGCGGCATTGAAGCCAAACGGAAATATAAAACAAAAAAAAGGAAAGGCAAAATACCTTATTTGTCGCCTGAGTAGCAAGTTTTTTCTCCGCATTGGCCTTTCGGATTTCAGCGGGTGTCTTGTCAGCAGGCAGCATTGCTAATCCACGCAGTGCACAAAAGAACCCATCTGGTCAGAGAAACAAATAAAACAAGGAACGAAATATTACAAAATAAAATAGGGGCAATCTCTAATGTGACCTACGTTTGTCAAACTGAGTGATAAGCTTACAGACGGACAAAAACGCCTCGTATCGAAGAAACTCGTGCCTAGGTACCCAATTTCTGGGTACACTTATTAAGTCCCCATTGGAGAGGGTTGTGGTGGTCTGTTCAAAGAACTTAGACTCTATTATTCGCTCATAGTCCTCATCCGGGATACGAGGCTTCTTGCACTTGTGACCCAGAAGGGTCGGCTTCCGGTTGTATATCCTGTACTCCCGGTTCTCCTCTTGAGTAGGGGCGGAGACTAAGTAAAACATGTTCTTCCAGTCAGACCACTTAGACGGTTTGTCTAAAGTCATCAAGTACTGGGGATAGGTGGTCAATGTGTACCAGGCTCTTCAACCGCCTGGACTTCTGCTCAGGTGATGCATGTGAGCGAAAGCCTTCCATCCGGGGTTGATTTCCTGCATCTCGCAGGCGGCAATGTAACCCAATATGTTTATCCATGAGTTGGGGGTTAACTGCCAAATACCAAGGTCATATCCTCGAAGGATGGCCTTTATTGTGTTATGAAGGGGGAAGCGGAGACCAGCCAATAATGTCGCCTCATAGCAGCCAAAATACCCGTTTGCATTGGGCTTCTCATCTTCCCAAACAATAGTGCCCATCTCAGGCGGCACAATTATTTTCCATTTCTTCCCAAGAGGGCGAATTTTTATGAAGTCCTCCAAATTATTTTCCATGATTGCACTATCTTTGGCAGAAACGGCGATAAGGAACGGGTCCCCTTTGTTATTCCAATTAGGCCTCTCCTCCGCCTCGCTATCAGCATCCGGTGTCAAGAGGCTGCTGCTGCTGCCGCTCTGCTCTCTACCGGATGAGGAGGTGGTCTCGTCGTCGTTGGCACCCCCTTCTTGGTGTTCCAGCTCAACTTTAGAAGGCGAGGCGGCATCTTCGTCGCCTCCCATTCCTATTCCGAAAATCCCATCACTGGGAGTGCTTGGGGTGTCAGGCGGAGAATCCCTTGTCCCCTCCGTCTGACTGGAGTCAGGCTGCAGCTCGCCTGAGTCTGCCTCCCTGTACTCTGGATCGATGGCAGTCTTTTTTGTGCGAGCCATTGCGTCCTGCACAGAGACAGAGACGCTCATTTTCGGAGATGAACAAGGAGACTCCCCGTACCCAGAGGCGGCACCCCCAGTCCTAGACTCAGCCGTACTAGGAGACCGGCTGACCTCTAAATTGTTGTGTGCCGTGTGTGTGATGGGTGAGGTCATTATTTTAAGGTATTTACAGCCAAAAGATTCAAAAATAAACTCCAAAAAAGACAAGGAACCAAGACGTTACCTTGAGATTGAATAGAAGTTTGGAGACGGTTGTTGACCAAAGATACCCCAAACAGTATCACTTTGAGCAAACTACAAATTGGCAAAAGAAGGAAAATTAATCACCAATGTTGCCCTAAGATACCACAGGCGGGAAAAGCCGGTTGGGTAAGATTTGCAAAGGCAAATAATCTGGGATTTTTTTCAGATTGTCCAAAGACCCCCAAGTCGGCATAAACCAGCTGAGTTTCACAAGAAGACAGCTGAAGGAAATAGAAAGAAACCAACACAGGCGGTCTGAAGGCCGGCTGTGTATTCGTTAAAAAGGAAAAGGTTGTTTGAAGGCACCCCAGGCGGTAAAGACCGTTCAGGTTTTCCAGCAAAACAGTTTAGAAGGGAATTGCTTGCTCACCCCCCAGTTGGTGTGAGACCGGCTGGGAAAACAGCAAGGCATGCCAAAAGAAAGTTTGATTGAAGATACCTTAGACGGTTTTCACCGGCTGAGGGCCTATATAGTAACTCACCAATGAGATCGCTTGAAGATACCTCAGACGGTTTTCACCGGCTAAGGGCCTATTGAATGCAACTCACCAATGAGATTGCTTGAAGATACCTTAGACGGTTTTCACCGGCTGAGGGCCTATTGAATGCAACTCACCAATGAGATTGCTTGAAAATACCTCAGACGGTTTTCACCGGCTGAGTGCCTATTGAACGCAACTCACCAATGAGATTACTTGAAGATACCTCAGACGGTTTTCACCGGCTGAGGGTCTATTGAACGCAACTCACCAATGAGATTGCTTGTTTGATGCCCCAAACGGTTTTCACCGACTGAGGGTCTATTGAGTGCAACTTCAATAAGTGCCAGAGGATAACTCAGACGGTCTACACCGCTTGAGATTTTCAATAGACGCAAATTATAACAAAATTGCCTAAAAAATTTCCAGATGGCAAAAGCCGGCTGCAGCGTAATCAAACATCCAATCAAAAAGACCGATTGAGTCAGAAAGATACCTTAGTGAGACGGACTGCGTAACTCAAGCGGTATCCGGACGAAAGGCTATTTGCGCGAGCAAGCAGGCGGGGTCAGGAGCTCTCGCTTTTTCTCTCAACAAATTTCTCTCAAAAATGACAAAGTGAGGAATGAAAGGAGGGGGATCTCTATTTATAGGGGGATCTCAGAAGGTGAACCGTCACCTCCTCTTTCCCCTTAGTTTGAAATTTGAAAAAAGAGGGGGAGGGAGGCGAATCGTCGCCTTCTTGCTTGGTTGGCACGTGTCACAGGTGCCACGTGGCATAACCACGTCAGCACCCGTGAGGGGCAAATTTTTAGGGTAAAAATTACCCTGGACACGTGGCCCTATAGGGGTCTGACACGTGTCATCACCCGATTGCACCATGGGCATCCAACCAATGGATGCCACGTGGCATTATACTCCCAATAGAGGAGCAGACGCATCTGCTAAAAATTGAGGAATCTACCTCATTTATTGGTATTCAAAAATACGCCCGCAAAACCCGAGCAATATTAATTGCGGAATCTCTCGGAATTCGAGAGAATAATTTACCTTCCATACGTAATTTCATCCGGAATCATACTAACTTGACCTTCGGAGGCGGAACTCCACCCAACCGGAGTTTCGTGGTTTTGCAGGTACAGAAGTCAGGCGTACATTCCCGGTGTTGTAACTCTCCCGTAGGACACTTCAAAAAACCCCGAAATAGTTAGCATGGTGCGTGCTTGCTAGCATGCTATGCCAAGCACCTAGCCTTCTCATAGTGCTAGTGTGCTGGGCCATGCCCCAGCCGCAAGCATTAACGCACCAAGCTTCAGCATTGCAGCATGCTGGGCGTTGCACAGCGCAAGCATCCAGAAGCCAAAATACAACCAGAAGCATGTTTTTCGTGGGGTTTTTCGTTTTTGACGAAATTTTTTACATCTTTTAACCTTGATTAATAATTGCATGTTGAAGGTAGATTAAATATATGGTTGTATCCCTAATCTACTGCAATTATAAACCTTATTAAGCATGTTTATGAAGTCATAATTGTTGCTTAATTTGGTGTGTTCATTTTTCACATAAACTTGATTTTTTCACATGTCACAAATAAATTGCTTCAAGTGTAAATGTTTATAGTGAACTTGTAATTTTTGAAGTCCCTAATATTTCAAAGAAGCAATCTTTAATTATTTATTTGATTGGAACTTTGATTGCTAAATTCCATGTTGAACTAATTATTGGATTTAATCATTTTGTGATGATTAATGTCCTATAAGTTCAAAACTTGTTATTGAAATTAAATTAATCTTCATGTTGGAAGATGTAATTTTTCAATTTTACATAAGTTATTGTTGGAAATTTTTCATTGGATGAATGGCATTATTTTTCCAACCCCTTTAATTTTTTCAAATCTCATTGTTAATTTATATTTGATTAAATTAATTATGAGTGTAGCCCTTCAATTTTGTTGCATAAAGATAAACCTAAATTAATTCCAATAATGGTTCTTGAATAATTTAGGCTTGTGCACTATTAAAATTGAATATATATTTAAGTTAGACTTGTTATATTTTTCATTATTGCCCAATATTGATTCTAAAGTTAATTGTGAGTTATAATTATGTCACACATATATCAGGATTAAAATCCCGAGAAACAAAAATCGAGGTAAAAACATCCAAGCGCTACAAAGGTTAGCCGGGCTGCTCGCGCAGCCCACATGTGGCTGCCTTAGGCGCGCTTGAGGGTTCTCCCACCTCGAGATGCAGCTGATGCAATGTGGCGGGGAGAGTGCACATGTGTTGGGTGATGGTGCTTGGTCTATGGCAACAGGCAGGGCCTTGTGAGAGCTGCTGGGCAGCGAGGCAGCAAGCCAGCCACTCGCTGCCAATGCCAGCAAGCTTGCTAGCATGCCTAGCATGCATAGCGAGCTACTGGTGCCAACATGCATGGCATGCATTACTGGGCAAGCATGCAAGCGCCTAAAGCACGTAGCCCACGGTTTTGGGGGGCAATTTTTGCTTGAGTTAGGCTATCAGTTTTTTGCATAAGTTTTCCGTTTTAATTATATATTATTATTTAACGAGGCTAGGCCCCGGTTTTTTTGGCTCTTGCAAAATTAATTAATTTTGAAAAAATTTGGGTTAACCGGCTTAATTAATTGGATTAATTAAGTTGGATGCAGAATTTAGTGAGAGCTTCGTTAATTACATGAACTAATTGCGTCTTAATTCCATAAATTGATTAACCACCTAAGTTAGTTACTAGTTTGCGCGCGTTATGAATTGTTACTTGTTTTTCGTTGTAAAATGCATGGGCCATTCACATATAGTGAATGGATGAATGGAATATATATTGTTTCACAGGTTTCGTGAAAATGGGAACTAGTAGGGCCCGATTAGGATAGTTAATACGGACTGCGATCCGTTATGCATTTTTGTAAATCTAAATACGGTTTGCGTACCGTTGCGTATTTTTGTACTTTAATATTTAGATTAATCCTTGTCGTAGTAGCTAGTAATTTCATTTTTGCGGGGATGTCTCAACGCGGTGTTTCTATGAAGACGAGCCAAGATGAAGACTCTTTAAGATTTGAAGATTTCAAGGGGTCATGCTAGTTGCCAAATGCATCTTATTTCATGTTTTCGATATATAATTGTACTTGTATATGTGAATGATATGTTAGATGCATGTTTAGGATTTCAAATGTTGTGATGATTAATTAAGTTCACTTAAATCAACCAACATAGAAACCCTAGGTCCCTATAATATTGAGCCAAATTTGCCATCCCAAGAACGACACTTACCGAATTAATGCGCGTGGTGATGGGCTACGCCAAAGCGAGGCACCACCGCTTCCAAGGACGTAAGGTATACTAGGTATACAAGTCGTCTTGGTTAAGCTCAACGATATCGGTAAGTAGTCCTTAGATGTCATGGCAATGGAGATAAAATGTCAAGGAAGCATTATGTGCGATGTTTTATCGAACTAAGAGTAGCTTGGAGCTATTAGCAATTGGATTGCTTACCCTAAAATATTAAGTGTTAAGACAAGCCAAAGCATGCTTAATCACCTTTTGATTTTTGGGATCTAGGAATCATTTTATTCTCACCTAATGTTAATGTTAATGCATGGATAAAATGATCAAAAAGATTTCAAATTTACATGAACTCTTTAAATTTCAAACTTATTGGTTTATGATTGGTTTTTCATTTCAAATTCTTTCAATTGTAGAAACATGTTTGAAAGTAACTCAAACAACAACTCTATGTGCCCGGAACTCCCCGACAAGTTGGCTTTTAGCCTTAACTTGGTCAACTTCAAGGAATGGGAGGAGGAACTCAGGAAAAATCTTTGGAATTGTTCCTTGGAGTACATTCTTGATACTCCCATTCCAAGCTTCTTCTCTAAGGGAATCATGAGCGATGAGGCTAATGATAAATGGTCTTTCGATTGCAAGAAAGTCACACATCTAATGGCTAATTCCATCACGGAAGATTGGAAGGAAAAGCTCTCCTTCTATTTTCCGGATATTTTCCTCAAAGTACTTAAGGATGTTGTCAATGTAAGAGTCACCAAGAGTGACAATGGAAACTATGATGGACTCGTGTTTGATTTAACTAGGTCACTCTCAAACATGAAGATAAAGCCACCGAATGTGGGTTGTCTTGCTAAGGAAAGGCGCCGGCTTTGGTCAAGGGTCTAGAATACCAAATTGTGACCAAGCATGCCCCTCCGACCTCATGTGCTTGGAATGACTATACTATTTAAACGCATGCAGCTTCTCAGAATCTCATTGGAGGATGAGATGGCGGGACATATCTTGCTTGCTTCACTCCACTCGGGTTATGATGCACTTAGAGTGCATATAGTTGGGAAAGGAGACACGCTCTTTAAAAGAGGTGGTGCAATTTCTTAGCCGAGCCACCTCCTATGGAGTGATCGAGAGGCCCTTGAGAGCAAGGAAGAAGGATTTCATGAACAAGGCAAGGATGCGATGCTTATATTGTGGTGGGCAAGGCCACTACAAGAAGGAATGCAAGCTCTTCCGAAAGGAGGAGGAGGAGAGAAATGTGGCATCTGCCTCATGTATCTTCATTAACACTTGTGTTTAAAGTTGTTCATAGGTATTGGATACCATGTGTAATAACTTTACGTTTCCTTTTCCGGAACCAAGTGAGAGGGTATTGGATACCATGTGCATCGACAAGCGGACGACAAAGATGGTCTTTTGATCGTGCTTATAGGCACATTTATTTTGTTTATGACTTGTAATTAAACAAGGGTTATTTCTTATGCTTTTGAACATACTCTTGATCTATGGTGTTGTACACCAAGTTATTTTGATCACAAGACTTAATCAATGGTTGGTTTGTTAAAATGTCTTGTTTATATTTTTTTATAGAATTGCATATGTTTAGACAAATTGATGATACCGCCAAAAGGGCCAAGACCATCGAGTCAAATCAGACCTACTTGTGGCATTATCGTCTTGGGCACATTAACATCAAATGCATCAAGAAACTCCTTTAATAAGGTGTTCTTGACTCATTCGACTTAGAGTCGTTTGAAAGTTGCGAAGGATGTCTATTAGGCAAGATGATAAAGCAGCCATTCTCCAAGTTGGGAGAAAGGGAAAGTGACTTATTGGGTCTAATAAATACGAATGTATGAGGACCAATGAGTACACCCGCAAGGCAAGGATATCGATAATTCATTACCTTCACCGATGACTATAGTAGATATGGTTATGTCTACCTTATGTCGAACAAATCTGAATCTTTTGAGAAATTCAAAGAATTTTAAAGTGAAGTTGAAAATCAACTTGGCAAGAAAATAAAAGCACTTCGATCGAATCAAGGTGGCAAGTATTTGAGCAATGAATTCGACGATCACTTGAAAGAAAATGGTATTCTTTCAGAATTGACACCTCCTGAAACTCCATGATGGAACGGAGTATCCGAACGGAGGAATCGAACCTTGTTAGACATGGTTCGATCAATGATAGGTGTTAGTGAACTTCCTATCTCTTTCTGGGGAGACGCACTTCTAACTGCGGCAGTAACACTGAACCGCGCTCAGTCAAAAGTTGTCGAAAAGACTCCATATGAATTATGGACGAAGAAACCTCCGAGGTTGTCTTTTCTTAATATTTGGGGTTGCGAAGCATATGTCAAGAGATTAATTTCTGACAAACTTCACCCAAAATCAGACAAGTTTTTCTTTGTGGGTTACCCAAAAGAAATCAAGGGGTATTACTTCTACAAAAAATCCGAGAGCAAAGTGTTTATTGCTCGTGATGGTGTCTTTTTGGAGAAGAAACACCTTTCCAAAATGATAAGTGGGAGGAAAATCGAACTCGACGAAGTTCGAGAGGTCGAGCAACAAAGTCAACTTGAAAAAACTGACAATCAAAGTGCTTTAGAAGCAGCTTTTGCCATTGGTTAGAGTCAAACCGACAATGTGCAAAGTCGAACCGACAATGCAAAAGCTCAACCTATTACCCTGCGTAGGTCGCAACAGCCAAAATCTCAACCAGATAGATACCTTGGTATTATCTTAACCGAAGATCAAGACATCCTATTTATGGATGGAGATGAGCTAGCGACATACAAGCAAGATATGACAAGCCCTGACTTTGCAAAATGGCAAGAGGCCATGAAATTCGAGATGGACTCCATGTCTGAAAATCAAGTCTGGGACTTGGTTAATTTGCCCGAAGGTTACACACCTATCGGTTGCAAATGGGTTATCAAATTGAAAACTGACAAAGATGGAAATAATCTATATACAAATCTAGACTGGTGGCAAAAGGATACAGGCAAATTCACGGAGCTGATTATGATAAAACCTTTTCGCTAGTTGCAATGCTTAAGTCCGTCCGGATCATCCTAGCGATTGCTGCATATTACGATTACCAAATATGTCAAATGGATGTCAAAACTACCTTCCTTAATGGGATTTAGGAAGAAACTGTGTACATGACAGAGCCGGAAGGTTTTGTTGATCCAAGCAATGTCGGGAAGGTATGCAAGCATAAGAAGTCAATTTATGGACTAAAGCAGGCAAGCAGAAGTTGGAATCTGCGATTCGATGAAGCCATTAGTAAGTTTGGTTTTATCAAGAATTCAGATGAGTCTTGTGTCTACAAGAAGGTTAGTGGGAGTGACATCGCATTCCTATATGTCGATGACATATTACTCATTGGAAACAGCACTAAATTGTTAGAGTCCGTAAAGGGCTAGCTAGGAAAGTGCTTTTCAATGAAGGACTTAGGAGAGGCACAATACATATTGGGCATCAAGATCTATACGGATAGATATAAGAGGATGATTGGAATGAGCGAAAGTGCTTATATAGATAAGGTACTGTCACGATTTAACATGGAAGGGGCCAAGAGAAGGCACCTACCCGTGTCCCATGGCATAACTCTTAGCAAGAAACAGTGTCCACAGACACTTGATAAGCGAGAGAGAATGAGTCAGATTCCATAAGCTTCGCTTATTGGATCGATCACGTATGCCATGATATGTACTATGCCAGATGTATCGTATGCCTTGAGTGCTACGAGTAGATACCAATCAGACCCATGAGAGGTGCATTGGACTACGGCCAAGAATATCCTAAAGTACCTGAAAAGGAACAAGGATAAGTTCCTGGTTTATGGTGGCTGTAATGATTTGATTGTTGAAGATTATACTAAAGCGAGCTTCCAGACTAACAGAGACGACTCCAAGTCGCAGCCGGGGTACATATTCTGCATTAATAAAGGAGAATTTAGTTGGAAGAGTGCTAAGCAGAGCACCACTGAAGATTCTACAACCGAAGCCGAATACTTGGCAGCTTCGAAAGCAGCTAAGGAGGCAGTTTGGATTCATGAGTTCATTGGTGAACTTGGTGTTTTACCCTTAATCAAGGGTCCAATAGACCTCTATTATGATAGCAATGGATCTATTGCTCAGGCCAGGGAGCCAAGGGAACATAAGAAGGTCAAACATGTCAAGCGGCGATTTCACATGATAAGGGAATGGAAATCCGAGGATGAAATCATAATTTCTAAGATTATAACGGACGACAATGTAGACGATGCTCTAACAAAATCTTTGTTTCAAGTGAAGCACAACAAACACGTTGAGGTGATGGGAATCAAGCATATTGGAGATTGGCTTTGATTTCCCTTTATAGGTGTTTTAATTAAAATCGATGTCTTAATGTAAAACACTATGTTAAACTATTCAATTTTGGAGCAATTAAATTTTCTACAAATTTATGATTACTCCATATCTATTTAATTGTTGTTTAGAATTAAATAATGAGTCCATTTGATTTATGAGAATATTCAAAACAGGGTATCAACACCATGTCTTGGATAAAGAAACACCTGTTAAGTGAACATTGAATATTTAATTGAAAATTATCCCTAATTGAGGTCATTTAAATGATGGATGATTAATGACCACTTGAGATTAGTGTGTAGTATGATTTATAGCACCGTTTCTTGTGCTACAAGGACTTGATAGTCATAAATCATTTGCACAGGTACTAGTTTGGAACTGTACCAGATAGACCTTTGAGAATACTTTAGGAGATACCAAATCGTCATAAGTATAGCTATTAGAACCTTTTTCCTCGACCATGAGTGTTGCAATTTCTCTTGGTAATGGGGAATATAACGGCAACACTTAGGCGACTAGGCCCTCTTAGTAAGGAAAGCTTACAGTACAAGACTAGGAATGTCCCCCTATTAAACAATAGGGAATATGTCTTTGTTGTTTACAAGGCCTCTCGAAGAGCGAGACTGTGATAATGCATGGCCGTGCACAAATGGATTTTAGAAATCATTTGTTTATTGGCAGTCAAACTCGGGAATCGAGAAACACTTTTGGATGTAATAAGGATGACGATGAGTGTTGCAATTTCTCGACCATGAGTGTTGCAATTTCTCTTGTTAATGGGGAATATAACGGCAACACTTAGGCGACTAGGCCCTCTTAGTAAGGAAAGCTTACAGTACAAGACTAGGAATGTCCCCCTATTAAACAATAGGGAATATGTCTTTGTTGTTTACAAGGACTCTCGAAGAGCGAGACTGTGATAATGCATGGCCGTGCACAAATGGATTTTAGAAATCATCTGTTTATTGGCAGTCAAACTCGGGAATCGAGAAACACTTTTGGATGTAATAAGGATGACGAAGAATCTTACCTTATACTTCATGAAAAGACATTAAGCGACATAGGAAAAGGGCTATACACTAATTTCACACTAGTCCGAAAATACAAGTGGGAGATAGAAAGGAATGATGTCCTTCCAACAAGTGTATTATTCCGGTAGAGGGTTCAGAATTATTAGAAAGCTAATTTTTCAGTAAGGTCAAGTGATTGGAATGCCTAGCTGTAGGCCGCTTCCGATCAGTAATGTTAATGTACAATAAAAATTACAGCTTAATCTTAACTGAACCCTTCGGGTCGAACCCAATCGAACAACCGATCCGAGACGACGAATCAATCTGAAGGATTTGATGAGTCGTCAGAGTTTTATGAACAAAGACGATGGATATCGAGCTTAGAGCATCGAGACCGAGTGTCCCAAGTCGAGTCGAATTTAGAATTCGACAAGACATAAATCAATCATGTAACAAATTCGATCCTAGCCGTAGACTCACATTGGCCTAGCCATGTAAGTTCTAGGCAAGGCAAGGTCCCAAGCAATGCGTGCCTAGCAACCCCTAGCACATGTACATCGCATGGCACAAGCATCACAAGATGCGTGCATGCGTGTGGTGTGGGTGTGCATGCGTTTCTAGGCGTGCAAGCGTAGCAGCGCTAGTTATCGCATCGTGCTAGGCATAGGCTAGTGTAGCCCGCTAGCATCGTAAGCATGGTGCGTGCTTGTTAGCATGCTTGGCCTAGCACCTAGCCTTCGCATAGTGCTAGTGTGCTGGGCCATTCCCTAGCCGCAAGCATTGACACACCAAGCTTAAGCATTGCAGGATGCTGGGCGTTGCACAGTGCAGCACACAACATTGCAAGCAATACGTGTATGTGAGGCTGTGCGTGCTAGCTAGCCAAGCAAGGCCAGCCTTTGCAGCATGCGATGTGTGCATACAAGCATTGATGCACCAAGATGCAGGCTTGCTAGCAACGCATAGGCATCAGCCCAGCATGCGTGGCTCACTAGAAGCACGCATGCATACGCTGGCTGGCCATCTGCACAGCCTTGGTGCTAGGCACCAGCTGGCAGCCTTGGCAGCCAAGGCAGGCTGCTAGCCAGCCACATGGCTTGGTAGTCCTATTTATGAGTGGGGACCAATGGTTGATCTTTATTTTGGGGAGCAAGGTGGGTTGGTCCCCTCCCTTGATGGTCCTCACCTTCTCCTTCTCCTCTCATCGCCACTTGTAACTTGTTGATTGAATTGCAATTTTATTTTGTTTTGATTATAATAAAATAGGGAAAATTGCAAATCTCCCACATTGATTGAGAATGGGATTTGGGAAGAACACTAGAGTGGAACTAAAAAGGCATCTCCTTTGAAAAGTGAGAAAACCTTAATTTTAAAAAACTCTAGTTTTAATTGGTCAAGTCCCGACTAACCTTCGGGACTAGGACCGTTGGTCGGGTTCGTGGGTACGAGCCGTTGGAGACATTCGCATTTGCGGGGTTCAAATTTTGATGTAAGAGTCCGGGATCGAGCGAAGCACGCGCCAATGGTATGAATGTCTTTTCCATCTCTCTCTCTTAATTGTTGTTTAATTTGTGATTGCATGCTTAGTTGCCTTAATTAGTGGGCGGGTTTCTCTTCCGTGTAGAGTCGGACTCTACGAAACACAACATGTTCTATGGTTAAGGCTTGGGTGTCCAAAGGTACCATGTCTTAAGAAGCGATGCACGAATAAATGACTCAATGTGTTGACCCATGACATGGTTCTCCCAACATTTTATTGGCAGTATGGGTGGGATGTGTTTTGGGTAAAAATACCCAGGGCCACGTGGCCCAATAAGATGGTGACACGTGTCACCGTTAAAGAGGTTCAAAATGAACCTCTCCTTTGCTGACACATGGCATCACCAATGATTGGGAAAAAGACGGTCTTCAAGACCCAATTCCTAAGATAGCCCACAATTCCTAAGTTTCCGTAACCTAGAAAAGCGGCATAAATTCCAAGAACCTATAAATAGGGAGATATTCCCACCAGGGGAGGATATTAAAAAAACATTCAAGGAAACAGAGTAATCATTAATTGTAGATATTTACCTCTCACCTCAGAGAACGCTTTACTTTTCGCACTTTTTACATCATCCAAACACATGCTAACTTTATCGTCAGAGGCGGAACTCCACCCAGCTAGAATCTTCGTTTTTTTGCAGGTACATGCGCCCGGCATCTAGTCTTAGAATTGTAACTCTCCCAAGGGACACAGAAAACCCCGAAACATTTGGCGCCGTCTGTGGGGAGAGTACTTCTAAGATGGCTTCACAAGAACTTGTACCGCCTCCTAATGAGAAACGGCCTACGGTCGACTTTGAGGTTATACACACCAAGACAGTGGTGACGACTTCGATGTCGAAACCTATGTGGCCCCAAACGGGTCACTCATAACCTGATGCACCCGTCCCATGGAAACATGGGAACGGGGAGAAGATCAAGTTAGTCCAAGCGAGCGAAGCGAACAGCCGTCTAGACAACCTTCGGCGAAAAAAGGCCAGCCCCAGTTACTAAAGACGAACTCATGAAATTCATGATAAGTTTTAAAGGGGAAATCAAAGACTTGATCAACAAGAAGACGCTAGCTCCAGCAGGGGTCAGTCGGCCAAGATACCTTCTCCCTCAGAGAAGAAAAAATCGGTCAAGGACCGTGTGCCTACTCCGCATCCTAAACTAAAGGAGGGGAACCGACCTGTGATTGATCTGTCCAAGATTCGATTCCCCGAAATAAGGAATGGGAAGGCCATCCGACATGTTCAGCCGGAAGGATCAAAGAAGACTTATTCTGATGCCCAGATGTTAATCTAGAAGAAGAAATGTTGACAATTGTTTGAGTCTGCTTCAACGTCGACTTACCCAGACATCTTTCAAAAAATACCTCAATGAGGAATTCGCAATCAAACCAAGAGAGTCAATCAGGCGGCTTGTCCATTCACACTGGCCTTGAGATAATCCATTTGGCTCCGTATGTGCCTCAGCAGGTTTCTAAAAACACTATCTTAGGGGGTTAGACGGCATAGAATGTCTTACCTTTAGACTCGCAGCTTCGTCTACTCAAACTTGGGAAACAGCCTTCTACGTTCTCGAAGGAGATAACCGAGGCGGCACAGCCGGCCAAGGTTAAAAATATGTTGGTGAGTACTTATGATGGTACCACTAACCCTGAAGATAACCTGATGGCCTACACCAACCTTATGTACTTACAGGGGTTGGATGATGCAACCTAGTGCCGATGCTTTTTGGCTACATTGAAGGGCATTGCCCAATGATGGTTTGGCAACCTGCAAGCCGGCTGCATCAATAGCTTCAAGATGCTTGCGTACTTGTTTTCTTCTAACTTCTCTATGAACATCTTTGCTAAGAAAACAGGACTCGACTTGGGTGCCATACAGCAGGGAGATAGAGAAGGGCTAAGGTCCTATGTCAGGCAGTTCAATCTGATGAGAATTCAGATTCAAGGGTTGTCTGACAAAGTGGCTAACACAGACTTCTTTAAAGGTTTGAAGGACAGGTCGACCCTTCAGTTCGATCTCGTTAGAAAGAGGGTTGCTACCCTCCAATAAGCTCTGATTGAGGCAGAAGGCTATATACAGGCGACTGAAATCTATGCATTCAATAAGCAGTCGGACCCTAAGATGTCTGACAAAAAAGAGAGTCGGCTTGCTAAGCTGGCCAAAAAAGAAGAGAGCAAGAAGAAAAAAAAAGTCTGGGTGGCAGATGACTCTGAGCAGCAATCCCAGAAAAAGAAGAAAGAAAAATAGTTTAAACAATACGTTCCCAAGTACGAGTTTAATAAGGACTGCTACTCCATCCTCATGGAGATCAAAGACCGGGTTACTATTGAGAAACCGGCTGTAATGAAAGGTTTCATGAGGACATAGGCCATGACACCAACGACTGTTATAGCCTTAAACAATTTTTGGATCGCCTGGCTGATAAAGGGGTGCTGAACTCCTACATTCTTAAGTTCAAGGTGACCTTGAGGACAAACAATGGATAGTTGTTCGAAAAGGCGGCCCAACCTATTAATAGTTCGGACAATAATGAGGAGTCGATCTATACAATAACAAGCGGCTTTACCGGAGGGGGTCTAACCATCCGGGGCACCAAAGACTATATGAGGTGGTTGGATGTCAACTCAGTTGATGAGGACCAAGCGTCAAAAGACACATTTCCTGAGGTCATCATCACTGAAGAGGACATGGGCAAGGTCAGACGGCCGCATGATGACCCCATAGTCATTTTCTGCAAAGTGGCCAACCAAAAGATTGGTTGAATCCTTATTGATACCGGGAGCTTGTATGACCTTATCAGCCATAAGTGCTTGGTAAAGCTCAAGTACAAGCCCAGTATTATGCACAACGTATCTTACCCCTTAGTTGGTTTTGGGGGTGGAGTAGTGCATCCGGTAAGGAGGATTGACCTACTTATCAAGTTAGGGGCGAAGGGAGAAGGATGCCACATGGTAGTCCAGTTATTGGTCATTGAGGAGTTGACCGCCTATAATCGGATATTGGGTCGTCCAACATTGAATAAATCCAAGGCCATCATCATTTCATCCCTTATGGTCCTGAAATTTAAAAAAGAAGACGGGTTCGCAGGTTCCTTGAACGGGGATCAGAAGACGGTAAGAGAGTGTTACCTCTTAGACGTCAAGCCTATTGTGGTCGCATCTGGCAAAGGTGAAGAACCTATAGACATTGATAAGGTTAAGGAAGCCGCGCCTGCCCCAATAAAAGTCAGCCAAAAGCGAAAGGCCGACTAGTTGGTGGCTGTAAAAAAAGAGAAGCGATAGAAATCACTGACTGGGAACGGTCAGACGAACTCCCCCCCCCCCCCCCCCCCCCCCCCCCCCCCCCCCCGCCGGCTGGTGAGCACATTGATATTATTCTGGACGACACACGTCCAGATCGAACTATTAAGTTTGGGACGGTTGAATTTGCAAGGTTGGGTGCAAACTTGCATAATCTACTAAAAGAATTCAAAGACATCTTTGCCTTTGAAGTAGAAGATATGTTAGGCATCAGCCCGGATCTAGCTGTTCATAAACTTGCCATGGATCCCAAAATGAACCCAGTTAGGCAAAATAAAAGGAACCACGGTGAGGAAAGAAGTCAGACGGTAGCCGTTGAAGTAAAGAAGTTGTTGGATGTTAGGTTCATTCACCAATGTTACTTCCCGAATTGGGTTGCAGATATCCCCTTCCAAAGACCAACAATTTGGTCGGCTCTATAGCCGGTCATGCCTTGATGATCTTTGTGGACGCCTACTCAGGCTTTCATGAGATACTGTTGTGGAAAAAAGATCAAGAGAAGACGGCATTCGTTACTGATAAAGGGTTATTCTATTATAATGTGATGTCGTTTGGGTTTAAAAATGCGCCTACTACCTTCGAACGAAAGATTAATACGGTCTTCATTAATCAAATTGGGAATGTAGAAGCGTACATTGATGATATGATAGTCAAATCCAAGCAACAGACGGATCACCTTGCTGACCTCCGAGAAACCTTCACCACCCCCAGGCGGTACAAGGTCATGCTCAATCCCAAGAAGTGTGTCTTTGGTGTTGAAGCTTAGAAGTTCCTCAGATTTTTGATATATCAAAGGGGGATAGAGGCCAACCTAGAGAAGATACAGGCGGTCATTGACATGAAGTCACCCCGCACTGTCAAAGAAGTACAAAAATTAACCGGTTGTTTGGCGGCACTAGGGAGATTCCTTAGCCGGTCAAGTGACAAGTGCCTCTATTTTTTCCAAGCAATCAAAAAGAAGACTAGATTTCAATGGGGGGGAGGATGATGAGGCAACCTTTCAGAAGTTGAAAAAAACACTTGCACTCATTGTTAAGGCTTGTTAGCCCTCAGCCACAGGAGGTGCTCTACATGTACTTAGTCATCCAAGAGCATGCCCTCAGTGTTGTTCTCCTTGTTGAGAGAGACGACAATCAGTTCCCGATCTATTTTATTAGCCACGTTCTTTGAAATGTTGTGCTACGGTACCCCATGGTTGAAAAATTTGGCCTTGCACTTTTCATGGCAATGAAGAAGTTGAAGCCTTACTTCTTGGCACATGCAGTTGTCATTTACACAGATCAACCCCCCAAGCATCCAATGAAAAATTTGGAGTCATCTAGAAGGATGCTCAAATGGGCTATTGAAATGCAAAGTCTTGAAATCTCTGTTGAACCAAGGAAGGCAGTGAAGGGTCAGGCGTTTGCTGACTTCATTGTCGAAATGACAAGGCTGGCTGAGCCGGAGAATCTTGACCAGGTTTGGAAAGTTTATGTAGACGAGAGCTCTACAATGAACGACAGTGGTGCAGGCGTTATATGTCAGTCCCCTTAAGGGGACATTTATGAATATGCACTACGGTTCAAGTTCTAAGCCTAAAATAATGAGGCATAATATGAAGCCCTGCTAGCCGGTATCCGCATGTGTAAGGCGACAGGGGCAAGAAAAGTTGACGCCTGCTCTTATTCACAATTGATCATTAGCCAATACCATGGTGACTACGAGGCCACCCACCTGGCTACGATTAAATACTTTCAGGCGGTCAAAGAAGAGGCCTAGACACTTGATGAATTTTATCTAAGTCAAGGGCCCAGGTTAGTAAACAATCAGGCGGATGCACTCTCTAAACTGGAATCATCCGCCTCCTATGATACATCTAGGTCAGTCTTTTGGGAAGTTATGGAAAAAAGGAGTATCGAACAAAATCCCATTGGAATTTTGGACAGAAGCTCAACCTGGATGAATGGCATCCGAACTTATCTAGCAGACGACACTCTACCTGATGCATACCAAGAAGCAGTTGCAATGAAAAAGAGTGCCGCAAACTTTGAGATTCATAAAGGAGAACTTTTCAAAAAAGGTAATCTGCAGCCGTTATTGAAATGTGTCACCCCAGAAAGGGAGGAGGAGGTACTAGAGGATCTGCACTTAGCTTATTGTGCATCACACATAGGCGACAGATCCCTAGCAAAAAGGGCCAGGCGGCAAGGCTACTTTTACCCACTCTTGAGGAAGACGCCATGAAAATGGTGAAGAAATGTTACAAGTGTCAAAGATTTGGTAAACTCATACACCGTCCGGCTTCTGATCTGACAGCTATTTACAGCCTAGTACCATTTGCCAAATGGGGCATGGACATTCTAGGTCCATATACGCCTGCTTCAGGCAGACGGCGATATGTTCTAGTTGCTGTTGACTACTTCACTAAATGGGTAGAAGCAGAGGCGGTCAAGGGCATAAAGACCAAGGACGCCATCTTCTTCATTTTGGAGGAATATTATCACCCGGTTTGGGGTACCTATGTCTATGGTCTTTGAAAATGGCCCTCTGTTCGAGAAGCCTACCCTCAAGAGTTGGTTGGGAGATTAAAGGATCTCGCATTGCTTTGCATCAGTTGGTCGTCCCCAAGCATATGGCCAGGTTGAAGCCTTCAATAAGCTCATCTCAGAAGGCATTAACAAGAAAATTGAAAGTGTTGGCAGTCTATGGGCAGATGAATTACCTCATGTCCTATGGGCCATCAAAACAGCTGAAAATGGGGCAACCGGTGAAACCCCGTTTCTTGTGGCATACGGTGCAGAAGCCGTCTTCCCAATTGAGAACTATGAGCGAAGCCCTCGAGTAATGCTTTATGACGAAGAGGTTAATTGGGAGGACATGAAGCTAGCATTGGACTCACTTTCGGAGCGCAGGGGCAATGCCACAATGCGTCATGAGATTTACCATCTGAGAATGACAAGAGCCTACAACAAAACAGTACACAAACGACCCTTAAAAATAGGGGACTTTGTGTTACGGAAAATGGAGGCAATCGGTAGGGTAAATGAGCAAGGAAAGTTGACTCCTAATTGGGAAGGCCCCTACCGAATCTATGAAGAAGTACGAGGCAGAACCTACCACCTGGAAACTCCAGACGACAAGCAGCTATCTAGAACTTGGAATGTAGACAACTTAAAAAAGTACTACTTCTAAGACTTCAAAAATTTTGTAAATAAAGTTTATCAATGAAAAGTTGTTATTTATTTTCAATCAAATTTATTTCTTTTTGTATAAAATACCATTTGTGCAATGTATACACGGGCTTGTTAGAATTTTAAGTCTGCTCCAACATGAGTAGATATAAGCGAAGTCCAAAAACTTAGCAGCTAATGAGGATGACATTGATATGGCCAATAGCTGGATCATACTACAAACCATCGCCTACTCCAACACGAGTGGGCATCCGGCAACGCCCATCCGGGTGAATTTGTCGCAGAGAGCATCTCCCAATTGGGTGGTACATTGCTCTATAAACTTAAAAACGATCGGCCCTATTGACTGTCCTGATAAGGATAATTAATAGTCGTTCAAATGATTAAGTGAGACCTAGTTATCATAGGTCACCACCTGTAATGTAAAAAACGGTGACTAGTAACCATGTTGGTTGAATATAACCTGTTTTTGCTCAAAAGCACTACAAACGGGTAAATTGGAAGATCTAAGCTAAGTTAGATCCTTAGCAGCTAAAAGATTGCTCGTTTGAGGCAACCACACACGGCCAAAGGCCGTCTTCTACTAGACGTTAATTCGTCTGCTCTAAGAGCAAGACATCCGGTGAAGCCAATCCGGGTGAACTCATCGTAGGAAGCAATTGGCAAAGACTGATTAATCCCAAGACTAAATCACAATCAGTTGACTTGAATAATCTAAGATGGAACCTAGACGCCATAGCAAAAACCGTCTGTCAGTCCAACTTAGATTTAAAATCTAAAAGTTAATTCAGATACGGCCAATGACCGTCTAACGTGCAAACCGAATGCTTAGTGGACGATTGTCCGCTTGGTTTGGGGCAATCACCTTGGTGATTGATTGACACGAAACATTAGTTATACCCTTTTTAAAACCAAGTGCGCATCCATCTAGGGGCAAATACACCTGGTGCATCTAGATTGAAAAAAAAAAATTACAAAGATTGAAAAATTAATGCAAATTATAAAGATTAACAAAACCGACTCAATCGGCTAATTCATTAAAATCCCCCGGCATAAATAATCGGGAGCTAAAGATTATCACACCGGATCAACAATCCGGAAAAATACAAGATTGTTTGTTGACGTAACATAGAAGTACTCGACACGTAGGCCGGAAACAAACACAGGTTTATTTTTGTTGTTCCTGAGGAGGAGGCACCATCTGGTCTTGGCTGGATGGGAGCGCGCTCTCAGGTTGCCTTGGTTGAACTTGATTAGTGTCAACCGACACTTGCTCGTCTTGCTCCTCATGCTCCTCATCAGACGGCTCAATGCCGGCCTATTCTTCAAAGGGAGTCGGCGCTTCAAGACTAAGGGACTGGGCATCATATACCTTAGAGGCATACTTGTACCTCAAGTTGAAAAACTCCCAACCATAGTCCGGGTGGATGAGATTCCGTGCCATTTTCATGCGAGACTCACAATCTCGCTCATTCTCATACACCAGCCGTTCTTGTTCAGCAGCCAGTTCAGCCGTCTCGTTAATTTGCACCTGGGCCAACTTGTCCTTCAGCCAGGAGATGTCGGCCATAAGCTGGGTATTTTCTTTGTCAGCATCCTCCAGTGCCTTAAGATCTGACTGAAGGTTTTTAATTTGAAGCTCAAGGTCAGACGTCTTATTATTGGCCGTCTCCACAGCAGCCGTGAGCTCCTTAACCAGCTCCTCCTGTTTCATCGCTTGGGCTTTAGTCCTAATTTCAGTCATCCTACATTGGTATTGAGCAACATCAAGGGTATCAGCCGCCCGTTTATTGGCGTCTCTTACCTCCTCTTGCTTCTTTTTAAAAGGGACTTTGAGCCCTTCCACTCTCAGCATTACCTATAAAACTCAACCGCCAAAATGTTAATTTACCTCTAATAACCCAGCTGGCAAAAAGTTAATTTACATCAGATATCTCAGGCGGTAAAGAGTTAATTTTTCTTAGTAGCACACCCAACAAGTTACCTCAGCAAGCAAGGCATTGATGCGGTCCATGTTGACCTGATGCACTTTCGGGATTGACTCCTTTTCAGACCGGATGAGGCACCTCCGCATCCGTGTGGAGTATTGCTGGAGGTCAGCCATCTTGGAGAGGATTATGCACCAATAGAATGATGTGGTGAGACAGTAGCATAGGCGGCACCAATATTATGCCGACTGCCAGAAGAATCCCCTCGTTAGGTAACTTAGGATTTGACTCGCAAAGGCCCAAGCGGCCATGAGGAATCAAAGTTGTAATCCATACCTTGAGGTTCAGATAGGGGGGTCACCCCACCCCCTCCGGATGTAGAATTGGATGCAGCATAGAGTGGCATACTACTCTTCAGCGTCTTAGGGACGCTAGACTCTTTGTCAGCCGTCTTGGTACTCGGACCGAGATCTTTCAAGCTTTTGCCTGTAGAAGTTGGCATGTCCTATACAGGCGGCCTTGATGATGCCGACTGGGCAGGCGGGACTTTCATGGCCTTAAAGGGAGCTTTGCAAGGTTCCTTAGCCTTCCGTTTAAGCAGCATCTTAGAGATGGAGCGTGGAATGTTCTTACTCCCACCCTAAAAAGTCAAACAAAAGGGTCACAGCCTGTTAAAAGCGGCCTGATGATAAAAATTTTACAAGATAAAGGATGCAACCGGTGCTTACCCCATCATCCTTAGCCGCCAGTTGGGCCCTTTTTTTTCCAATTGATCCTTCCGGATTTGGGTTGCTGACCTACCTGGCGTCTTTTCAAACGGAACCATTCCTAGACTTTTTTCTACTATAGGAAAACCGGTTGGCAAAAAAGTGCCAGTTAAGCGGTCTATGTACGTCTATCATAAAAGGTACTAAGGCCACAGGCGGAGAGGAAAACCACATCCTTGAGCCAATCAAGATGGGGTACCCAGTTCCTGGGTACAATTATTTCGGTTCCATTATCCAGAGGCATGGTGGTCCTCTTAAAAAATTCCAGCTGCATTATTTGTGCCAAGCCTCCTCCGGGACACGCGGAGGGACACACTTTTACCCAGGAGAGCCAGCTCCTTATTGTACTGGCGGAGCAAATGGTTTAGACGTCTGGATAGATAGGAAACCAAGTAAAACATGCTTTTCCAGTTGCTCCAGTTAGATGGCTTGTCCGGCGTCATCATATACTCCGGATGTGTGGTTAAAGTGTACCACGCCTTCCAGCCGCCTAGGGCGCGACTTAAGTAGTGCATATCTGCAAATGCCTCAAAGCTGGGTGTTATGTCCTGCATCTTGCAGGCGGCGATATAGCTAATGATGTTCACCTAGGAACTGGGGGTGAGTTGCCATACGCTAAGATCATATCCCCTTATGATTGCTTTTATTACTGCATCATGAAGGGAAAATCGGAGGCCGGCTTTGAATGCCACTTCATAGCAGCCGAAAAAATTGTCAGCATGTTCGATGTCCTCATCCTAGACAACTATTGCCTAACCAGGCAGCACAATGATTTTCCACCTATTCCCCACAGGACATTTCTCTATAAAGGCGAGAAAGGTGACTGTTAGGGTGACAATATCCATGGCGGACATGTGGGCTTCAGTTGGGTTGGATATAGACGGCCACTTCTACGCCTCATCCTCCTCACTGACAGTATCCGCCTGCAGTGAGGTTGAATCCTCTGAGTCAGATCGTTGGACGGTCTCAGCGCTGCCTCTTTGATCAGATTCCTCCAAAATGCTGTCACTTGGAGTGTTGGGTGCACCCGGAGTGTCATCATACTCTCTATAAGCCGGCACCTCGGCTTAGCCGTCTAATCTATAATCTGGGTCATGTGACATCCACTTCGTCCGAGCCATATTATCCTTCACATGCGCAAAGACGGTCGAATTCGAGGAAAAGCAAGGGTGGTCCAAACACCCCTAGGCGGCACTCCCAGTCTTAGACTCAGCCGTACCAGGAGACCGGTTGACTACAGTCCTAGAGTGTGTCCTGTGTTTTGGGTGAATCTATTATTCAATGCAATATATATAGACTATAAAAGCTTGAAAAAGTTGCAAAGAGGAGAGAAGGTACCTCGAAGATGTTTCTAAGAGTGAAGAAAAGCGTCGGATGTGACTTGCAAGCGGAAATCAATCAAATGGTTGGGAGAGGTACAGACGGTTGGCCGAATGTACCCACTTGGAAAGCAAGATAATTTGCTGGAAATATGCCCAGACGGTTCTCGAAAGCTCTTTTTAATGAGTGCATAGGCGGATGACCGACTGTAGCTACTTTGAAAGCAAGAGAATTGGCTGAAAGATGCCCAGACGGTAGTGCGGCTGTAGCTAGTTGAAAAAGAGGGCAGTTCTTGAATATACCCAGGTGGTTCTGATGTTTCTTGTTTGTGAGGTACGCAGATGGTTTACCGGCTGTGTTAGGTGGAAAAGGCAGAAAATTTTGTGAAAACAAAGGCAGGCGGGGTTAGAGCTTTACTCTAAAATCTTCTCTCTTAAATTTTTTCAAATTTCTAAAACGAGAAAGGGGAGAGGGGGAGTTATTTATAAAAGGGATGGAAATAGGGGAACCCCTATAACTACCTAGAAGGCAAACCGTTAAAAAAAGAAAAAAATTACCATTCACCAGTCTACATGTGACACCTGTCACAGGCGCCATGTGGCACACCACGTCACACCCGTGAGGGGCAAATGTTTTGGGTAAAAATACCCCCAAGGCCACGTGACGCAATAATTTGGTGACACGTGTCACCCTTAGAGAGGTTCAAAATAAACCTCTCCTCTACTAACATGTGGCATCCCCAATGATTGGGAAAAAGATGGCCTTCAAGGCCCAATTCCTCGAGATAGCCCACAATTCCTAGGTTTCCGTAACCTAAAAAAGCGGCACAAATTCCAACACCCTAAAAATAGGGAGATAATCCCACCTTGGGAGGAAATTAAAAAAAAACACGGAAACAGAGCAATCATTAATTGCAGATATTTACCTCTCACCTTAGAGAATACTCATGATCTCGGAATCCGAGAAGATACTTTAGTTTCACACTTTTTACATCATCCAAACACGTTCTAATTTGATCGTCGGAGGCGGAACTCCACCCAGCCGGAGTCTCCTTTGTTTGGCAGGTACAGGCGCCCGGAATCCGGTCTTGGAATTGTAACTCTCCTGAGGGACACAGAAAATCTCGAAACAGGATGATTGTTATTGATTTTGGGATAGAAGGCTAGCTAGTGTTGGAGACCCCTAGTCAATGAGCCAATCCCCTACGGTTAAAGTGTGTTATGATTATGCATGATGCAATGTTGCTTATTTCGCTTTTACTCTTGTGAAAAACGAAGATATTATGCGTTTAATTCTCGCTCTCTAACTAGGGATTATCCAAGTTAGCCTTTCATTACAAATCATAGGTAACCTAAGTTGGAAACCTTGAACCATAACCAAAAGCTAATCTTGTAACTTCTAAGTCCCTATTGGAGTCGCCACTGTGAAGAAGGTAGCCCGTCATGGGGGATCCCACTTCCTCTATGCCCATGGCCCTTTAAAATCCTATAACTTTACACTTTTTAGAGTATGTTAGGACTAGAGTCCTGAGTGTTTGGGAGACCTTGAATTAAAATTGAGCCCGTCGTTACTTTTTTATAAGTAACCAATAGAGAGTCGCCAATGAGTTTTAGGAAAACTCATAAACCTCATTCATGCCTTTTTTCCAAGTAAAGTTCAAGGGATATTTAGCACGACTCATATGTTTACCCATGCCCAAATTGGTCTACTAGTACCAGAAATGATTTCGGGAGCGTGGGTACTAAGATAACGTTCCTTTTTGAAGGGAATCGCCATCCTAGCCCTAGTGCGGCCTCTACCAGCTCTTCCTTTTTTCACAATTTCATTACCAAATTATTTATGCAACGCGATTCTTAAAAACTAAGTTAGTTGATTTTATTTACAAGCATTAATTACAAAAGGTCTACATTGCAACAAATGTCGTTATTTTTATTTTATTCAAATTCGTGAAAAGAACAAGAAATAAAACAAGATTCGCCTTGACTTAAGTGATAAAACAACAATTAATTATTCCAATTCTAATCTTTGATTAACGAAAATATTATGTGAAGATATTAATTAGAGTTTATATAAAGTGATCAAACAACACCAATTATTCAATTAAATTTATTTAAAAAAAGAAAAGAAAAGTTATTTATCTTAGTGCTCAGGAAACTAACCTATCTTCTTTATTTGGTTAGGTCTCCCTCTTAGATGTTTATGGACTTTATTTCTTCTTCATACCTCCAAGGGCTTCAATATAATGGGTTAGGGTTGAACAGTATTTGGGAAGATAGGAGAGAGGTAGTATGATAGTAAGAGAACTTGAGTGATTAGGGATTTCATAATGCTAGGGTTTTAATTCTGATTTTTCTGTTGTGATTAGGGCTAACGAAGACCCCTATTTAAAGGCGTAGGAAACAAGGTTGCGAGCGGCATGCAGCGTAGCCCCCAAAGATGCGCTTGCGGAAGATTCAGAATTTCAAAAATATACTGAATCAAAGCTTACCATACAACCACGCGCAAGACCAGAGGTTACACTGCTTTTATTTACACGCGTAAAAATATACTTAAACGGTGGTGGTCCCTGAACAAGAAAAATCTGACAATTAAAGTGCTTTAGAAGCAGCTAATGACATTATTCATAGTCAAACCGACAATGGAGATGCTAAACCTGTTACCCTACGTAGGTCGCAACGGCCAAGATCTCAACCAGACAGATACCTTGGTATTGTCTTAACTGAAGATCAAGACATCCTAGTATGGATGGAGATGAGCAAGCGACATACAAACAAGCTATGACGAGCCAAGAATATCCTAAAGTACCTAGAAAGGAACAAGGATAAGTTCCTGGTCTATGGTGGTAGTAATGATTTGGTTGTTGAAGGTTATACTGACGCGAGCTTCTCGACTGACAGAGACGACTCCAAGTCGCAGTCATGGTACATATTCTGCCTAAATGGAGGAGCGTTTAGTTGGAAGAGTGCTATGCAAAGCACCACTTCAGATTTTACAACTGAATCTGAATACTTGGCAGCTTTGGAAGCAACTAAGGAGGCAGTTTGGATTCGAAAGTTCATTAGTGAACTTTATGTTGTAACCTCCATTAAGGGTCTAATAAACCTCTATTGTGATAACAATGGAGCTATTGCTTAGGCCAGGGAGCCAAGGGAACATCAGAAGGTCAAACATGTCAAGCGGCGGTTTCACATGATAAGGGAATGGAACTCCGAGGGTGAAATCAAAATTTGTAACATTGGAACGGATGACAATGTAGCCGATCTATTGACTAAACCTTTGCCTCAAGTGAAGCACAACAAGCACATTGAAGCAATGGGAATCAAGCATGTTGGAGATTGGCTTTGATTTCCCTGTATATGTGTTTTAATTAAACTTGATGTCTTAATGTAAAACACTATGTTGGACTATTCAGTTTTAGAGCAATTAATTTTCTGCAAATTTATTATTATTCCATTTCTATTGAATTGTGGCTTAGAATTAAATAATGAGTCCATTCGATTTATGAGAATATTCAAAACAGGGTATCAAGACCATGTCTTGGATAAAGAAACACCTTTTAAGTGAACATTGAATATTTCAATCGAAAATTATCCCTAATGAAGGTCATTTAATTTGAACGATGGACGATTAATGAATACTTGAGATTAGTGTGTAGTATGATTTTTAGCAACGTTTCTTGTGCTACAAGGACATGATTGTCATAAATCATTTGCACAGGTATTGGTTTAGAACTATACCTGATCGACCTATAAGAATACATTAAGAGATATAAAATTGTCATATGTATATTTCTCGTTATAGCTATCGGAACCTTTTTCCTCGACCATGAGTATTGTAAGTTTTCTTGTTTGAGTACTAGTCGTTGTGATGTTGTCAAACGTCTGCCGTAAATGGGGATTATAACGGAAACACTCGGGCGACTAGGTCGTCTTAGTAAGGGAAGCTAACAATACATGACTGGGAATGTCCCCTTATTAACATTATGGAATATGTCTTTGTTGTTTACAATGCCTCTCGAAGAGCGAGACTGTGAAAATGCATGGTCGTGCTCAGATGGATTTTAGAAATCATCGTCTTATTGACAATCAAACTCGGAAATCGAGAAACACTTCTGGACATAATAAGGATGACAAAGATTCTTACTTTATAGTTCATGAAGAGACATTAAGCGACATAGGAAATGGTCTATACACTAACTACACACTTGCCCAGAAGGACAAGTGGGAGATTGAAACGAATGGTGTCCTTCCAACAAGTGTATTATTTCGATAGAGGGTTCGGAATTATTTGAAAGTTAATTCTTCAGAGAGGTCAAGTGATCAGAATGCCTAGGTGGAGGCCGCTTCCGATCAGTAATATTAATGCATAATTAATATTACGGCTTAATCTTGACTGAATCCTTCGGGTCGCACCCCTATTGAATAACCAATCCGAGACGACGAATCAATCCGAAGGATTAGATGAGTCATTAGAGTATTACAAACAAAAACGTCGGATGTCGAGCTTAAAGCGTCGAAACCAAACGTCCCAAGTCGAGGTCAAGTTTAGAGTTCGAGCGCCGAAACCGATCCCCGCATTAGCCTAGCCATTCGAGTGCTAGGCTAGCTTAAGCTACCTTGCGCACCGCAATCCTAGCATGCATTGTGTGCTAAGCCAAGAAAGCTAGAAGGATGGTGCACGAGGCCGTGAGCATGCTAGTAGCTAGCGTGCTAGTGTGTTAGGCCACGCACCCAGCCGCAAGCACGCATCGCATAGCACTCGCACTCGCACAGCAGCCTGCTACGCGTGCTTGTGCTATGGGATGTGCATGCAAGGCAATGCATAGCAGCAATGCTCTCGCTAGCACGAGCATTGCAGTAGCGTGCTAGGCGTGCTGGGTTGTGCGTGCGTGCTAGCGTAGCAGCACCAAGTGAAAAGAATGGTGACCTTCCAACAAGTGTATTATTCTGATAGAGGGTTCAGAATTATTACAGAGCTAATTCTTCAGTAAGATCAAGTGATCAGAATGTCTAGGTGGAGGCCGCTTCTGATTAGTAATATCAAGGTACAATTGATATTACAGCTTAATCTTAACTGAACCCTTCGGGTCGAACCCAATCGAACAACCAATCCGAGACGACGAATTAATCCGAAGTATTTAATGAGTCGTCAGAATTTTACGAATAAAGACGTCGGATATCGAGCCTAGGGCGTCGAGACCGAGCGTCGCAAAATCACAAGCAACAAGTTCGAGCGTAGCCGTAGTATCACAGTGGCCTAGCCATGTGAACACTAGGCTAACTCGAGCTAACATGCACCTAGCATGGCTAGGCATAAGCCTAGGCACTATCGCAGCCCATCGCACCATCGCAGCACAAGCACAACACCATCGCATGGCTAGGCCTGTGCGTGTGCTTGTGCCTTAGCCTATCGCACCATCGCAGCAGCATGGCTGCGCATATGCGTGCCTTCGCATGGCACTGCACCGCAGCATGCGTGCCTGGGTGCTAGGCAACATCACAGGCCCCTCGCACAAGCACAACACTATCGCATGGCTAGGCCAGTGCATGTGTGCGTGTGCGTGGAGGGCATCGCAGCAGGAGCACGAGCCTCGCTCAGTGCGTGTGCATACAAGCCATCGCAGCATCACAGCACCAAGCTTCGCATGCTTGTGCATGTGGCTGGCGAGGCGATGCCCAGCATGCGTGGCTCGCTAGCAGCACGCATGCTGGGAGTGCGAGGGCCTGGATGTGCGTGTGTGTGCAAGAGCCAGGTAGCCAGCAACGCTTGCTAGCAGCACCCAGCGCCGAGCAAGCAGCAGCGTAGGCATCACCCAACAGCAGCACGCAGCACGCATGGGGGCTGGCCGGGCTGATGCTTGTTGCCTTGTGCTGGCTGGCGGGGCTAGCTGGCAGTGCTAGTTGGCATGCTAGCTGGCTGCAAGCCCAGCAGCCCCTATGCCGGTTTTGTGAGGGTGGGGATCAAGGCTTGGGCAAAGCCTTGGGGAGCAAGGCAATGGTCCCCCCCCCCCCACCTCTCTTGGTCCTCACTTAACTCTCTCTCTCTCTCCCCTTGACACTTGTTGCATTGTGATTGATTTGATTATTAATTTATTTTGTAATTAAATTAATTATGAAAATTATTCATTCTCCCACATTGGTTGGGAAATGAAGATCAAGGGTTCATTTCCCTATAAATACCAAAGTTTGGGTATTTGGGAAAGAACAACCTTGAGTGGAATTAAAAGGCAACTCTTGATTTGAGTAAACCTTGATTCGTAAAACTCATAGTTTTATTTGTCCGGGTCTCGACTAACCTTCGAGACTTAGGACGCTCGGGTCGGGTTCGAGGGTTCGATCCCGTTTGAGACCTCGTATTTTCGGGGTTCGAGTAAGAGCTCATAGTTGAGCGAAGCACGCGTTAAAGGTATAATCTTTTATCCTTAATTATGTTTTAATTATGTTTTGCTTGTTAATTGTATTTATTATGGGGGCGGGTCTTGACGGGTTTCATTCGGCGTAGTGTGGGTCACTTCGAAACCCTACACCAAGAACCACGCCACTCACACAGTAGCTTTCACCAAGCAGCAACAGCAGCATCGCATGCGTGCGCGTTGGCTCACTATGTGCTAAGTGGTTGCACATGCACTGCGTGCTGGCTAGCTGTGTTGCCCAGCCTTGGTGCTAGGTGCTATCTTGCAGCCAAGGCAGGCTGTCAGCAACCCAAGTGGCTTGGTGATGCCGGTTTTGTATGGGGATCGATTTCAAGCGCTTGCTTGGTGAGCAAGGGGATTTGTTCCCGTCCTTGAATTGTCCTCACCTACTCTAACCCTCCATGTGACACTTGGAGCTTGTAGATTGCCATGAATTTTTATTTTGTTTTTTATTAAAATAAAATTGAGGAAAATGCAAATCTCCCACATTGATGGGAGAATGGAGATCAAGTCTCCATTCCCTATAAATACCTAAGTTTTGTTTTTGGGAAAATCACTTGAGTTTAACTCAATAAGGCATCTCATCATTAGTGAGAAAACCTTTAAGTTCGTAATATTCTAGTTTTGTTTGGTCAAGTCCCGACTAACTTTCGGAATTAAGACCGTTCGGTTCGGGTCGAGGGTGCGAGCTGTCGGAGGCCTACGCACTTGCGTGGCTCGAGCTTTGAAGTAAGAGCTCATAAATCAAGCGAAGCACGCGTCAAGGGTAAGAATGTCTTTTCTCTTTCTCTCTCTTATGTTGTTAATTATGTGATTGCATGTTTAGTTGCTTTAATTAATGGGCGGGTCTTGGGCGAGTTTCTCTTCCGCGTAGCTTTGGACGCCACGAAACCCAACAATGCGTTCAAGTATCGCTCTCTAACCAAAGATTATCCAAGTTAGCCCTCGCTTCAACTCATAAGTAACCTAAGTTACAAACCTTGAACCATAACTAAGAACTAATCTTGTAACCTCTAAGTCCCAAGTGGAGTCGCCAATGTGAGGAGGGTGTACCTGTCGTAGGGGATCCTTCTCCTCTACGCCCATGGCCCTTTAAAAGAAAAGGATTTGAATTCAGGATTTTTTGGGAGACCATGAATTAGAGTTGATTATAACATTATGCTTTTTTATAAGAAACTAATAAGGAGTCGCCAATGAGTTTTAGGAAAACTCATAAACCACGTTCATGTCTTTCTCTCAAGTAGGGTTTAACGGATATTTAGCATGAATCATAAGTTTACCCATGCCCAAATTGGTCTACGTGTATCAGAAATGAGTTCGAGAGCAAGGGTACTAAAATAACGTTCCTTTTAGGGAGGAATCGTTATTCTAGCTCTAGTGCGGTCTCTACTAGCTCTTCCTTTTTAACAATTTCATCATCAAACAATATATGCAATGTGATACCTAAAACTAAGTTTGTTGATTTTATTTATAAACATTGATCACATAAAGATTGCATTGCAATGAATGTCTTTATTCATTGTTATTCAAATTCGTGAAAAGAACAAAAATAAATAAGATTCGCTTTGGCTTAAGTGATAAAACAATCAATTAATTATTCCAATTCTAGTCTTTTTTAACGGAAGAATACTATGTGAAATTAATTAATTAAAGTTTATTTAAAGTGATCAAATACCACTAATTAATTGATTAAAGTTATTTAAATAAGAAAAGAAAAGTGATTTATCTAAGTGCTCAGAAAACTAATTAATCTTCTACTTGCTTAGATCTTTGTCTTATATGTTTATGCACCTTCTTTCTTCTTCGTACCTCTAGGACTTCAAATTGATGGATTAGGTTTGAAGAGTAGTTGGAAATAGAGGGGAAAAGTAGTATGATAGTAAGAGCACTTGAGAGATTAGGGATTTAAGAATGCTAGGGTTTAGAATTCTTATTTTTCTGTTATCACTAGGGTTAAATGAAGGCCCCTATTCATAGGTGTAGGAATCTAGGTTTAGGCTCTTTGACTTGCGCTTGGCAAGCGCACATTTTTTAGAGTTGTGCGCGATGCGGTTTACCTTATACAAAAAGGCATTTTTTAAAACTTCTATAAAATTTGATTGAGAAGTTGGATTAAGGAATAAAAGTTATCATTGGAAAGCTCTGAATGTCTACTTTCTAATGCCGTTAAAATTAGGTTAAAATCTGTTACAGATTAAAAGATATGGCCGTTTGAGTGCAAGGGTGTTGGTTTTAGGGCCTAGTTTAGTATTTTGATGATAACTTCTTCGTTTTAATTTAGAATTGGGATTATAATATACCATTGGAAAGATCTTTTAAAGAGCTAGCCATTTGTATAGGCATTTTACGAAAATTTGTTGGTTGGTTTATCTGATTGGCTCGGTTTTCAACAATGTAAGATCCACTTGATCTAATCATTGCATTTGACGCATTTTGGTCTGTTATTAATCAAGTTTGAACATGTATGAGCACGTTTTACGCCTAATCAGTAATCGGACAAGGCTCTATTATAACTTGGTCTGAAATACAGGTTTTAACTTCATAATGCATTTCGGAGTCCTTAAAGACTTCATCTTTGATCTAGCATGAAGAACGGATTTTTGTAACATCATCGCACTTCTTGTCGGGATAGGAGGCCAAAAATAGATGTTTACAGGTTTCCGTGGCTCTTCATCCCTAGCAAGAGAGTCTTCGCATTGTTCGAGGTATCCTGGAGTTCTTATAGGACACCACGAACACTTTCCATTTTCCCTGGGGTAAGATGATTATCACCCCTCTTGACTTCTCTGTCATCAGCGGGCTTGAGTTTTGGCCTGCTCGATATCCTGCAGATGGGATGCACACTCTGGTTTTTCCCGAGACTATAAAGTTACTAGGTCAAGTTGTCCACAGAGCTGCTGTTGAGGCTCGGAGGTTAGACACTAGCATGAGGACAGTCTGTAGGGCGCTGCTTTCGGAAGCTTTTGATGATGATGTGACCACCCCGGAGCAGCGGGTTCATATCTTTTTTCCCATTCTCCTATCGAGGACCTTTTCTCCTAACAGGGGAAGTTGGGTTTTGCTGCATTATCTTTCTGCCCTACTCGACCTTCAACGGCACGTACGACTGGGCCATCCTTGGCTATGCTAACTTGATTTTGGGAATGCGGTCGGCTTGTCGTCAGCGACATTGTAGGGAAGAGATTTTTCTCTCTAGTTTCTGGAAGATCTTAGAGCTACATTTTCTTCTACTCTTTTGATTTCAATCTCGTTTTCGATGTTTATCAATTCTTAGACTTTTCGACCTTTCATAAGTCTGGCTCTACAAGTATTTTCCTTCGCTGGCAATGGCGAGGCCTTAGCCTAGAGGGCTCTCGATTGCTGCCAGATGGCAATAGCGCCGCACTGGCCAGTCTTCTATCGTTACTATCAGGATTGCGATTCTTGAGGTAAGGATGTTGTCCTTTGTTTCTTGCTCCTTTGGATTTCATCACGAGTTCCTGACTTATTCCTTTTGTTGTAGCATTCTGAGGTCCGGTATCGTCCACGGGATGACTTAGACGATTTTAGGGTGGCCTCTCAGTATACTTCTGAGAGGCGTTTCTTCTGGGGTACCTACGAGGTGGTATGGTACCTGGGTGAGAGAGTGGCCATCCAGCATTCCCTGGCTGTTCCTATGGTTTTTGCTAATCCTACGGCTCAGATGATGAGTTAGGAGCGGCTCCGGATTCATGCTGTCGATGCAGCTATAGGTGAGGGCTGGCGGAGACATAGCTACCCCGACCGTCCTTATGCGGAGGCGTTACTTCCTAACTAGCTCAGCCACCTTACCACGAGGAGGAGGTTTGTGAATTTTGACTAGCCATTTCATCTTTTGTGTGGCCCCCAACAGTGTTTAGCCGTCAAATATTTCTTTTGCAGGAGTTAGAGGAGCAAGCGGAGTTTATGCCTCCACGCATATCCAACCTCTATCAGAGGATTCATGGACCTATCGAGGAGATGGTTCCTCCAGCCCCGGAGGAGTGGCGATTAGTGGAGCGACCCATTTCCCGCCATCATACATGGGTGAGTTCTCACCCTTTATTCGGTATATATACTTTCATGCTTTCCGGACTTTGTCTGATTTTGCAGTTCTCTCGCGAGGTGGTGACTCGGATGCAGCTGTTATGGATGCCTTTCGCTATTAGTTGGCGAGATGGAGCAACCGGGCGTTGTGTCGATGTAAGGGGGATGCTGTACCGGTATGTCTTTATGCCATTGTTATTAGTTTCTTTTGCTTTTTTCATGCTTGCCTTGCATTTCATATTCCTTGGTCACGCACTCGTTCAAGGCCAGCGGGCTCGAGGGAGGGAGGAGCGAGGCGTCAGCGTATCTTGTTGGGGATCTCGAGCAGGCGAGAGGCACATGGCCAGGCAGCGACTGATGAGGATGGTAGCTCATCATCAACTAAGGTGGAACACCTTGTTACGGCACTCCGGTGATTTGCCCTCACAAGTCCCTTGACGCTTTAATGGCCGGTTCATCATTTCGGCACGGTGGTGGGACGTACGAGGTTGGCTCGTCGTCACAACAGCTGGTGTCTACTCCCTTTGCTAGTGGGAATTTTCAGCAGTTTGGGCCTCACGCGGGTACTTAGTGGACTAGTCCTTTGATCACGATCCCAACGATCGGTGGTGCTGATTCTGGCCCGATGTTAACTCCACGGACTACTGAGTTTTATGATGCGACGGGCGTTCCTTGGGCGCCGTAGCTTCTATTTTCTTTTAGACTATCTAGGACTTTACTTATGTTTTGTACATTTTATTGACTCTTATTAGACATGTATCTACTAGACTTATTCATTATTTATGTACTCTTTTGATTTTTACAGTTATTACAACTATTTACAAAATTTGCGCAAAAATTCCGTCATTTTTAATATCATTGGAGGGTATCAGACTTTCACCCCCAAAAAGAAAACTGAAAAAAAAGAAATTGAGGCAAAACTAAGTTTAACTAACTTAAGATTCTAAAAAAGAAATTCCCAAATCAATTAGGATTCAATTAAAAGGTTGAATTATTGTAGGAAAAGGTGAAATAATTGGATAAGGTGGGAAAAGGTGAAAAGATTTAGATAAAATCCGAAAAAATCAAAGTACAAATCCGAGTCAAAATCAAATCAATGGATAAAACAGGATGCGCTTTCATATCGCAGGCGCCAGATTCCATCGCGGCGCGATAGGTTTATCGCGCCGCAATGGGTCTATCGTGGCGCAATATTTCTATCGCTGCGCGATGGATCTGGAAAATCCACTTCCGAATAAAAATCGATTTTTACTCCAATTTTGCTTATAAAAAGCCCCCAAATACGCCATATTCTGCATAATTCCAGTCATTAGCTTTCTAAACTCCTCTAGTTTCCACAAATTAGTAGTCATGTCTAGGTGTTTTTGTGAAACTGCCCATGAGTGGTGTCGGTCTATGACTGGTAAGGAGAGAAAAGAGCTTGACTTCCTTAATATGGGTGGTTTATTAGGCATCAAAGGTGTAAATCTTAATAGGGATTTTCTTCATGCAGTCATAGAATATTGGAACCCCAACTCTCATTGAATTAGGCTAGGATATGATGAGATTAGCCCCCTGCCGGAAGAATTTGGTGCTATTTTTGGTTTTCCCTCTTTAGACCTTGCAGTAATTCCTACGGTGTGTGAATATTACTACAAAGATTTTGAGCGTTATTATAATCTTAGGGAAACTAATTTTACCCCCGAACTAGCCGGCAAATGCTCCGGGGCTTGGGCAGGGGCAGCCAAATCTATATTTCATGGAAACAAAGTTGATCTATGAAAATTTACATCTTTTTTCATCAATAGACCTAAGTCTGATTTGTTTCACATATATAGAAGAAGAGCTTTCCTTTATTGCATGTTTAGCAAATTTCTGCTTACTAGCAGTAGTATCTATGTGGGTCAAGCTATATTAGCATCTATTACGAAAGAAATTGACGCTGGGAGAAATCCAATGCCATCAATTGTTGGAGAAACAATGTTAAGCTAAGATAAATTGAAAAAGGATTCTAAAGCACCACTTCGAGGATCACTAATATTGTTATAGGTAGAAAATTAATAATTATAATGACAGAAATAAAAATTATTTAACTTTGTAAAGCAATAATAATTTATTTCCACTCTAGCAGGTTTGGCTAATGGAAAGACTTGGACTGATGAGTCCTCCTGATAACATCGAGAAGTACACTCCTAATTGCCTTGTGAGAAGGAAGAAGCGATTCTCCTTATAGATGGGACGCTAGGAGTGGAGTTATATCTTTGAAACTCGCGACTTTTCCATCAATTGGGTCATTCCTTGATGGAAAATTGAGAAGATGATTGGAGTCAATACTCAACCTTTCTACCGTCTTCCAAGCTTGTCAAAGTTAACCTTCTACTACACTTCTAGAGAGATGATGCAATATGGTGTTGCTCAAACCGTTCCTTGCCGTGATCTTTGTCGACCTTATGAATATCTTGTATCAAAGAACGTTGAAAGGTTTGACGATTATTGGTGCGCTAGACCTTTGTGGAACGTTGTTTCTGACATAATTTCTCCTCCATTTTCTTGGGAATTTAAACAATGGTTACTTGGTCGAAACCAAAAGGATGAGAATAGGGCTCGAAACAAGGATTCTAAGGGTGTGGAGAAGACAAAAATAAAAGACCCCTATCATGCCTAAGAAGAAGAGTGTCGCAGAGGGTAAAGGGAAAAGAAAAGCTAACCCTCGACTATAGAAAAAGAGAAGAAGACTTGGGTTGAGAAGAATGTGGGTGTCTTTTCTAAGGGGGAAACTTCCTCTTCTAAAGTCTCAGTTCGATCATCTAAAGGTTCCCTTTTGGTAAAGGAGCTAGAGGATGAGGAAGACTCAGACAAGAATTGGAAAAAGGCTAGGAAGGGGAAGAAAAATTAGAGCATTGCTTTCCTTTTAATTAGATAATTTTTTAATTTGAAGTTAAATTTATTTTCAAGCTTTTATATAATCAATAATGTAATTTGAATTTTATTTCAATTATTAATGCAACTTTTAGCTTTCAATTAAATTAACTTTGTTGTTTTTAATATTCCTTTATTATTGAAAAAATAATTTTAAGCATTGAAAACAACTTGAGTAATTTCGAAAAAAATTTGAGTACGGAAGTCGAAAAATCTTCCGATTGATCTGAAACTGTCGTAATTAATTGTAGCTTTGAAACAAAAAAATTCGATTTTTATCGCGGTGCGATAGTGCTGATGCAGCGCGATAGAGCATGCTTTGTTGTGATGCTCGATTTTCGTGATGCTGAGTTATTGTGTTCTCTTAAAAAGGCAGTTTTTGAAAAAAATAAACTGGATGCACCCCTGTAAAAGGGTTGCCTATGTATCCTTATTTAGGAATTAGGCCAAATGTAGCTCTCTTTAGTGTAGAACTGAAATAGATCATGGGTAGAATTTCTTGAGTTGGTAAAGATTTGTCATGTTCGAGAATTCGTTACCATCCATATCTGTTAGTTTAGCTGCGCCTCTAGATAGGATTTTCCTCACAATGTATAGTCCAACCCAGTTAGGCCTAAACTTGCCTCTTGGAACTAAAACATTCTTTCTAAGTTCTTTTAACACCAAGTCACCTTCCCTGATGTTTTTCGTCTTAACCTTCTTGTTAAAGTGTCTAGCCATGCAAGTTTGATAACATTGGGCATGATATAATGCTTCTAGTCGTTTTTCGTCGCGTAGAATTAGCTCTTCATATCGTGCCCTTGTCTATTTAACCTCATCAAACTTACTTTCCAATGCTATGCGCAAGGAAGGTATTTCTAGCTCTGCAGGTTATATGACGTCCATCCCATATACTAGGGGGAATGGCTTAGTCCATGTGGATGAGCGAATTGACGTCCAATAACCCCAAAGAGCGAAATGGAGTTTGTTAGGCCAATCCTTGTAATTTTCTACCATCTTCTTGATGATTGTCTTTAAGTTCTTATTAGCTGTTCCCACTACACCATTTGCATGAGGTCTATATAGAGAGGAGTGGTAATGTTGAATTCCATACTTTTTAAGTAGGTCTTCACACTCCGCTTGAAAGTGAGTTCACTGGTAGAAAAAATCAAATAGGCATCGCACTTTTTGCACCGGTTCTTGAAAACCGGTGGGAAAAGAAATAGGAGGAATTGGGATAAAGACTTTTCGCACCGGTTCCTAATTAAAAAACAGGGAGAAAAAGGGGGAGAAGGGGATTTCGCACCGGTTCAGACCAATCCGGTGCAAAATAGCGATTTAGCACCGGTTCAAACCGGTGTGAAATTACAAAAAAAAATCGGCCTGCCCTTCTTCATTCTCTTTCCCGTTCTTTTTCCATTCCATTCTCTCTTTTCTCTCTCCTCATATGCTCTCCTATCTCTCCTCAACAAAACCTTCAGCCGCAGCCGCAACCACCGCCGCTCACAGATTCTCTCTCCCCTTTTCTTTTCGTGCTCTCTCATCTAGCCTCCTTTTACCCTATCATTAGGGTTTATCGCCCTTGTTATACCTCTAAATCTCAATCTCATATCCAATCACCTTTCTCTAATTTCTAGGGTTTCGAATTACATTGATTCTGCAATAATTGGAGGCTGGAGTTGGTGGTGATTAAATTGATGATGTTGAACTCATAGAGGCAAACTAATATCAGCAGGCTACACTTCTTCTTTCTTGTGGTTTCTTCATCTTGCTCGATCTTTCACTCTATGTTACTCTCCTAATTAAAGTACTTCACGATTTTTTAATTTCTGTAATTTCGATCAATTTCTATCGTTTAGTAAGATATTAGGGTTTATTACTCTTATTTGGGTTTTCATTTCATTTTTTATCGGCCAATTTCTGAAGCATTCATATCATTTTATTTGTTATTCATATCATTTTTGATAATCTTGAAGCTGATTGATGGAAATGATTGATCTGGGTGTTTGTAATTCTTGTTAATTTTATGTTTTTCTAGTGTTACTTTGATAATTATGTGTTTCTTTGTGAAAATAGTTGGTAGAATTACTTATTCTCTTTAGATATATGATGATCTGTCGTGATCAGTTTTTCGGTTTTTTTTTTTATTGAATTAGTTTTGTGACCGATTTGAATTAGAGATCTATTCAACTAGTTATTTTATTTAAGTTCAGTGATTACTGGGGCTCTTTGTTTGTGCTTATGAATGTGTTAATTTTTCTTATTTTTGGTGTTTGGTAACATGAAATCTGATTTGAATATGCTGGCTAGAGTCTTGTTTTAAACTGTTTATTAAATTGTCAGTTTTATTTATAGTTTGAATCAAATGAATTCTAATGTTTGATGTTCTAGTGAGTTGCATACATTTTATTCTTAACCTAATGAATGCAGAAAGACTAATTTTTAAATTTAGGTTTTTAATTATACGATGACTTCTCTTTGTATATTGTTAGTGTATGAATCAAAATATATCATTATAATTAGAATCAGAGCTATTATAGGTAATAAGTTGATATTGGATTGTTCAGCTTGCTAGAAATGAAGTTAATATCTAATCAAAGTTAAATTAAATTTGTGGAATGGATTTTTATTGCAATTCAATAAGCAAATAATTTTAATTGAACAGGCTTAATTGAATCTAATTTGTTCAATGGGTGCAGGTTGAAGGGCTAGCTGAATTTTTGGCAAATCAAGATTTTGAAACCCAGGGATCCCCTGAAAGATTAGCGGATTAACTCATCTGGTGAGTCAAAATTATGAGCAACTTACCCCTTGGATCTCTTGATAGCAGTTACAGTAGTATATTACATGCTATGCTTGAGCATAGTTTTGGCTCTATTAAGCAGTCGATTAATGTTGAATAATTTATTAAGTCTGTTTGTTTGTTTTTCACTCTAAATCCTCACCTTTCACTCTTTCTCTCACTAACTTTCTAACCGTTTTACTTTCTTTCCAGCTCTTTTCAAGCTATCAATTAAGCTTTCTCTTTCATTATGCCGTTTTTTCTCTCTCTTACTTTCTCTCTCTTCATTGATGCATTCATTTCATAGCTTTCAGCTATTACAGTTATACAAGGAAAACAACATACTAAAACATTCTCTGGGTAGTTGAGCATCTGCAGTTTTATCAGTGATATTTACTTGGTTTGCCCACTTGATTTGCTTTCTCTCTCTAGTTTTTTTATTTTTTTATTTTCTCTCTCCAGATTATCTTGGTTGTTGTTTGTCTTTCTGATTATTTTTTTGATTTTTTTTTATAATGGTGTGTTTTTTGCCTTTTGAATTTTTGAAGGTGGGTTGGTTTATTTTGATTATTTGTATTATATGGTTTGATCTGTATTTTCTGTACCAATTTTTGGAGTGTGTCAATTTGAAAATATAAGAGAATTACTAAATTAATTTTGTGGGGTTGTTAAATTTGATGATTTACTGATAAATTTAGGTGTATTAATTTGATGCTTTATCAGGTTAAAGTTAGAATTTAATTTGCTGAAATTATTACAGTTGAGGCAGTGTTTTTATGCTTATTGTGTTACCTTGAATTTACAGATTAAAAGTTGTTGCTGCATTTTAGTTAGATTTGTAGATTTGAGGGATAAAGTGGATTATCAATGAGGTTGAGCATTTGATGAATGGGTTGGAAGATACGTATTGATGAACTGCCAGGTGTAAAGATCTGGGCTGAAGTTTCCTTTGTTTTCGTGTTCGTTTCTCTGCTGCATTTTGCCTATGGGTCAACAAATCCCAGTGATGGTAAGTGTTATCCTAGCAATTTAGTTCATCTATCATTTTCAATGGGTTTCATGGCGTTTTTCTGTTTTCTGAAACCAAGTTGATTGTATTATTTGAAGTGTATGTTTCTTAATGTCGCTTATAGCATGGGATAAGTAGGTAGGTGGTCAATTTTATTTAGCATTAAAGGGGAGTTCAAGTAGTATTCAATTTCGAAAATTCGAACTACAAAAATCTGGGTGCTTCTCTTGATATATATTGTTCATGGTAATCATTATTGATTGCCACTGGATTAATTCCCTAAGGTATATATGTGTAATTGAATTTTATCAACTTTCCTAATGAATCCACTCAACATTTATTTATTGACTAATTTTCATATCACAATTGTTAATAAAAAGCTCAAAGTGGTCCGAATTGTCCATAGAATAGTTTAAGAAGACTAGAAAGATTTTCTTCTAGATTTCTCGACGTACGTATGAGATCCACAACAACATTAATAAATATTGCCGTTAATAATGGCATTTGTGGATAATAAAGCTCTATGGCACTGGCTACCACCTTGGGGTTGAGGTGGTTACCTTGGCTAATTGAGTAAATTGCTCGGTTTGATATCTGTTCTTTGTCCTGTAAGCTTTCTACTAGCTAGTTTATTTAGGTGTACATTGTGCTATAAATTGTAGTATTATACTCATCATCAACAACAATAAATAGCCACCGGTCTATATTGTCTTGATGTCTGCTTCCTTTTTTTTTATTTATTTATTATTACTATTATTTTTATATATATATTTTTTGTTTAATATTTGAATTCTTATGTCTATGCATTTGACTCTTTATTTTGAATGCCGAACGAGTGTGCATGTGTCTAATTAAAAATTACAATATGTTGTTTCTGAAAGGAATGGTGTCCTTCCAACAAGTGTATTCTTCCGATAGAGGGTTCATAATTATTACGGAGCTAATTCTTTAGTAAGGTCAAGTGATCGGAATGCCTAGGTGGAGGCCGCTTCCGATCAGTAATATCAATGTACAATTGATGTTACAGCTTAATCTTAACTGAACCCTTCGGGTCGAACCCAATCGAATCACCGATCCAAGATGACGAATTAATCCGAAAGGATTTAATGAGTCAGCAGAGTTTTACGAATACAAACGTCGGATATCGAGCCTAGGGCGTCGAGACCGAGCGTCGCAAACTCACAAGCAACAAGTATGAGCGTAGCCGTAGCTAGGCTAGGCTAGCTCATCGCAAGCCTAGGCGCAGCATGTGTGTGCTAAGCGCACCATGGTGTGCTAGGCACTATCGCAACCCTAGCATCATGCCTAGGCGCTATCGCAGCCCTAGCATGATGCTAGGCACCATCGCAGCCCTATCGCACCAAGCACAACACCCATGTGTGTGTGCATAAGCGTGGGCACTATCGCAGCCCCCTAGCACCACGCACAGCACCATCGCAGTGCTAGGCACATGCGTGTGTGTGTGTGCGTGTGCGTATGCACCATAGCGCAGTAAGCTGGCAGGCAGTATTGGCCTTGCGTGTGTGCTAGGCACCATCGCAGGCCATGCACCAAGCATAGCTAGCTGGCAGGCAGCACTGGCCTTGCGTGTGTGCTAGGCACCATCGCAGGCCACACACCAAGCACAGCTAGCTGGCAGGTAGCACTGGCCTTGCGTGTGTGCTAGGCACTATCGCAGGCCACGCACCAAGCACAGCGCTAGTGCGTGCTGGGCTGGATGTGCAGAGGTGTGCGAGCATGGACGAGTGGTGCTCGCTGGCTGGGCTATGCGTATGCTGGCTGGGTGTGCTGGCTATGCGAGAGCCTTGCATGTGTGTGTGCGATAGCCAGGCAGCAGCACCACGCATGCATGTGCGTGTGCCTGCGATAGCAAGGCAGCAGTGCCCAACGCCCAGCACAAGGCGTGGCTCACTAGCAGCACTGGCTGGGTGATGCATGTTGTGCCAGCCAGGCGTGCTAGGTGGAAGCCAAGCCAGCTGCATTTTGAATGGCTGTTTAGGAGAGGTGAGGACCAAAGCCTCCAAGCTTCCCTTGGGGAGCAAGGCAATGGTCCCCCCCATGGGATATGGTCCTCACCTAACCCATTCTCTCCTCTTGCCACTTGTTGCCTTGTGATTGCTTTTGCCTAATTATTTATTTTGGAATTAAATAAATTATTGCAATTGCACATGAGCCGACATTGATCATGAAAAGGGGTTCCAAGTCCCTATTCTCTATCAATACCCACTTGGTTGGGATTTTGAGAATACAACTTTGAGTGGAATTAAAAAGGCAACTCTAAGAAAGAGTAAACCTTTGATTCGTAAAACTCATAGTTATTTTGTCACCTTCAATACTTAGGACGCTCGGGTAGGGTCGAGGGTACGATCTGTTGGAGATCTCATGTTTTCGGGATTTTGAAGTAAGAGCTCTTTGGGAGCGAAGCACGCGTCAAAGGTATAATCCTTGTTCCTAATCTTGTTTGATTAAGTTTAATATGCTTGTTAATTGTTTTAATTAAGGGGCGGGTCTTGGTGGGTTTCCTTCCGCGTAGTGTTGGGTCACTACGAAATCCTACAGCGGTATCGGAGCCACGCTCCTTCTCATTTTTGCAATTATTTTTTAATTCAGGTGTTTTAAAAGAATTTAATTTTCTGGTTCATGTTCTTCTAATTAGATTAGATGCTCGTTTTAATTAATTTTAAACTCTATTTTATTTTCGATTTGGCTGTCGAACCCAGATTTTGGCTCAAAAATAGTGATCTTTGGGTGGAATCGATATTCTGGAACAGATTCAACTCTTTCAGGGCTGTCCAGAAGCCAAATTCGAACCAGAAACCCAATTTTCTGGGGTTTTTCGTTTTTCAACGAAAATTTTGATTCTTTTTAAGCCTTGATTAATGCAAGCATTACAAAGTTAGATTAAATGCACATTTGCATCACTTATCTACTGGTTTTAAAATATCCTTAAGCATAATAATGGAGTTTTTATTAGTGCTTAAGTTGATATACCAATTTTTTCACATAAAATTGTTTTTTCACAAATTTTGCAAATATATTGCAATAAAGTGTGAAAACTTGTTGTGATTTTGTATTTTAAGTTCCTAAATAATGTTAAAGTTCTAATCTTTAAAGGTTTAAATGATTGGAACCCTAACCCTAAATTTCATGTTGAACAAAGTTTGGATTTTTTCATGTTTGATTGATTAAAATCCATCAAGTTCAATTACTTGTGAGTAAAATTTGATTAATCTTCATATTGGAAGATGTAATCTTGGTATTTTACACAAGTATGCAAGTTGGAAATTTTTTATCATTGGATGGTTAATTTATTTTTCCAACTCCCATTTGTCAAATCCATTATTAATTTGCATATTGGCAAGATTAATTTTGGACATAGCTCATTTTATTTTAAGCATAAAGTTAGACCTAATTTTGTTCAAAATTGAAATTTTGGATAATTTAGGCTTGTGCACCAATAAAATATATTTTATTTAAGTAGGACTTAATTTTATTTTATTTTCCCTCAAATTAACTCTAAAATGTAATTTAGAATTGATTATTGTCACACACAAATCGGAATTAAAATTTCGAGTAAAATGCACGCAAATCGATGCAAAACCGCAAGCGTCACCAAGACAGCGCATATGGCTGTGCATCGTTGGTGCATGGCAGTGTGGCGATGGATGCTATGGCTGGGCTTGGGCAGTGGCCTTGGCTAGGTGCTTGGAGGCGCTGCTGGCAGCGTGGTAGCAAGCACCAGCTAGCCCCCACTTGCTGCCTGGCGCCAGCATGCGTGCAGGTATGCGTGGTGCTAGCCAGCGTAGTGTGCTGTGCTGGGCGCAACATGTTAGCTCCAAGCGCCAGCCAGCCCATTCAATGATGCTGGTGCATGGGAAGCCTGAGTTGCTGGCGGGCTTGTGCTGCTGCTGGGCAGCGAGGCAGCAAGCCCCAGCCAGCCAGCACACTACTGGCTGGCAGCCATGGTGCGCCATGCATCATAGGATGGGGCGTTGTTGCTTAAGCTTGAGCTATGATTTTGCGAATTTTTGGCCATTTTAATGTTTTAAATAATTATTTTAACGAGGCTGAAAACCTCGATTTTCGATTTTGCAAAATTTTGACAAATTATGGGTTATGCCGACTTAATTAATTGGATTAATCAAGTACGGGGGTCATGCTAGTTTCCAAATGCATCTATTTTATGCCTTATATATTGTTGTTATATATAATTGCTAGATGCATGTCTAGGAATTCTATTATGTTGCTACGATTAGTTAAGTTCACTTAAATCAACCAACATAGAAACCCTAGGTCCCTTAATAATATTGAGCTAAAATTTGCCGTCCCAAGAACAACACTTACCGAACTAATGCGCGTACGTGATGGATTACGCCAAAGCGAGGCATCACTACTTCCCTAGGAACGTAAGCTCAACGATATCAGTAAGGAGTCCTTAGATGTCGTGGCAAAAGAGATAAAATGTCAAGGATGCATTAGATTCGACATTTTATCAAACCGAGAGTAGCTTGGAGCTAATAGCAATTGGATTGCTTACCTTAAGATATTTAATGATTAAGACAAGCCAAAGCATGCTTAACCATTTCTTGATCTTTAGGATCTTGGAATCATTTTATTCTCGCCCATAAGGGAAAACTTTAAATGCGTGGATATAATGCTCAATAAGATTGAATATATGCATGAACGTTTTAAATTTCAACTTATTGATGTATGAATGGTTTTTCACTTCAAATTCTTTCAATTGTATAACAATGTCTGCTAGTAACTCAACAACAACCATATGTGCCCGGAACTCCCCGAGAAGTTGGCTTTTTTCTTAAACTTGGTTAACTTCAAGGAATGGGAGGAGGAACTCAGGAGAACTCTCCGAAATTGTTCCTTGGAGTATACCCTTGATACTCCCATTCCAAGCTTCTTTGCTAAGGGAATCATGACCGATGAGGCTCATGAAGAATGGTCTTCCAATTGCAAAAGGGTCTCACGACTTATGGCAAATTTCATCCCGGAAGATTGGAAGGAAAGTCTTACCTCCTATCTCCCGGACATGTTCCTCAAAGCACTTGAGGACGTTGTCAATGTAAGAGTCACCAAGAGTGACAATGGCAACTTTGATGGCCTCGTGTTTGACTTGACTAGGTCACTTTCAAGCATGAGGATAAAGCCACCAAGCGTGGGATGTCTTTATAAGGAAAGGCGTCGGCTTTGGACAAAGTTTTACAATGCCAAATTGAGACCCGGTATGCCCCTCCGACTTCATATGCATGGAATGACTAGACTCTTCAAACACATGCAGTTTCTCAGAATCCCATTGGAAGATGAGATGGCGGGGCATATCTTGCTTGCTTCACTCAACTCGGGCTATGATGCACTTAGAGTGCATATCGCTGCGGGAAAGGAGACACACTCCCTCAAGGAGGTGGTGTAACTACTTAGCCAAGCCACCGCCTATGAAATGACCAAAAGGCCCTTGAGAGCTAAGAGGAAGGAGTTCAAGAAGGTCAAGGCAAAGATGAGATGCTTCAATTGTGGCATGCAAGGCCACTACAAGAGGGAATGCATGCTCGTCAAGGAAGAGGGGATCACTCCGACTACCTCAGGTATCTTCCTAAACACTTGTGAATTAAGCTTATCATAAGGTATTGGATAACAAGTATGACTCACTTAATGTTGCCTTTTCAGGAACCAAGAGAGAAGCTTATCAATTGATGGTGCAAGAGCAAGAAGACGACGAAGATGGTTTTTCGGTCGTGCTTGCATGCACTATTTTGTCTATGACATGTAATTAAACTAATTCTAGTTTTTCATCATGCCTTTGAACATACTATGATCCACGGTTTTGGACACCTAGGAATTTTAAGTGTAAGACTTTGACAATAGTTGTTTCAAGTTTGTCTTACAAATTTATGTTTAATTGAATTGCATGTTTTTACATATGATTAGACAAAATTTGATACCACTAGCTAAGACCATCGAGTCGAATAAAACCTACTTGTGGCATTGTCGTCTTGGCCATATTAACATCAAACGCATCAAGAAACTTCTTCAAGAAGGTGTTCTTGACTCATTCGACTTAGAGTCGTTTGAAAATTGCGAAGGATGCTTATTAGGCAAGATGATAAAACAACCATTCTCCAAGTTGGGAAAAAGGGAAAGTGACTTATTAGGTCTAATACACACGGATGTATGTGGACCAATGAGCACACCCAAAAGACAAGGTTACCGATATTTCATCACTTTCACCGACGATTATAGTAGATATGGCTATGTCTACTTAATGTCGAATAAATCTGAATCCTTTGAGAAATTCAAAGAATTTCAGAAAGAAGTTGAAAATCAACTTGGCAAGAAAAGTAAAGCACTTCGATCGGATCGAGGTGGCGAATATTTGAGCCATGAATTCGACGATCACTTGAAAGAAAATGGCATTCTTTGAACTCCTCAATGGAATGGAGTGTACGAACAGAGGAATCAAACCTTGCTAGACATGGTTCGATCAATGATGGGTCTTATCTCCTTATCTCCTTCTAGGGACATGCGCTACAAACTGCAGCACTAACATTGAATAGAGCTCCGTCAAAAGCTGTTAAAAAAAGTCCATATGAATTATGGACTAAGAAACCTCCTAGGTTGTCTTTACTCAAGATTTGGGGATGCGAAGCATATGTTAAGCGATTAATATCGGACAAACTTCACTCCAAATCGGATAAGTGTTTCTTTGTGGGATATCCAAAAGAAACCAAAGGGTATTACATCTACAATAAATCCGATAACAACGTATTTGTTGCTCGTGATGGTGTCTTTTAGGAGAAGGATCACCTTTCCAAAATGACAAGTGGGAGGAAAATCGAACTCGACGAAGTTCGAGAGGACGAGCAACAATGTCAACCTGACAAAACTGACAATCTAGATACTTTGGAAGCATCTAAGAAGATTGGTCAGAATCAAACAGACATTGAAAATGCTCAATCGATCACCCTTCGTAGGTCGAAACGGCAAAGATCTCAACCAGACAGATATCTTGGTATCGTCTTAACTGATGATCAGGACATCCTAGTTATGGATGGTGATGAGCCGGCGACATACAAGCAAGCTATGACGAGCCCTAACTCTACAAAATGGCAAGAGACCATGAAATCCGAGATGGACTCCATGTCTGAAAATCAAGTCTGGGACTTGTTGAATTTGCCCGAGGGTTATACACCCATTGGTTGCAAATGGATCTTCAAAGTGAAGACGGACAAGGATGGAAATGTATCAATATACAAAGCTAGATTAGTGGCAAAAGGTTATAGACAAGTCCACGGGATTGACTATGATGAAACTTTTTCACCAGTTGCAACGCTACAATCCGTCCGGATCATCCTAGCGATTGCTGCATATTACGATTACGAAATATGGCAAATGGATGTCAAAACCGCCTTCCTTAATGGACTTTTGGAAGAAACTGTGTATATGAAATTTCCAGAAGGTTTTGTCGATTCAGGCAACGCTGGGAAGGTTTGCAAGCTGAAGAAGTCCATTTATGGACTAAAGCAAGCCAACAGAAGTTGGAATCTGCGATTTGATGAAGCCATTAGCAAGTTTGGTTTTATCAAGAATCCAGATGAATCTTGTGTATACAAGAAGGTCAGTGGGAGTGATATTGCATTCCTAGTCCTGTATGTCGATGACATACTTCTCATTGGAAACAGCACAAAATTGTTTGGGTCCGTAAAGGGCTGGTTAGGAAAGTGCTTTTCAATGAAGGACTTAGGAGAGGCATAGTACATATTAGGCATCAAGATCTACAGGGATAGATCTAAGAGGATGATTGGATTAAGCTAGAGTACTTACATTGATAAGGTACTAACTCGATTCCACATAGAGAATGCCAAAAGAGGGCATTTACCCATGTCCCATGGCGTAACTCTCAACAAGAAACAGTGTCCACAAACATCTGTTGAGTGAGAAAGAATGAATCAGATCCCATATGCTTCGCTAATCGGATCGATCATGTATGCCATGATATGTACAAGGCTAAATGTATCGTATGCCCTGAGTGCAACGAGTCGATACCAATCGAACCCAGGAGAGGCGCATTGGACTGCGACCAAGAACATCCTTAAGTACCTAAAAAGGAACAAGGATAAATTCCTGGTGTATGGAGGCCACAAAGAACTGGTTGTTGAAGGTTACACCGACGCTAGCTTCCCTGACAGAGACGACTTCAAGTCACAGTCGAGGTACATATTCTGTCTGAATGGAGGAGCGTTCAGCTGGAAGAGTGCAAAGCAGAGCACCACTGCAGACTCTACAAGTGAAGCCGAGTACTTGGCCGCTTCAGAAGCTGCCAAGGAAGCTGTTTGGATTCGCAAGTTCATTAACGAACATGGTGTTGTACCCTCAATCGAGGGGCCGATAGATCTCTATTATGATAACAATGGAACTATCGCTCAGCCAGGGAGCCGAGAAAGCACCAGAAGGTCAAACACGTGCAAAGGCGATTTCACACGATAAGGGAATGGAAATCCAAAGGTGAAATCAGAATTTGTAAGATTGGCACGGATGATAATGTAGCCGATCCTTTGACTAAACCGCTGCCTCAAGTGAAACACAACAAGCACATTGAGGCAATGGGTATCAAGCATGTTGGAGACTGGATTTGAAATTCCCTGTACATGTGTTTTAATTAAATAGGATATTTAATGTATGACACTGTATTAAAACCATTTATTAATGGAGTAATTAATTTTTATGAAAAATTATCATTCACTCCATTACTATTTAATTGTGGTTTAGAATTAAATAATGAGTCCATTCGATTTACGGAAATATTCAAAACAGGGTATCAAGACCATGTCTTGGATAAAGAAACACCTGTTAAGTGAACATTGAATATTAAATCGAAAATTATCCCTAATCGAGGTATGATTTACAGCACCGTTTCTTGTGCTGCGAGGACGTGACGGTCATAAATCATTTGCACAGGCACAGTTTGGAATTATATTGGATAAGACCTATGAGAGTACTTTAAGAAAATTTAAATTTTTGTCATAAGTACATTTCTCATTATGACTATCGGAACTTGTTTCCTCCAACCATGAGTGCTGTGAAGTTTTCTTGTTTGAGTACTAGACTCTTTGATGTTTCCAAACGTCTGCCGTAAGTGGGGATCATAACGGGAACACTCAGGAGACTATGTCCTCTTAGTAAGAAGATCTTACAATACAAGACTGGGATTGTCCCCCTACTAACAATAGGGAAAAATGTTTTGTTGTTTACAAGGCCGCTCGAAGAGCGAGACTGTGAAAATGCATAGCCGTGCTCAGATGGATTTTAGAAATCATCTGCTTATTGACAGTCGAACTCGGAGATCGAGAAACACTTCTGAACGTAATAAGGATGACAAAGAATCTTACCTTATAGTTCACGAAGAAACATTAAGTGACATAGGAAATGGGCTATACACTACATACACACTTGTCCAGAAGGACAAGTGGGAGATTGAAAGGAATAGTGTCCTTCCAACAAGTGTATTCTTCCGATAGAGGGTTCAGAATTATTACGGAGCTAATTCTTCAGTAAGGTCAAGTGATCGGAATACCTAGGTGGAGCCCGCTTCCGATCAGTAATATCAATGTACAATTGATGTTACAGCTTAATCTTAACTGAACCCTTCGGGTCGAACCCAATCGAATCAGCGATCCGAGACGACGAATTAATCCGAAAGGATTTAATGAGTCATCAGAGTTTTCCAAATACAGACGTCGGATATCGAGCCAAGGGCATTGAGACCGAGCGTCGCAAAATCACAAGCAACAAGTATGAGTGTAGCCGTAGCTAGGCTAGGCTAGCTCATCGCAAGCCTAGGCGCACCATGGTGTGCTAGGCACTATCGCAGCCCTAGCATCATGCCTAAGAGCTATCGCGGCCCTAGCATGATGCTAGGCACCATCGCAGCCCTATCGCACCAAGCACATTACCCATGTGTGTGTGCATAAGCGTGGGCACTATTGCAGCCCCCTAGCACCACGCACAACACCATCCCATTGCTAGGCACATGCGTGTGTGCGTGAGCGTGTGCACCATAGCGCAGCAAGCTGGCAGGCAGCACTGGCCTTGCGTGTGTGCTAGGCACCATCGCAGGCCACGCACCAAGCACAGCTAGCTGGCAGGCAGCACTGGCATTGCGTGTGTGCTAGGCACCATCACAGGCCACGCACCAAGCACAGCGCTAGTGCGTGCTGGGCTAGATGCGCGTAGCTGTGCGAGCATGGACGAGTGGTGCTCGCTGGCTGGGCTATGCGTATGCTGGCTTGGGTGTGCTGGCTATGCGAGAGCCTTGCATGTGTGTGTGCGATATCCAGGCAGCAACACCATGCATGCATGTGCGTGTGCTTGCGATAGCAAGGCAGCAGCGCCCAACGCCCAGCGGCCAGCACAAGGCGTGGTTCGCTAGCAGCATGTAATTGCTGGGCTGGGTGATGCGTGCTGTGCCAGCCAGGCGTGCTAGGTGGCTGTGCGTGCTGCAGTACCGGGTGGCAGCCAACCCAGCTGCCTTGTGAATGGCGGTTTAGGAGAGGTGGGGACCAAAGCCTCCAAGCTTCCCTCGGGGAGCAAGGTAATGGTCCCCCCCATGGGATATGGTCCTCACCTACACCCATTCTCTCCTCTTGCCACTTGTTGCCTTGTGATTGCTTTTGCCTAATTATTTATTTTGGAATTAAAAAAATTATTGCAATTGCACAAGATCCCACATTGATCATTAAAACGGGTTTCAAGTCCCCATTCTCTATAAATACCCACTTGGTTGGGATTTTGAGAATACAACTTTGAGTGGAATTAAAAAGGCAACTCTAAGAAAGAGTAAACCTTTTATTCGTAAAACTCATAGTTATTTTGTCCGGGTCTTGACTAACCTTCAAGACTTAGGACGCTCGGGTCGTGTCAAGGGTACGATCCGTCGAAGATCTCGTGTTTTCGGGATTTTGAAGTAAGAGCTCTTTGGGAGCGAAGCATGCATCAAAGGTATAATTCTTGTTCTTAATCTTGTTTGATTAAGTTTAATATGCTTGTTAATTGTTTTAATTAAGGGGCGGGTCTTGGTGGGTTACCTTCCGCGTAGTGTCGGGTCACTACGAAACCCTACAGTTTCAACATAGTTGCTGCAATTAATTGCTTATATGCTGCTTTGGGTTCTCCAAATCTCCCTGGATGGGTTGCTGCTGGAGATCCATGTGGTGATGCTTGGCAAGGCGTCCACTGCGATGGTTCAAACATAAATTCAATGTAAAAACAATTCTTCTTTGCTCCAACTCTACATCGTTTAAAGAATGTAACCTCCTCAGTCTAGGTAATTACAGTCCGTATATGTTCTTTACAGAAATCTTGTTGGAGCCGATTTGGGTGGTGAATTGGGTGACAACATAGGATTATTCACATCTATTAAATCAATGTAACATCTATCTCTTTGTTGTATGGACTTGTAACTTGACCCTGTTAGACACGCAGAAATTAATAAATTTAGGCCCTTTTAGACAAACAGGAAGTAATAAATTTATCTTGTAATTGAAGGAAAGTGGTATCACACAACATATTGTCTAATTTCCTGCCTCTATTGTTCATTTGTGTAGTCCTATATTGTAAATGTTACTATATTTAAATGTATTTAATATTCTTAATCTTTACTTATATCTTACTAGTTCAGTCTTGCAGTCTTTTATTGTTGATCTGCACGAGAAGATGACTGACATTAGCATCTATGGTGCAGTTATGGATATCTCTCGAAGCAAATACTGCAAAATCTATATTCAATATGAAGATTCAAGATCCAACAAGAGTTATTTGTGTAAGCTGCATTTTAATGAATCTCGGTATTACTAATTTGAAGTTTCGAAAAAGGTTTCTTTGTTAGAGGATCAACTTGTTTGTTGATTTCTTCAATCATGTTCTTCAGGTCTTTAGGGAGATTGAGTCTTGGTCACACTATGTACATCTCTGGTTTAAAATACGCCAAGACAAAACACAAGGGGTGAGCTCAACACTTATTTCCAATGATTATTGATATGCACATATCTTTATTGGCTATTGGTTTCTTTGACCAATTCTTGTAATCTGGTTCTAGTTAAGTAATATAAAATTCTGTATAGCCTCACCTAAGATTGTAATATATTAAGTTTCTTTGACAGTATAGAAGCACGATGGTTTAAAAATGGTCCTAAAACTTCCTTTGTCAACCTAAGCTGCTTGTCTGCAATTTTGAACTCATCTTGTCTCCACAAGCATTCTTACCTTGCTGCTGTGTCAAGGCAGAATACTTGTACACATGTATGTCTTCCACAAGCTAGCATCTTTTGTATTACCTGGTTGATTATGTGTTTTAAGTGATTTTTTGCTAGATAGCATTCATCAGTTTGATAATTAAACTTGCATGTTGGTAGCATAGCCTATGACTGGTTAAATATATCTTTGTCTCTATTATACTACATTTTTGTTTATGAAAACTAAGATCTGGAGCTGTTAACTCTTATAGACTATGCCAATGCAACTTTAGCCAAAGCTGAAGCTTGGGGTTTACAAAAAGTCTTCTCGTGTAGAATTAGCTAGCTTAAATGGTGAAGTCTCTAGAGTAGTACCTTTGTGGTTGCTTACTGAGAAAGTAATCTTCTCTTGACTAATATATTCTCCTGGTGTATTTGATCAATCACTCAATCCTATAAAATTTCTCTTTACTCCTAAACTAGGAACCTTACTTATTGTAAATATTCTTAAGTCATTATATACTACATACTTAAATCTGACAATTCTTTGAAGAATACAACTGAAACCCTTAAGTCATTTTTTTTAACCTTTTTTTATTGACTGATTCCAGTCTTTTAGAAATAGAATTGGTTGTAAAAACATATACCTACGTAGGATTCAATCACAATAGTAAGAAGGGGAGGGGGGTGGGTGAGGGGTTCTTTCAGAAATAGAATTGGTTGTGAAAAATATAAACCTGGGTAGTATTCCACCACAAAATTAAGAAGGGGAGGGAGGGGGGTCTCACTGCGAGATGAGGTTTAAGTGTTTAACTGATTCCTGAATGAGAGTATACCTTATTTTTTGTGAATTACAAACTAAATCTGATGATAAGTTAGATTGTTCACAACTCTTACCCTATTTCTCCTGCTGTCAATATCAAGCAGATTTGCAGGGTGTTGCTGGACCAAATTGAATACTGTCATGTTAATACAAGATTGGCACATGTTACTTGTGGTCATTTTATCAAGACAACTGCAAGTGGTTCTGTTGAATGTTAATTTCGTTGCTGTAGCTGTGAGACGAAAACTAGACACACTTTCCATGTAAAAATAACTGTGGCTGATGATAGTGGTAAAGTCTTTGCATGGTGTACTGGTCAAAATTCGATTTAACTACTTCAAATATCTCTAGATGAATTCTATGAATTGCCTGAGGTATGCTTCTTCATCACCTATTTTCCTTTTCTTATAGGACACCTATTTTAGTTACTGCTAAGACTAGAACGTAATTTCATTAAATCAGTCCAAACCAATTTTGCCCTCGCTTTTGGGAAAACTCTGCTCAAATATTAGGGCATTTGTGCATAATGTTAGAAATAAAGTTGGTGGTAGAAATTTTAAGACGTCCCATTGGAGGACAATAGATTAGCATTAAGCTTAGTCTGATATTGTTGCTTCCCTTGGCATTCAGGAGGAACAAGTTATTTACCCATGTTCGCTGGAGAACGAAAGATACATGATAGCAATTGTGAACTGTGGTTAGCAGGAAACCATCTTTAAGGAATGTGTGACTGCAGAAAATGAGATGGTATACTTGATCTTCATTTCAAATTTCTGATTTCCTTATTGAATTGCAATAAAAATTCCAACCTTGTATTTTATTTTACTGTATATTTTTTTTTTTGGACGAAAATTGTAATATTACACCCTATTTTAATGAAAACATGTAAGTTTATATATATGTTAGTGTTTATATATTAATTTAACTGAAAAAAAAGCAATAAAAAAAATTTTAATTATTTTTTATTTTTTTGGGGCAATTTTAGCACCGGTTTTGAAACTGGACCGGTGCTAAAAGTTTTTTTTTAATTTTTATGGGCCACTTTAGGCACCGGTTCACGGCAAGAACCGGTGCTAAAAGTTTTTTTAAAATATTTTAGGGGACTTTTATGCACCGGTTCACATCAAGAACCAGTGCGAAAAATAAGTTTTCGCACCGGCTTTGAACCGATGCGAAAAGTCTTGGGATTTGCCACCCCTCAAATCAGAACCGGTTCAAAACCGGTGCGAAATGGGGGTTTTTATTATCATACTGATTAGCAATTTTCTCCTAGTGGTTCCATTGTCATTTATTATTTTGTGTGGGACTCCGTATCTACATATGATGTTCCTTTTAATAAAGATCGAGTGCCACATGTTTTGCGGATAGTTTTGCCGAGGAGGCTGCTTCAACCCATTTGGTGAAGTAATCTATGGCCACGAGGATGTATTCATGACCTCCTGTTCTAGGGAGTGTAATCTTTCTAATGATGTCTATTCCCCAAGTTGAGAATGGTCACGGAGACATGTAGGTGTAAAGGAGAGATGGTGAAACATGTTGCGAATTGTCGTATATCTTGCATTTTGGGCACCTCTTTACATATTAATGACAATCTCTTTGTATGGATGGTAGTCTAGTAGTAACCTTGGCGCATGATTTTCTTGGCTAGCATTTTACCATTCATATGTGTCCTACACACTCCTTCGAGGATAATTCTCATTTCTCTTTCAGCTTCCTTTTTGCTTATGCATAGGAAAGCTCTACCTTTAAGTACTCTTTTATGGAGTTCATCGTTTATGAGCACATACTGTGAGTTCATCATTTAAGAGTTTTAGAGCACGCTTTGCTCTTTTGTCAACATTAGGCGGATATTCCCCTTTGGTAACATAATTGAGGATGTCTATATACCAAGGCTCTTCTTCTTCTTCTTCTTCTTCTTCTTCTTCTTCTTGTTCTTGGGATACCTCTTCATCCTCAATTACTTGAATATAAGAGGGTTTATTCTATTTCCTTAAGAATTCTAACCATCGAAGCTAGCCTTGCCAAGGCATCGGTAAATTTGTTCTCTTCTCTTGGTAGGTATGTGTACTTCACCATTTCAAGTTTCTTATTGAGGGTTTCCAAATAGGTTTGGTAAGCATCTAGACTTTCACTCCTCACTTTCCATGCATCTTTTGGAAATTAGGTTGATGATAAGAGATGAATCTCCGAATATTCAAAGTTTCTTAACTCTCAATTCCAAGGCTGATTTGAGGCCTAACACACATGCTTCGTATTCCGCAGCATTGTTGGTAACGTTGAAGTCAAGCTTTATTTAGATTAGGATATATTCTTCTTTAGGTGATACTAATTAGACTCCTTCACCGCATTCTTTATTGTTGGATGCACCGTCAAAGTATAATGTCCAAGTATCATCCTCAATGACCACCAACTCTTCATCTGGAAAGTCGTTCTCTTGCAATGGCGTAGAATCTTCTATTGGAAAGTCTATCAAGAAATTAGAGACTGCGAATCCTTTAATAGCCTTTTGGGGCATGAATCTTAGGTCGAATTGAGCTAGGTTCACAATCCATCTTGATATTTTAAGGATACCACATAGACTGTCTGGACGAGCATGTAATGTCTTTACTCGGTTGTGGCCCTGTAAACACCTGATTGTTTCTCCCCAAAAACCGATCCCAGTGATGAGTGCCTTTCACGTCTTTGATTATCGAGTTTGGTGAAAAGTTGAAGATTCTCGTGAAGTTTCCTTTAGCCTTAACAATTTCTAACCTTTCCTTAAATGTTTTAAGCCAAAATAATTCATTTTGTGTCTTTAAAATCATCCATTTCGTGTCATCTTCATAAAAATTTTCCAAACAAATTTATTTTGTTCCATAACACTGGTTCAATTATTGCTTAGTTGTATGGGTCTTGAAAAGAGATTTCCAACGATGTATTATAAGCCCAAACCCGACTTAAAACGAATAAGTTATGGCCTAAATACTAAACCAAGCCCAAACCAAACCTAGGTCCACCTTACCTACAACCTAATAATCATGTGGAAGGTCCAATACCTTAATCCCAATCCAAAACCAATTAGGATTTTTTAAAAACTTCTAGAAGCCTCTAGAATGTTCTAATCTATCCTTTTTGAAAGATAAAGATCAAAGAGTTTGAAATTGAATAAAACTCCTCTATTTGAAAGTCCTTGTTCTATTCATATTGAATGATGTTCAGATATGATTTTCGTGCCTCAAAATATTTATCCAAATATTATATCGTTGGATAGCCCTTGAAATTATCTTTCAAATGATATATCATAATCCCGATTCCAAGCTATAACGAAGAAGATATGAACGAAATACCAAACTCTATCCAAAATTGACACTGTCCCACTATTTCCGCCATATCATTAATTCTACAAAAGATATTAATCTGATTCTAGTTGGGTTGGAAACTAGACTTCTAGATATTTCCAATAAAATAACAATTATCTTATTCTAATATCTGGATCAAAAGTTATGATAAAAACAAAAACCGCAAAATATTGTTGTCGTTCCATCCCGCCGCGATGTATCCTGTTTTACTTCAAATCAAATTCTGACTTATTTCTGATATTTTGATCTTCTTTTTTCTTATAAATAGAGGTCGTTTCTTCCCGTTTTCAATCATCAACTAGCTTGATCACTAACAACCGTCATCTAATCCCTCTCTCTAAGCTATATCTTTTCTCTCTCTTTTTTTATTTTTTAGCCTAGCCTAACACATTCCAACACCTTCTTGATATCACATTATACTTCCTTCACAAGCCTTGAATAATCCAAGCCCTTCTCAAAGTTGCCTTCTACCTCAACGTGAAAGGTTGATAGTTTTAAGGGTTTGGTCCTAAATCTATATTTCAATTCTTATTTGATTTTCTTTGTTTGATTTATATCTTTCTTGAAGTAACTAACGCGTGTATTGTTTTTATAGAAAGAGGTATGAGACATCAAAGTGAGTAGATTCACTATCCTTATTCCTTGCTTTTGATATAGAAATCATGCTTAAAATATTATTTTAATTCCTAGTATCATGTTAGGATGTTTATTTTGATTCCAAGTATCATGTTTAGGATGTTGATTAATATTTCTAATATCATGGTTGTTTCTAATATTCCTAATGTCATGCTTTCTAGTATCATGTTTAGGTTCAAGGTTTGATCTTAATTGTTAGTGACATGCTAGGGTTTATTATTAATCCGTTTAGTATCATGCGTAGGATCTTGCTAATTGTACTATTGATGATATGATGATGATTGTTATGTCAATAATTAATTATAATTACATTGCTTGATTATCCATGATTATTATTATTGCTTGATCACGCCCCTTCTTCCAGGTTTTAAGGGAATTTGTACTTGAAATCAAGCCTAAAAGATAATTAATAATTTTATTTAGGCTAATATGATTTTAATTCAAGTGATCGCCAATAATAGATTTATTTGTGCATTGATAATCAACCAACGTAGGTTAATTATGCTTAGGGCTAATTTGATGTATGTATGTTAATCGGAAAGAGCACATGAATAACATGAGAATTAAGTAGAGGCCTATTTATGGCGAGTTCAATTTCTTTTAAGTTGGATTCGTACCATCATCCTCGAATATCCATTCATGGTTTCAGACCACTATGGATTTAGCAATCTTCGTGATCGTGAATGGGGTGTAACCTTCACACCCGTGAACGGTTTACAAGTTCCTAAAACTTGTTGGCGACTCTTTTATGTCTACCTTCCTTCCCTTTGGACGTCACCATGCCTAAAAGTGTGATCACAGTGGGGCTCAAAGTTGATGTTTGAAATATTCGCTACAGTTTTTTGGCGACTCCACTGGGAAGGACTTTAAATTTTGATTCTTAAAATTTATTTCGGCAATTGACTTTAGATTAAGTGGATGAGACTTGAAAGGTTCTAGATATTCATGTGTGTAATTTCGATTTACATTGTGGCATGAGCATAAAAAGGCCCGCATTGGAAAGACCATCCGAAATGCGTAAAAAAACATAGGATTTTACACGTAGGGAAAGTCGGAAATATCTTTCACAATTAGAATCTAAAAGATACTGCTAAAATCGAAAAATCCGAAGAACTTAGAAAACTGTCGCGAAGCGCAGGAACTGTCATGAGACAGCAATGTCTATCGCCATGCGATAGCTCTATTGCGATGCGATATTGTTACCGCTGCGCAATAGACCTTGCTTTCTCGCGTCGAGTTCTTTCGACATTGATCCAGGAATCTGCCTTCTTGTTTTAACCGATTCTCGTACTATATATCTCGCCGATATCATTTCTTAATTGAGTTTTTCCTTCTTTATTGAACCCATATGTGTTCTACATATGGTCTTAGCCCCTTGGAATTCACGCTCCAACTACCCAATCGAACGCTCCGTGCAACGACGGGTACATCCGAGTTTGTGAATTCACCAAACCATGGAAGCACGTCTAACTTGCGGGGTCCCATCCATACGCGCCAACCCTTCCAAAAGTAAGGCTTCTGCGCGATGCATCCAGACTCATAACCATGGACCCTCTTTGACCACCATAATCCTCAAACTTTAAAGAACTAGAGTTATGGTTTGGTTGCAAACTCATTGCATCATATTGTGACTACTTGACTACTTGTGCATTCCTTACTTGTGCATACTTGTGATAAACTAACCTCTTGAGTTGACATGCTTTTGTAAATAAAGCCTTAGTTAACTAATCAATGACTAAAAGGACTTTGTTTAATTAATTGGTTAATTCATTTGAACTTATAAATTTTAAACATACTAACCAAGGACTTGTTTATTTTATTTAACCCTTTTCTTTTTTTTATTAAGTCAAGTCATAGTTTTTTTATTTTTTATTTATTTTTATTTTAAGTCAACCTGAATTTTTATTCCCGTATCCTGCACAAGCGTTAACTTGTTTTGGTCATAGCCGGAGTTCTAGAAAGAATTATGAGTCTTATATCCTATGGATCTGTAGCCCCGGGGTTTATCTGTCATTTGGCATTGGTTTCGTCCCAATCAGAGTCAGAGATCAAAAGCTATGACTGAAATACTACAGCTTGCCCAAGTTTAGGAGTTCTTTTTAGCGTCTAACCTTTTTTTGTTTTTTTATATTTCTTTTCGTGTCAAGCTAGTGTTAGGCAATCATCTACTTCTCTTAGTCCTCTAATCCGTGTCAACTCGTATATAATAGAGTTGTAGATTTTTTTTAATTTATTCCCATGAGTCCTAACTTTCACATGTGTTCTTTGTCTTTGATTGTGGTTTAATCTTATTTATGACTAACATTTGCCAATGGACTGATTTGACCTATTAAATAGAACAAACATTAAAATTGGATAAAATTATTCAAGTTAGTTTGTCTATCTTTAAGTCTTTCGGCTATTTGGTCCTTGAGTCCTTCGTTTTTTATTTTGAAACCGTTCTCATGTCTAGTCACATGGTCATTACACGAGTCTTGAACACGTCACTTTCACTCACGAGTCCTTACACACACTTTGTACATACTTTTTTCACACCATGACCATGTCTTAGGTCCATGCATAAGTCGTCCTTTCCGTCATTTGAGTTGAGGGTCCATCCTATTCCTGGATTATTCCACATCTTTCCACAAATGCATTCTTTCCCTTCACATCACTTTCTATACATTACGTATATTTGCAGTAAAAAATTGAATCTCATTGCCTATGTACAAGGGTTAAAAACATAAACAGTCAAGGTTATTTCCCCCAATATTGGTTAATTAGTCATCCTCACACTTTCCGTATACACATATACCTTTCCACATTCTTTCTTCCTACATGATTTCCCCAAACATATCATTCCCCCATACACTATGATCTTTTCCCATCACATTATGAATCGAGTTTGAGTCATGTGATTGAAAAGATACATACATGGTTTCACTTTCTAAAACCTTTGGTCAAGGAAAACACAAAGCACAATGCAAGCTTCTCACCAAGATTTCATGCTTTCTTGTTCTTTTTTCAAACCCTTCCCCAATAAGTCTAGCATAGGCACCCTCCATCATTTCTTAGATTTATTTCATGAGTTTGATTTTTTCACCCTTTCCATTTCAATAAAATGAGAATTTATCTCTTTACATATGATCATTACATTGCATTTTACTTAAAAAAAAAACAAAACCATACCGAACTAAACACAATGTATAACAATGATTTGAGGCACCCTTTACAGCCACATCATAAACCACATCCTAATGTCATGCTTTCTAGTATCAAGATTTAAGGCACCCTTTACACCCTTCAACTTTTGAATTACAATCCATTTCTTGATAAACCACTTTAAACCTCGTCTAACAATAGACCTTTTATTTTTTTCAACCCACATTTACCTAACCTTGAGATGGGATGGTGTGTAACTTACGCAATTATCAAAGCCAAATACAAAAGCTTGAGTGACATATTCCAAAATTTTGAAAGTTAAAAAAAAAGAGAAAAAAAAATTAAAAAAATTAAAAAAAAAAAAAAAAGAAGAAGAAAGGTTCAAAAAGAAATAAAAGTGTGCAAAAGGGCATGTGTTCCAATGTCTTTTATATGAACATGTCTTTGATACAAACATGTCTCATATTGCATCTCTTATTGAGTGCTCGGCACCGTGCCTAAGAAACATAAACGCCAAGTGAGTGATATACCGCATGATCGGGATTGCCTACAATTATTCAAAATAAATAAATAAATAAATAAAATGGAGTTGAATATAAATTTTAAATTCAAAAACAAAAAAATAAATTCAAGAGTGAGAAACCTCAAACATATTAATACAAAGATTCAAATGCAAGATTGCACAACTTGGGGGCTTATTTTGGGTCTTGAGCCTTTATCCCTTCTTCTTCAACCTTTATCCTAGCCCCATTACAACCCTTAAATGACATCCTTGAGGTATACAAACACATGTGCGAGTTTCGGTTAGAGCTACCTTGGCTTAACTCCTAAAGGATACGTAGGCAACCTCACATTGGGGTACAACCCTAATAAAAATGCATTCATTCATTCACATTCATATTCACATTCATGCAAGAACATATCAAGGGATCTCCAACACTCATCCTTATTAATTTAGAGATAGACTTGGGGTCTTGATCCCTACTTCATTAGCCTACCCAGCCTAAGAGTCATCATCATTTGACTTTTCTCACAATATATTTCCACATCATCAACCTTTACAGCTTAACCTTAGTGTCACTTTCACAAACATCACAAATACATAGCCAAATAATCCTTCCCTAAGGAACCCTTTGTCATGAAATATTGATACGACCTTGAAGCATGCCTTGTCATCTTAGAATCACTCACTATCATAATCATCATTGCATCAAAGAGTATGAAGTACTTAGCCTCGGTGCCTAAGTTACTCAAATACTTTCATTATTGGATTATCAATCCTTGCACCATGAGATACAACATTAATACATACACTTGAGTAAGCTCATTGAACATGCACCATTACTCGATTCATTCTTTTCATCTTAAGGAAGTTCAAAAACCTTGTTTTTCACCAACACTCTCCACTTCAACCTCTTTTCACGTTTTTCTTTTCGGGAGAAAGTCGTTACCCCTCCACAAAAATGACATAAATATTTTTGTTTTTCTGCATTTTTGGGTCGCACGAGCATAATCACAACACAATGCACACACGAGTCATTAAAATTGAGTTATGTCGTGTCACTACGTCGAGTTGAGTCAACACTCTATACACACAAGTTGTACGCACAACACACACATCGAGTCGATTTGAGTAAGTTGAATTTCTCAAAAGATTTAGATTTGTGCGACATAAGGTAGACATAGCCATATCTACTAAAGTCATCCGTGAAAGTGATAAAATAGCGATTACCATTACTTGCGGTTGTGCTTATTGGTCCACATACATCCGTGTGCATAAGACCCAATAAGTCACTAGCCTTTTCTCCCAACATGGAGAATGGCTGCTTTGTCATCTTGCCTAGTAAGCATCCTTCACAGTTTTCAAACGACTCTAAGTTGAATGAATTAAGAATCCCTTCATGAGGATGTTTCGTGATGCGTTTACTGTTAATGTGGCCAAGACGACAATGCCACAAGTATGTTTGATTCGACTCAATGGTCTTAGCTCTTTGGTTGGTATCATTAACATTTGTCTAGTCACATATAGAATGTGTGATCTCATAAAACATATAAGCAAGACATAAAACAACCATTGTTATAGTCTTGTGGTCAAAACAACTCGGCGTCCAATGCTATAGATTGAAATATGCTCAATGGTAAGCAAAACATAATTAAACAAGAATTAGTTCTATTACAAACTAAAGACAAATGATTTTCCTACAAGCACGACAGAAAGACCATCTTCATTGTCCGCTCGTAGTTGCTCAACCACTTGTGAAGCCCTTCTCACTTGGTCCCTGAAAATGGGAGCATAAAGTGAGTCATACATGGTGTCCAATATCTATGAATAGCTTATACACATGTGTTAATGAAGATACCTGAGGTAGATGGAACATTACTCTTTTCCTTATCCCTTTGGATGATCTTGCATTCCCTCTTGTAGTAGCCTTGCCCACCACAATAGAAGCATCGCATCTTCGCTTTGTTCTTGAACTCCTTCTTCTTTGCTCTCAAAGGCATTTTGGTTGCTCCATAGGAGTTGGCCTTGCGAAGTAGCTGCACCAAATCTCTTAATGAGTGTGACTCCTTTCTCGCAGCTATATGCGTCCTAAGTGCATCATAGCCTGAGTGTAGTGAAGCAAGCAAGATATGACTCGCCATCTCATCCTCCAATGGGATTCCGAGAACCTCCATGTGCTTGAAGAGCCTAGTCATATTAAGCACATGAGGTTGGAGGGACATACCGGGTCTCAATTTGGTATTGTAGACCCTTGACCAAAGTCGGTACCTCTCCTTAACAAGGCAACCCTCTTCCGGTGGCTTTATCTTCATGTTTGAAAGTGACCTAGTCATGTGAAACACAAGTCCATCATAATTTCCATTGAGACTCTTGGTGACTCTCACATTAACAATGTCCTCAATTGCTTTAAGGAACATGTCCGGAAAATTGGAGGAGAACTTTTCCTACCATTCTTTCGGGATGGAATTAGCCGTTAGTCGTGAGACTTTCTTGCAATCGGAAGACCATGCATCATGAGTTTCATCACTCATGATTCCCTTCGAGTAGAAGCTTGGAATGGGAGTATCAAGAATGTACTCCATGGAATAATTCCGAAGAGTTTTCTGGAGTTCCTCTTCCCTTTCCTTGAACTTGTCGGGGAGTTCTGGGCACATGTAGTTGCTGTTGTTATTAGTTGCAGACATGATTCTACAATTGAATTAATTTGCAATGAAAAACCATTCATAAAACCAATAAGTTTGAAATTTAAAGCATACATGCAAATTTTAAATTTTATTGAGCGTTTTGTCCACACATTTAAAATAGTCCCATTAAGGCGTGAATAAAACGATTCCAAGACCCCAAAAATCAAAAAGTGATTAAGCATGATTTGACTTGTCTTAACACTTAATATTTTTTTCTAAGCAATCCAATTGCTAATAGCTATAAGCTACTCTTGGTTCGATAAAACGTTGCATTAAATTCTTTCTTGACATTTTATCTCTATTGCCACGACATCTAAGGACTCCTTACTGATATCGTTGAGTCTAACCAAACTAACGTGTATGGGATGCCTTGCTTTAGCAAGCGCACCAACATACCTTAGTTCCTTAGGAAAGTAGTAATGATGTACTTTGGCACAACCCATTAATATTCTCATTAGTTCCGTAAGTGTCATTTTGGAATGGCAAATTTAACTTAATATTCTTTGGGACTTAGGGTTGTTGGTTGATTTAAGTGAACTAAACTAATCATTCAACTTTCGAAATCCTAAATAGAAATCTGACATTGCAATTAGATAAGCAAAGCATAATAAAGATGCATTTGGCAACTAGCATGACCCCTTTAACTTGAGTCTTCAATTCTTCTAGGGCCTTCGTTGCATCCTCTTGGCTCGTCTTCTTAGAAACGCCGTCTTCGAGACATTAACACCAATTATGCAACTACTAATCAGACTAGGACTAATCTAAATATTAAGGTACAAAAAGAGGCAATGGCACACAGATTGTATTTGGATTTACAAAAAAAAAAAAAAAAAGAGAACGCAATCCGTATTTACTATCCTAGTCGGGCCCCACTAGTTGCCATTTTGTAAAACTTGCTTTTGAATATCTATTCCATTCATCCATTCACCAACGTGAATGGCCCATGCATTTTACAAATAATTCAAGCTCAACTAAACGCAATAAGCGTGCCTCATTAAAACTAGTCAAAGTTGTTAACCGATTATGTAATTAAACGTAATAAAATTAGATCAAATAATTATGAAGCTCCCACTAAATTTTGCATCCAACTTAATTAAAATTAATCAAATTAATTTAATTAAGCCGGTTTACCCAAATTTTGCAAAAACTATTTTGCAAGTGCCGGGAAATACCCGAGGCCTAGCCTCGTTTTACGAAAAACTGCAAATAAAAACGCAAAATAGTAGCACAACAATCGGCTGAGTACCTAGCATCCAAGGCGTGGGGCTAGGCTTGCTAGGCACCAAGGCCAAGGCTTGCGTGCAGGTGCTGGCATGCCCAGCTAATAGCGCATGCCACGCCTGCTGGCACCAGCAGCCTCACAGCATGCTACACATGCTCGCACGTTGCTGGCGCTGGCAGCGTGTGGCTGGCCTACTAGTGCTCGTAAGCCTCGCTGTCCAGCAGCACTTGCGGGCAGGCTCCAACATCCACGCACAACAGCCCGCATCACTGCACCTGCTGCTTGCACACACTTGCGCACCAAGCACAACGCACTTCCTCGGCAGCCACATGCGGGCTGTGTAGGCAGCCCAGCTGGCCAAGAGATGCAATTGGGGCTTCGTGCCTCGATTTTTGTGCTTGTGCCTCGGGATTTTATCTCGATTTGTGTGTGATATAAAATTAATTCTAAATTATTTTTAGAATCAATATTGAGCAAAAATAAAAATAAAACAAGTACAACTTAAATTAATTCAATTTTTAGTGCAAAAACCAAAATTAATACAAGAACCATTCCTTAAATTATTTTTTGCTCAACTTGATGTTACAAAAATTGAGGGTTATTCTCACAATTAATTTAACCAAACGTAAATTAATAATGAGATATGACAAAACAAAAGGAGTTGGAAAAATTAAACACAATAATCCAATGAAAATTTTCTAACACCAACTTGTGTAATCTTGAAAAAATTGCACCCTTCCAATACGAAGAGTAATAAAATTTCAATCACAAGTTTGAACTTTTAAGACTTTAATCTACTTTAAAATAAATAAAATAAAAAATTAGTTCAACATGAAATTTAGAAAGTTATGTTCCAATCAAATAAACAATTAATGATTAGACCTTTAACATTTTAGGGGCTTAAAAAATTAGAAATTCACCATAAACATTCACACTTGAAGCAATTAATTTGCAAAAATGTGAAATTGCAAGTTTATGTGAAAAATGAACTCATCAAATTAAACACAAAATATGATTTCATAAATGTGCTTGATAAGGGTTATTACTGCAGTAGATTAATTGTGTTACCATACACATAATCTAACATTAACATGCCATAATTAATCAAGATTTTGACTTCTGGAGCAATCACAAAGTGGATCAAAAATGATTTAGAACATCGATTCCACCCAAAATTGACTAGTTTTGGGTCGAAATTTGGGTTCTTTAGCCAAAATAAGTATAAATACGTGATTGAAGTAATTAAAACGAGCTTCTAATCCAATTAGAAAGAAAAACTATGAATTTAAATTCATTTAAATCACTTTTATTAATTATTAGTTACAATAATTAAATACACGCGGCTCCGATACTGCTGTTGGGTTTCGTGATGTCCAACATCACGCGGAAGGAAACCCGCCCAAATTCCGCACACAATCACATAATCACATGATTAACAAGAAGAGAGAGAAAGAAGCATTACCCTTGAAGCGTGCTTCGCTCCCACTTAGAGCTCGGACTTGAAAGTGTAGAGTCCCGCAAATGCGCGAACCTCTAACGGCTAACACCCTTATTCCCTGAACCGAGTCGGCCCTTACCCTGAAGCTTAGACGGAGCTAGGGAAAAAATAACTTAAAGTATTACAACAAAGGTTTTCTCTTCTTGGAGATTCGTTAAAGTTCACCAACTCAAGTGCTCTTTTCCAATGCTAAATGATTGGTATTTATAGGGAAAAGAGCCCTTGAAATCCCATCTCCCATCAATATGGGAGTGTTGGAAAAAATGCAAAATGGAATTTAATTTAATTCTAAATTAACAAATATCCAAATGAATTACCAAACGACAAATGGCAAGGGGAGACAAGTGGTTAGGTGAGGACCATAAGGGGGGACCATCCTCCCCTCTTTCCCCAAGCTTGTGAGCTACTGCTGCTGTGCTGCTATCCTTTGCCATGCCCAGCAAGCTGCTGCTGTAATCCCTCATATTTTTCTTAGTAAATAATAATTATATATTTTTATGTATACGAATATTTTTAATAATTTTATGTTTATATAAAATTTTGGAAAGATTTCACAAAATAAAAACGAATTACTTACATTGGGCCATGACTACCATTCTAACAAAACATTAAAAAAAAAGAGCCCATACACTCATTTTTAATTAAGTAAACTTCTTCCCCAAAACCCTCCTATAAACCCACCTACTGCTTAAAACATGAATAATTGATTTAACTAGCTACTTTGTGTTTAAATATGATTCTAACTTTAATTTTGATACGTATAAATAATTTTCAGATTTTCAGAAAAAACTGATTTTTGGTTTAAACTGTTCAAAACTAAATTTTTAGAAGTCCTATTTGCACTATTTGGCTATCATAATTAAATCATGCAATGGGTTGTTAAAATAGCATGTTGATGTTCTTAAATTTTATAAACAATCTGAATTTTTATTGTCTTAGTATCAAAAGTAAACTTTTGATGTTTCTAAGTGTTTATAAGTACTATAACAGTAATACAAGTATGGATTGTTGATTTCCAACTACTAATAAGATTAATTTTCAGATTTGAATTATATTGTTTTAAGGTTCAAGTCGTGGGAATTTGAAGGTTTAATTGAGTACTTATGAATCTAATTGAATCCTAATCATATATCCCAAGTTTAGATTGTCGTATTCTTATATTCTACTATTAAACTAAAATTTCAGATTTTTAATCTTAACTTTAAAGGTTTTAAACCACGTTTTTATGATGGATTTTAGGTTCTCAACATACTAACGTACCATATAATGATTATTTTAAGTGGAAATATTTATGAAGTTGTTTTATAATTAAAAACTAAATTTTCAGATTTATTATCCTACTTTAAAGTTGCTGAAATTTGGCTATAAACTATATTTTCGTGAATTCAACTTACAAACTTGAAATTTAACCTTTAATTATTAACTTTGACTATTGGGGAACAATTTACGAGCATCATTTCAATGCCTTAACGGATTTCAAAGTAGTTTGGTATTGATGTAAAATATATTGCTTGGGTATTAATTGAACTATGGTTGTTTTGTTTAGGAAGGGACTTTGTAGAAGGTGACTTCTAGCCTTAAAGTGGCCAACCAATTTGTGTACTCAAGGTACGTACTAGAATACGAGGAACCTTGATTTTAGGAGCATGCTTAGAGACTTGGAAAGAACCTAGAATCATGCTAAGAAACTTGTGGATTGGTTGAAATTGTTTTGTAATGAGTTGATTGATGATAAATGTGATGATTAGTTTAATTCATGTATGAGAAATTGCATTGATTTTTCCTTATGAGCATTATTTACGCAATACTTCGCAAAGTGAGCTTAGAAGCAAAGCTACAAGGATATATATGGAATGAATCATTTTAATTACTTATTCATTTGCATTGAAATGGAATGAGTAAAGGAAGAGTTAAAGTCTTATAAGACAAGATTGTGGATATGAGGTGCCTTATGCATTTAAGGTGTTTATACACCGAGGTAGTTAAGGGATTCAATAATAAATGTTGTTTGTCACTGATAAATTAAGAATTGAATTGGAAACTTGAATGATTTGAATGATTGATGTATGATTGGTTGTGTTGTTTGCATATGAGTCATCACCAAATTTAAACTGGTAAATCACATAAAGTGCAAGAAGGATGAGCAATAAAACTCTTGATTTTTGCACATCTAGAGTAATGACAAACAGGGGCTGGGGTTCACGGGGTATTAGCCGTGTACTTTTCAGAGGCCGTCTGATCTACGAGTCTCTTGTTTAAAATTCTTTTAAAATTATAATGAGTTAGATGAGATCTCATACTAGCTATGGCTACGGAGTCGCGCCCGTCTGCCATTGGATGTTTATTAATGTCTTCCGAAGGGAGGCATAGGGTTTTCTTTACTAATGTTTCGAAATGGAGCACAGGGGGACAACCTGGTCTATTGCTTAATCCAAACAAATTAATGAAGTAATCAATGCTATCTAGAGGAAACTTTGTAATAAGTAACAATTAAATCATGTGTTCCAGTCAATGATTATATCGAGTGTATGGAATGCTTGTTAGTATCATGCTAAGGCTCTTTACTGTGTTTCGTAGCTTGTATGTACTCAACGTTGTTGATGACGTGCTTTTGTGTGTTTCTCTTGGTCATGGCCTTCGCCTTCAATGACCCTGTAATGATCCAATTCTTACACTTAGAATATTGGGGAGCGTTGGTTAATCATTTAGCTTATTTCATTTCATAAATTGATGTTATTTTGACTCTAACTCTACTCGCTTCCTATTTTACTGGGTTTTGAATAAGGACTGTTATGGTTCCAACTTGTAAGACTAAATTGAGTTTTGACTTTTAGTTTTGAAACTTATATTCTATTTAAAACTAAGTTAGTTTTCCGCTGCTGATTTCTAAAACTAGCCTTAACGTTTGAACACGTGGCGGTAGCACGCCGGTAATTCTCTCACAGGTTATTAAAAGTATTTATAGGTGATTACAGGTTACTTAGGTTACTGCAGGTTATTACAGGTTAATACACGTTTTAAAAAGAAAAAAAATTGGGGTGTTACCGCTGCTATCTCGCGCAAGGCCTAGTTAGCATTTGCGTGCTGCTTGCCTTGCTAGAAATGGTGCATGACTGGTGCTAGCATGCCTAGCAAGTGCGACCAGCTATGTTGGCCTTGCGATGCGCGCAAGGCATGCTCGGCCATGCTAGGCATGTTGAGCTTACATCTGAGCATTGCCTTGCGGCAATAGCCTTGGCTAGCAATGCTAGCCATCTTGTCCTAGCAATGACTTATGTTTTGGTCGATTTTTCCGTTTCGTCGATTCCTAAATTCAGCTTGACTTATGACGCTCGGCTTCGACGCTTTAAGCTCGAATCCAACGTTTTTTTTTTCGTAAATACTCTATTAACTCATTTAATCCTTCGGATTAATTCGTCGTTTCGGATCGGTTACACGATTGGGTGTGACCCGAAGGGTTCAGTCAAGATTAAGCTGTAATATTAATTATGCATTAATATTACTAGTAGGAAGCGGCCTCCAGCTAGGCATTCCGATCATTTTATCTCACTAAAAAAATTAGCTTTCTAATTAATTTCGAACCCTCTATCGGAATAATACACTTGTTCGAAGGACGCCATTCCTTTCATTTTTGGGTTTGAACTTGAAAATGGCTTGAATATGTGATATGCTTGTAGTTTGTTCTATAGCCAAGTTTAGTTGCAATCTCAGTTTTCAAAGGAACAAAATGATTATTAAATCATTGTGATGCATTTGAAAATTGTAAGCCTCGAGATCTACGTAAACCATTTATAGCTTAAGCGATTCACGAACGTAGCTTGAATGGCATGAATATTTCATTTATTTTGTTGTAAATGTTGGAGCCCCCATATGTCTGTTTATGAACATTCTTGCAATTTCTCAAGTCTTGGAGCCCCCAATTTGGGTTAATTCCAATGACTTATTATTGTTTAGGCCATTCATATCATCATGATGTGGGAATGAGCCTATGTATCCCATGATTTGTGTTTTGAGAACATTTAGGATAATGACATGGCTTACACATTTTTAGCTAAAGTCATGTTTAAGGAAGCAAGCTAGTTCTTTGCTTGTTTATAAACCAAAACAACTGTAGTTAAGGTTTAGTAATCTCTACCTAATGTCAAAACATTTGTAGAGATCATTACGGTGATATTATTTTCAAAGTTGATTTAGAACATCAAATATTTTCTTTGTTCTTATCAATCTTTGATTTTGGTCTTGTAGGTGGTTCGTTTACCATCCCTGAGCCAATATTCGTAGGATGACTAGGCGAGAACAAGTTCGAGTTAAGAAGAAGTCGAAACTTAGTTCATTCCTTTTGGAAATATTCATGTATATACATGTATTGTCCAAAATTTGATGAAGGTAAGTTGTAATTTGCAACTTATTTAAAAAAGATATGAAAATGTGATCAAACACTTTTATATCTAAAATTGTTATCTCTCATTTTTTAGTGTTTGTCATCATTGTCATATTTTGTTAATTGAAAGTGAAGTTTTTCATATTAAACAAGCACCATGGTTTGAAAATGAATTGTTATCAAACTTAGGTCTGATGGAGTGTTAGAATAATTTATATCATCATTCAAATCACTTTCCAAAATATGGTCTTAATACAAAAAGTTAGAATATAACTAAATTTTAATAGCCCCCAAGTGTAGACTTAGGTGGCTTTTGGAATTCATGTATACATTTTCTAGGGGATGTTTCTCATGTTTATTTGAAGCCCCAAGATTTGTATTTTCAATTTGTGGAATTTTGCATATGTTTATCATGAATTGTTTGATCAAGTAGGAAGTAATGTTCTTTCCTTTGCCATTTAAAGTTATTAAGATTGTCTGTAATAAGCTTTGCATGACATTGTTTTTGTAACATAACTAGCGTGTTCAAATCCTTAAATAGAGAGAAGTGGGGATGTCATGGATTTTCTTAGCCCTCATTTTGAGTAAATTTCGCAAATTTTTTTGGAGTTTTTAGTTGCCAATGGGAGGGATCATCCCGACTTACCCCCCGAAAAAGAAATGAACAAAAAGACGGATTTGCGTAGAAAAGGAAGGGGAATCCAACTTTACCATAGAAGAAATAAGAAAGAGAATTAGATATGTTTTTGAAAAGAAAGGATTATTGACTTAATAATTGAATCATCGCAATGACTTGGCAGTAAGGTATACATGTAATAGCGATAACGATCATTTTTTCATGTAGCGACCATATTCAATCAATGTTCCTCGCTTAGAAAGGACGAAGATATGCCACATAGTCGGACATATTAAGTGCTTATGATAAGGAAGATGGCCAATGCTCAAGAGTTGTAAAAGACATTTGAAGTTGATGTCGAGGCTGTCAATATTTATCAAATCAATTTACTGTATTTACTCGTTTTCTTTCTAGGCAATGTATATAGAACTTGAATCACTTTGGTAATAAATATCCCTATTAATTAAAGAAAATAAGATGATTGTTTTTGGAAGTGGTAGTCACCTTCTTTTTCTTGGCAAAACATATGGAAAACATCGAATTTACTTTTGATTCGATTACTTTGCTGAAATAATGTAATCAAGCTAATGGCTATCAAATCATCCAAATTATTTTAATTTGACTTTGTAATAATTACTAAACACTTCATGCATTTTATGTATGGGCATAACTACTAAATAGCAGCTCCATATGTGCAAAGGCCTAAGGTTGGCCATATTTTTTAAGAATGAGGATTGTAGTGCACATGGTTATGGTCTATCTCAAGGAGGGCCTTTCTCAGGTTTTAAGGCGGTTAGACTTGGGGTTGTGAAGAATGGACAGGCTCAAGTATACTCCCTTAATCCCTTACTTTTTGTGCTTTTCAAATTAAAACCTTTCTAGTTTGTTTATCAACTCCTATATTAGGTGCCTTTTTTCATGTCCTCTCTCACTTTTTTTTTCTTTTTTTCTTTTTTTTTTTACAAGTATGGTTTGGGTTCAGAACGATTTTTTTACTTTTGCATTGGATTTTTCCTTTTTTGGGGTAAGACTAACTTTGTGCCCCCCTCTAATGTTTCGTTCTCCCAATTTTTCATTTGTATCTCTTTGCACCATTCCCATTCCAAGGTTTGGAATAATGTAGGTTGAATAATTAAGGCTCAAATGACGAGGCTCAAAAGGGATGCCAAAAAGATGGGCTTGTTCTAAGGTTTGGATTTTTCATTTTGATTGATTAAAATCCATGAAGTTCAAATACTTGTGAGTAAATTTTTTGATGGAAAAATTCATGGGAATAAACCCACCTTTGCGCCATTCGTTTTTAATAATCCCATCTTTGGATTATTTTTTAATAATCCGACTTTTGCCCCCCATTCATTTTTATTGGTCCCAACCGGTCAAGTGACCTATTATACTAAGTTACCTGACAATTGGCAACCTGTGATTGGTCAAAAAATAAATTAAAAAAAAAACCTCCTAGCCACCCCTGTTCCTCTTTCCCCTGCCCTTACCATCTTTCTCACCTCCATGAATTCCGACATACTCCCAGCCACCCCAGCCACCTTCACCGCCCTTCCCCAACCACCCTGTTGCCCTTCCCAACTTCCCTAGCCACCCCAACCACGACCACCCACCCTAATTCTTCACCTCGACCCAAAACTCAACCACCCCTCTACTCAACCCCAACCACCGCTGCTTTACCACCTTTCTACCCCACTCAAAACACCCGAAAACCACCTGTAATCATAAACCGCTGCTTTACCACCTCTTTCTCATCTCTTTGCTAAGTGTTTCGGGTTTCTAGGGTTTCGATGTGGGTGGATTAATTGTTGTTGCTGGCTGATGGCGAGGTGGAGAGAGAGAGCAACATCAGGGGTTTGGAAGTGGCGGTAATGGGGTTGCTGCTGTCTTGAGGTTGTGCGTGAGAAGGTGTGGCTGATTGGTGGTTGTTTGTTGCAGGTTGGTGGCTGATTGGTTGCGCAGGGTGGAGGTGCGTGGGCTGAGAGAGGAGGTGCGGTGTTTTGTGTGGTGGTTGCATTGGTTGGAGTTGCGAGGATTTTTGAGTGTTGGTCGGAAAGAGAGGGAAGGGGGACTAGTTGGCCGGAAAAGGGGAATTGAGGCTGCCGGAATCCATTGGGGACTTGGTTGCTGTTGGTGGTGGGGGTTAGTTGCTGCTAGAGGAGGGGAAAAGGGAGTAGGTGGCTGGTTGGTGGTGGGGGTGGTGGTTTGGGTGGTGGTGGGGATGGTGGATAAATTATTTAGGTTTTTTAATTTTTTTTTTTACTAATTATATAATGACACATGTATTTTAAACAAAAAAAAATAAATTACCTCTTCAACCGGTTTTAGGTCAAATGGGACCAATAAAAATTAAAGGCACCCAAAGGTCGTATTATTAAAAAATAAACGAAAGGTCGGATTATTAAAAATGAACGGCCTAAGGGTGGGTTATTCCCATGAATTTTTCCTTTTTTGATTAATCTTCATATTGGAAGATGTAATCTTGTTATTTTACACAAGTATGAAAGTTGGAAAATTTTTATCATTAGATGGTTAATTTATTTTTCCAACTCCCATTTGTCATATCCATTATTAATTTGCATATTGGCTAAATTAATTATGGACATAGCTCATTTAATTTTAAGCATAAAGATAGACCTAAATTTGTTCAAAAATAAAATTTTGGATGATTTAGGCTTGAGCACCATTAAAATTAAATTTATTAAAGTTAGATTTATTTTATTATTTTATTTTTCCTCAAATTGATTCTAAAATGTAATTTAGAATTAATTTTTGTCACACACAAATCAGAATTAAAATTCCGAGTAAAATGCACGCAAATCGATGCAAAACACAAGCGTCACCAAGGCTAGCAGGGTTACCTAGCAGCCCACATGTAGGCTGCCTATGGTGCGCGCATGGCTAAGCATCAATGTTGCGTGGTTGTGTGGCGTAGTGTGCTATGCTGGGCGCAGCATGCTAGCACCAAGTGCCAGCACAGCCCTTGATGCTGCTGGTGCTGTGTGGCGTAGGCTGCTGGCAAGCTTGTGCTGCTGCTGGGCAGCGAGGCAGAAAGCCCCAGCCAGCCAGCCCACTGCTGCCTAGCAGCCATGGTGCGCAATGCACCATGCTTGGGTGGGGCTATTTTGCTTAATTTTTGAGCTATGCAATTTTAAAAAAATTTTGCCGTTTTAAATTATTTATGTAATTATTTTAACGAGGTTAGACCTTGATTTTTTCCGGCTATTACAAATTTTTTTGATTTTGACACATTATGAGTTATCGACTTAATTAATTGGATTAATTAAGTGTGGATGCGGAATTTAGTGGGAGCTTAGTTAATTACGTGAGCATTTTGTTTTTAGGACTAATGGATTAAACAACTTAGACTAGTTTTAATTAGGCGCGTTAATTGGATTAACCACCTAAGTTAGTTACTAGTTTTGCGTGTTTAATTATGTATTTCGTAAAATGCATGGCCCATTCACAAATAGTGAATGGGTGAATGAAAGATTGTTTTCAAAACAGGTTATTGAAAATGGCAACTAGTGGGGCTCGACTAGGATAGAAAATACGGACTGCGTTCCGTTATGTATTTTTGTAAAAATCTAAATACGGTCTGCGAACCGTTAAGTATTTTTGTACTTTATATTAGTCGTAGTCGTTCTAGCTAGTTATTTTATTTTGGCCAAGATGTCTCAAGACGACGTTTCGTTGAAATTGAGCCAAGATGAAGACCCATGGAAATTGAAGATTTCAAGGGGTCATGCTAGTTGCCAAATGCATCAATTTTATGCTTTATATATATTATTGTTATATATGAATGTTAGATGCATGTTTAGAATTTCATATGTTGCGACGATTAGTTAAGTTCACTTAAATTAAACCAACATAGAAACCCTAGGCCCCTTAATAATATTGAGATAAAATTTGTCGTTCCAAGAAAAACACTTACCGAACTAATGCGCGTATGTGATGGGCTACGCCAAAGCGAGGCATCACTACTTCCCTAGGAACGTAAGGTATATTAGGTATACAAGTTGTCTTGGTTAAGCTCAACGATATCAGTAAGGAGTCCTTAGATGTCGTGGCAAAAGAGATAAAATGTCAAGGATGCATTAGATGCGACATTTTATCAAACCGAGAGTAGCTTGGAGCTATTAGCAATTGGATTGCTTACCTTAAGATATTTAATGATTAAGACAAACCAAAGCATGCTTAACCATTTCTTGATCTTTGGGATCTCGGAATCATTTTATTCTCGCCCATAAGGGACAATTTATTAATGTGTGGATAAAATGCTCAATAAGATTGAAAATATGCATGAACGGTTTTTTAATTTTCAACTTATTGATTTATGAATGGTTTTTCATTTCAAATTCTTTCAATTGTAGAACAATGTCTGCAAGTAACTCAAACAACAACCAATTCTCTTTACGCTCAATTCTCGAGGCCAAATTTTCTTGATTGGCAAAGAAATTTGCGCATTGTACTAATGCAAGAGCAAAAGAAATACATCCTTGATGAGGAAATGCCCGACGCTCCCAATGAGGAGGTCACTCAGGCTGCCCTTAACCGATGGCCAAGTGCCAATCGGGATGTCAAATGCATCATGTTGGCCACTATGTCTCCGGACCTTCAAAAGACTTTCTTTGAAAAGGAGACAGCTTTTGAAATCATTTATGAGCTTCAGAATATGTTTCAAGAATAGTCCCGAACTAAAAGGTTCGAAACCCATAGGCAGATCCTTGAGAGCAAGCTCAAGAAAGGAGAGTCAGTCAGCCCGCATGTCCTCAAAATGATTGGATTATTTGAGAACATGGAAAGGCTTGATGGTGGGTATTCAACCGAGATGGCAATTGACATCATTCTCCACTCGCTTCACAAAGGCTATGATCAGTTCAAGATGAACTATAATATGTATAGCATGGAGAAAACCCTCACCGAGATTCATGGTATGTTGAAGCAAGCCGAGCAAACCCTTAAAGATGAGGGCAAGCATGACATGCTCATGGTGAGGAAGGGCAAGCCATTCAAACGTCCGGGCAAGAAGAAGAGCTTTAAAGGGAAAAAGAGAAATTTTCCGCCTAAGTCAAACACTGCCAAGCGCAGCAAGGACAAGAAGGTAGCCTCTTCCAAGTCCGATTCCGAATGTTTCTACCGCAAGAAGAAGGGACATTGGAAACGAGGCTGCCTCAAATTCAAGGAAGATAAGAAGAACGTCACCGTTGCTTCTTCATCAGGTTTTTTGTTATAGACTTAAACTTCTCTAGCAAAACATCATGGGTATTAGATACTGGATGTGGCTCACACCTTTGTTCCAATGATCAGGGACTAAGGATAAGTAGGAGGCTAGAGAAGGGAGAGGTCGAGCTTCGGGTCGGCAATGGAGCAAGAATGTCTGCCGTCTCCGTTAGAACTCTCAGTTTGTCATTGCCCTCTAGGCTTATTTTAGAACTTCACAATTGTTATCATGTTCCTAGAGTTACCAAAAACATTATTTCAATATCGGCGTTGGACGCCAAAGGTTTTGAATTTTGAATTAAGAACAATAGTTGTTCATTTTATTTCGATAATGTTTTATATGGTAAAGCATATTCAGAAAATGGTCTTTATGTGCTTTCTCTTGACAAACAAGTCTATAACATTGATGATACCGCCAAAAAGGCTAAGACCATCGAGTCGAATCAAACCTACTTGTGGCATTCTCGTCTTGGCCATATTAACGTCAAACGCATCAAGAAACTTCTACAAGAAGGTGTTCTTGACTCATTCTAATTGGAGTCGTTTGAAAATTGCAAAGGATGTCTATTAGGTAAGATGATAAAACAGACGTTCTCCAAGTTGGGAGAAAGGGCAAGTGACTTATTAGGTCTAATACACACGGATGTATGTGGACCAATGAGTACACCCGCATGACAAGGTTACCGATACTTCATCACCTTCACCGACGATTGTAGTAGATATCGCTATATCTACTTAATGTCGAATAAATATAAATCCTTTGAGAAATTCAATGAATTTTAGAAAGAAGTTGAGAATCAACTTAGCAAGAAAATTAAAGCAATTCGATCGGATCGAGGTGGCGAATATTTGAGCCATGAATTCGACGATCACTTGAAAGAAAATGGTATTCTTTTAGAGTTGACACCTCCCGGAACTCCTCAATGGATTGGAGTGTCCGAACGGAGGAATCAAACCTTGTTAGACATGGTTCGATCAATGATGGGTCTTAGTGAACTTTCTATCTCTTTCTGGGGACATGCGCTACAAACCGCGGCACTAACACTGAACCGTGCTTCGTCAAAAGCTGTTGAAAAGACTCCATATGAATTATGGACTGAGAAACCTCCTAGGTTTTCTTTTCTCAAGATTTGGGGATGCGAAGCATATGTCAAGCGATTAATTTCGGACAAACTTCACCCCAAATCGGATAAGTGTTTCTTTGTGGGATATCCAAAAGAAACCAAAGGGTATTACTTCAACAATAAATCCGAGAACAAAGTGTTTGTTGCTCGTGATGGTGTCTTTTTGGAGAAGGAACACCTTTCTAAAATGACAAGTGGGAGGAAAATCGAACTCGACGAAGTTCGAGAGGACGAGCAACAATGTTAACCTGATAAAACTGAAAATTTAAGTGCTTTGGAAGCAGCTGGGAAGATTGGTCAGAATAAAACAGACAATGTAAATGCTCAACCTATTACCCTTTGTAGATCGCAACGGCAAAGATCTCAGCCAGACAGATACCTTGGTATTGTCTTAACCGATGATCAAGACATCCTAGTTATGGATGGAGATGAGCCAGCAACATACAAGCAAGCTATGACGAGCCCCGACACTGCTAAATGGCAAGAGGCCATGAAATCCGAGATGGACTCCATGTCTGAAAATCAAGTCTGGGACTTGGTGAATTTGCCCGAGGGTTACACACCCATTGGTTGCAAATGGATCTTCAAATTGAAGACAGACAAGGATGGAAATTTATCGATATACAAGGCTAGACTGGTGGCAAAAGGTTATAGGCAAGTCCACGGGGTTGACTATGATGAAACCATTTCACCAGTTGCAATGCTAAAGTCTGTTCGGATTATTCTAGTGATTGCTGCATATTACGATTATGAAATATGGCAGATGGATGTCAAAACCGTCTTCCTTAATGGGATTTTGGAAGAAACTGTGTACATGACACATCCAGAAGGTTTTGTCGATTCGAGCAACGCTGGAAAGGTTTGCAAGCTTAAGAAGTCCATTTATGGACTAAAGCAGGCCAACATGAGTTGGAATCTGCGATTTGATGAAGCCATCAGCAAGTTTGGTTTTATCAAGAATCCAGATGATTCTTGTGTATACAAGAAGGTCAGTGGGAGTGACAGCACAAAATTACTGGAGTCCGTAAAGGGCTGGTTGGGAAAGTGCTTTTCAATGAAGGACTTATGAGAGGCACAGTACATATTGGGCATCAAGATCTACAGGGATAGATCTAAGAGGATGATTGGATTGAGCCAGAGTACTTACATTGATAAAGTACTGGCATGATTCAACATGGAGAATGCCAAGAAAGGGCATCTACCCATGTCCCATGGCGTAACTCTCAGCAAGAAATAGTGTCCACAGACACCTGTTCAGCGAGAGAGAATGGATCAGATTCCATATGCTTCGCTAATTGGGTCGATCATGTATTCCATGATATGTACCAAGCTAGATGTCTTGATGCCTTGAGTGCTACGAGCCGATACCAATCAAACCCAGGAGAGGCGCATTGGACTGCGGCCAAGAAAATCCTGAAGTACCTGAAAAGAAACAAGGATAAATTCGTGGTTTATGGTGGCCATAAAGATCTGGTTGTTGAAGTTTACACCGACGCTAGCTTCCAGACTGACAGAGACGAATTAAAGTCACAGTCAGGGTACATATTTTGGCTAAATGGAGGAGCATTTAGCTAGAAGAGTGCCAAGAAGAGCACAACTACAAACTCTACAACTGGCTGCTTCAGAAGCTGCTAAGGAGGCTGTTTGGATTCGGAAGTTCATCAGTGAACTTGGTGTTGTACCCTCCTTGAAGCCTTGGGGAGCAAGGATATGGTCCCTCCCACCTAACCTTGGGCATCACTCATAAGCATTTAATTATGCCACTTGTCGCGTTGTGATTGATCTTAATTATTTATTTAATTTGGAATTAAATAAATTATTGATTTTTTCCAACTCTCCCACATTGGTGGGAGATTGGAAATCAAGGGTGCATTTCCCTATAAATACCAAAGGCTTGGGTATTTGGGAATAGACAACCTTGAGTGGAATTAAAAGGCGACTCTTGATTTGAGTAAACCTTGATTCGTAATACTCATAGTTTTATTTATCCTGGTCTCGATTAACCTTCGAGACTTAGAACGCTCGAGTCGGGTTCGAGGGTATGATCCCGTTGGAGACCTCGTATTTTCGGGGTTCAAGTAAGAGCTCATTGTTGAGCGAAGCACGCGTCAAAGGTATAATCTTTTATCCTTTCTTGTGTTTATTTATGTTTTTCTTGTTAATTCCATTTATCATGGGGGCGGGTCTTGGCGGGTTTCTTTCACCGTAGTGTTGGTCACTACAAAACCCAACAAACCCCTACCTAGAGCTTAGAATGTTTATAATTTAAAGAAGTATTATTTTTTAATGATGTAATTGCTGAGAGCAACTAATAAAAATTGCAAATTTGTTTCATTTATATTATAAATAGAGAGGCATGTCGCCTTCTCTATTAGCAGTCGGCTACTCTCCAGTTTGCACCAATTGAGGGGCATGCCGACTGGACAAACAATCGGCTACTCTCCATTTTCTTCACTTTGTACTGTTTTAGAGGGGCATGCCGCCAGTAAATTTACAGTCGACTACTCTCCTATACTTGTTCACCATGAACTAAACAAGGCCTATGGCCGGATGATCAGCTCAGGTGCCTTGCCAACTGATCCTCTCTTAAAATTAAACTAATACGACCTGTCCGAACATCATAGAAGGCGTCCGGCGACATCCCTTCGGATGAGATTCGTCGCAAAGAGGAGCTCCCGTTTGGGTGGAATAATGCTCTATAAACTAAACACACGGCCCCTAAACGACTGTCCCCAAGGACAACCACGTAGTCGTTTACAACTGAGACAAGGATAACTCTACCACTAACCGAGCCAGAGGTAGCAGTTGACATCTAAGTCGGATGACCGCCTGTATTACTTGGGACAGGGGGTACCTCTTGATTTAATAGCCAACAAACATTGGCAAATCAATGTGATCAGCCGGCCTCCGCCGCCTGGTACCTCTACTACTCAAGCTAGGGTGACGGAGACTATGTAAACTCCAATGTTAACTCATAGTCACTCTCTCAAACTAAGTATGGAACCTAAAAGGTATGAGTAGTCCGCCTGTTTTTTAGCAAACAAAGGTACTTAAACCACTATTCCTACTAGGTTACCAACCATTGAGTTAGTAGCGAAGCAAAACTTGGCGAATCAAGGGGACCAGCCGGCCTACGCCGCCTGGTTACCCTACTACTCAGACAAAAGTATGGATTCAAAAAGTTCGATAGTCGACTGTTTTTTGGCAGACAGGGGCTCAAGAACACTATTCCTACTAAATCAAACACGCGGCCTTACAACAAGCAGCCTGTTCCCTTCAAACTTGCAAAAATTAAGAGGCCTAACGTATTTGCTAAAAAATGCGTTGGGGGTCCGACTGGTTTCATGGCCGACTAGATGCCAATCTGGAACAAAGACAACAAGTCGCCCAGGGGCATGTATGCAGTCGTCAGCGTGAGTAGTCGGCACCTGATGAACCTCGCTTATTTGCAAAGTTTTCAAAATTTTGGTATTCCAAGAAACAGAGTACAAGCTAAAACAGTCGGTATAACATTCAAACAGATGACAACAAGGACCCTCTATACAAGGCAAAAATAAGCATATACAAGATTCTGTGATCAAAGACAGCCAAAAAGTGGTCTCCAAGTTCATATATAAAACAACCGGCCATGAAGACCGAAAAAATATTCATAACCCCGACCCCTTGTCGGGTAAAGATACAATAGAAACAAACGACACGCAGACCAGAGGTAAGTTTGAAAAATAAAAGATTTAAGCATTGGGAGGGGCTTCAAAGTTAACCGCCGCCTGATCGAGCTCAATTACGGGCGCCGGATCCTTCAAGGCATCCTCTTTGTTTGACTCGGTTTCAGGGGCAGGATCCTTAAGAGTATCCGCCTCTGTTGGTTGGTCGACCATCTCCTCATCCTCACCTGAACTGGAGCTGGCCGCCTCCTCCTCCTCCTCTCTTTCATCCTCGCCTGCCGCCTGTTGCATGTTTCTTCTATTGTACTCTTCAGTACAGGCGGTAAACTTGGAATCCCATTCGACATAGTTTTCTTTAGGGAAGAGGGCCGACTAGGTCATCTTCATAATATTAACTGAGTCCTCCATCATGGCCTGGGCTAGAGCCAACTTCTTGGTCTCGGCCTTCGCATTAAGATATTTGGTGATGGCCGCCTCCTGCTTCTCTAGGCGCTCCTTAATCGTGTCCTAAGACTTCTGCAGACCTTCAGCATTATGGGAAATGTTTTTAAGTGGATGCAGCTCGTCTCTGAGCCTTTTGACCGTCTTCTCCAGCTCCTGGGTCTTTTATTGGCCGCCTCCAACTTGTCTTTGATCTCCGAAGTGGCAGCCGCCTAATAATAAAGAATATCAGTTGTTAAAGTTTCATTTTGGGCAATTTGAAACATTGTCTTGTCAAAGTCAGAGGCGACCATTGCTTTGGCAGCTTTTACCTCTTTGTTTTAGGCGTTAATCGGCCTACAGAGGCTGTACACGGAGCATGGTCTGAAAAAGAGCACCAAGCGTCAGATTTGCAAAAACAGGCGGCAGGAAAAGTCATTCAACATTAGAAAAATGCTAAGTATACCTCGAAGAGGAGACCCGTGATTTCGTCAAGGTCAAGGGTGCCGACTCCCTTGACCGCATCCCTTTCCTCTAGAGGGATGGCTCTTACCATAGACTTGACCCCCAAGTGTAGACTTAGGTGGCTTTTGAAATTCATGTATACATATGCTAGGGGATGTTTCTCATGTTTATTTGAAGCCATAAGATTTGTATTTTCAATTTGTGGAATTTTGCATATGTTTATCATGAATTGTTTGATCAAGTAGGAAGTAATGTTCTTCCTTTTGTCATTTAAAGTTATTAAGATTGTCTGTAATAAGCTTTGCATGACATTGTTTTTGTAACATAACTAACGTGTTCAAATCCTTAAATATAGAGAAGGGGGGATGTCATGGATTTTTTTAGCCCTCATTTTGAGGCAATTTCGGAATTTTTTTTGGAGTTTTTAGTTGCCAGTGGGAGGGATCATCCCGACTTACCCCCCGAAAAAGAAATGAACAAAAAGACGGATTTGTATAGAAAAGAAAAGGGAATCCAACTTTACCATAGAAGAAATAAGAAAGAGAATTAGATATGTTTTTGAAAAGAAAGGATTATTGACTTAATAATTGAATCATCGCGATGACTTGGCAGTAAGGTATCCATGTAATAGGGATAACGATCATTTTTTCAAGTAGCAGCCATATTCAATAAATGTTCCTCGCTTAGAGAGGACGAAGATATGCCACGCAGTCGGACATATTAAGTGCTTATGATAAGGAAGATGGCCAATGCTCAAGAGTTGTAAAAGACATTTGAAGTTGACGTCAAGGCTGTCAATATTTATCAAATCAATTTACTGTATTTACTCGTTTTCTTTCTAGGCAATGTATATAGAACTTGAATCACTTTGGTAATAAATAGCCCTATTATTTAAAGAAAATAAGATGATTGTTTTTGGAATTGGTAGTCACCTTCCTTTTCTTGGCAAAAGATATGGAAAACATCGAATTTACTTTTGATTCGATTGCTTTGCTTAAATAATATAATCAAGCCAATGGCTATCAAATCATCCAAATTATTTTAATTTGATTTTGTAATCATTACCAAACACTTCATGCATTTTATGTATGGGAATAACTACTAAAGAGTAGCTCCATATGTGCAACGGCCTAAGGTTGGCCATATTTTTTATAGAATGAGGATTGTAGTGCACATGGTTATGGGCTATCTCAAGGAGGGCCTTTCTCAGGTTTTAACGTGGTTAGACTTGGGGTTGTGAAAAATGGATAGGCTCAAGTATACTCCCTTAATCCCTAAGTTTTTGTGCTTTTCAAATTAAAACCTTTCTAGTTTGTTTATCAACTCCTACATTAGGTGCCTTTTTTCATGTCCTCTCTCTCTTTTAATTTTTTTTTGACAAGTTTGGTTTTTGGTTAAGAATGATTTTTTTTACTTTTGCATTGGATTTTTCCTTTTTTGGGGTAAGACTAACTTTGTGTCCCCCTTTGATGTTTCGTTCCCCCAATTTTTCATTTGTATCTCTTTGCACCATTCCCATTCTAAGGTCTGGAATAATGTAGGTTGAATAAGTAAGGCTCAAATGACGAGGCTCAATAGGGCTACCAAAAAGATGGGCTTGCTCTAAGGTTAAAAAACATGGGATTATCTTTGTAGAGTTCAAAGTTGCCTCTTGTGTTCGTGTAATCATCATATCCTTTATTTGTGGGCCAAAGATGGACCTCTTTTCATTCGATAAATCTTATAAGCCAAACCTCATCAAGATTCTTAAAGTTTTGAGTATGTATGTCTGTTTGTATGTATTTGTTTCAATTAATTCGAGCCAATAACAATAAAGAGATTGAAAAGAGAATAAGATAGACGTACTAGAAAATATAAGGGATATTCTCAATGGTAACCCCCTACAATTGCTACGCACCAACGGTAACCCCCCTTTTTTTGGATTATACGAAATGACCTTAGTTATCGTTTTTCTCCTAATGATGACATTAATGATGGCGTTTTAACATAAAATTAAACCATGGTTAACCAAAATAGCGAAATGACAAAAATGCCCCCTTTTATTTGACAGATTTTATTTTAAAATAAATAAATAAATAAATAAAACTACTCTGGCAGCCCCCCAACCCCACAGCCCAACATCCTCCACCTCACCCTAACCTTCCACCTCCAGCCCAACCCCTGCCGGCGAACCCCATTAGCCCCCACCCTAGCTGGTGAACCCACCCAATCCATCCATTTCAGCAACCCTACCCGTGAACCCCAACCACATCCAATGACCCCCCTTATTCCGGCGACGATTCTACACGTGAACCCCGCCAGTCCCCCACCCAGCCCTAACCCCTACCACCTCCCCGCCTCCCATCTCCCGCTGCCGCACCTTTTAAAATGCCCAGCCTGCGCATCTCATCAACCCCCTTACATCTTTCAACTCCTCGCACCCAAGCACTGAGCCACATCACACCACAACGCAACAACCTACAGCCGCCCAACCTCCGGTAGCCCACACATCACTAATTGCTCCACCAATTCGCCACCAATCAACGCTGGCCACTTCCCAGCTCACCTTAAAACCGTCACTAATTCGATTTTTACCAATTACCACCGTCTGTACTCTAACTCCCTTTTTCAATCAACAATTCAGTCACCAACAATTGTAATTTCAACCGCAATGGCAGCTGCTAACATCAATTTAACCCCCACCTAGCCCTCCCCTACCCCGTCGACGAATCCCACCCTTTTCCGATTAGGTTTCAGCTAGTGAGATTATTACAGGTGGGTCGACTATGAACATAGAGAATGGGTCGTTAGTGTTTGGCGGTCTAGAGTCCAGGTGGTTGGGTAGTTGGGGTCGCCGACAGTGAAAGGGGAAGGGATATGGCGATGGCTGACTGGTGGAGATGGTGGTGTGGATTGATGGTTGTGGTTGTTAATTTTTCTAAATGTTTCTCTTTTTTTCTATAAAAAAAAAACTAACCATAGTTAATTTTAATTGACTATTTTATGTAAAAAAACCATCATTAATCTCATCTTTAGGAGAAAAAAGAAAAGTACGGTCATTTTGTATAATCCAAAAAAAAGAGGGTTACCATTGGTGTGTAACAATAATATGGGGTTACCATTGAGAATATCCCATATAATTTTTATTCATAATTAATGAGAGTACATAATAAGTAGATTTGATAGCATGAATCTCTTAGCCTATCATAAAGAAAACAAAAAAGGAAAGAAACTAAACAAGACCTAGGGTGCTACATCTTGAATTGTTGACAACTTCTTAAGATTACGTCATCAAACTTTGTCCGTTTCCAACGTAGGTGAAATCCTCTCTAAAAATCTAGTCCATCTATGTGATTCATGGTTTCAGTTAACAAGTCCCTTTCAATTAATGTTCCCAAAGTATCCACTTTACAAAATGTGTCTAAACCAAGGTATTATAAATGGCACTTGTATGGTGGAGACGTATTGTCTATGAACTTTGGGACAAGTTCATGATCCGGAGATCTTTGCGGAAGAAGAGCAACCTTTGATCACCACCTGAAAAATAAGTCAATAAATCCTTCTTCTTCCCCTTGCTTGAGCAATTCAAGATCGCGCAAGGTAGTTGTGAGCTCGATGTTATCTCCATATTGGGCTAAAAAAGCTTTTATAAGGTCAACCCAAGTGGAAGTTTGTTTTGCATCGAGGTTATAAAACCATGATCTAGCAGCTGAGTCTAATGAAAGAGGAAAAGTACATGCATAAAAGCTATGCTCAACCCCTTTTAATGCCATAATTCCAAGAAAGCTCATTAAGTGACTCCTAGGATTATCGCTAACCTTAAAGGTTGGTAAATCCGTAGTCAAGAACTTTTCTAGGAGAGTCTTGCCACTAGGTGGTAGTGCAAGCTCATAATTGAAGAACTTAGTCCTTGAGCAAGCTAGAAAGAAAAGTTTCTCCAAGGCCTCTACTCTTTCGGCTCTTGCTTTTTCATGCTGAATCTTTTCTTTTTCTTTTTTTGCTATTATTTTAGTCTTTTAAGATTTTCTATGAGCCTTAATTTAGGCTTCTTCTTCTCGTAGGACCTTTAGGTTTTGGAGTTCCACTCTAAGTTTCTCATATGTTGCTTTATCACCCTTGATTGGACTAGGATGCGAATGTGGAATATGATCTTGTAATGTGTATCACAAGAAATTGAGCACGTTCGCTTAAAACCTTTTGATTAGGGGATTTTTACCCAACCAATCACTGTCTGCCACGTGGACCAATCAGGTGCTGCCATGTGTCCGCCACATGGACCAGCAAGGACTCGATACGTGTCAAGCAACAATCAGTTCAGCATGGACCAATCGCGCCACGCCGCGTGGCCTGCAGTCTGCCCACCTGGAGAACGGCCACCAAGGCCTGGTTTCTGAGAAAGGCCCAATCAGCCCTAGGTTAACCTAAACCTAATATTGGGCACGCATCCCGAGGCTATAAACACAGTAATTAAGCCTCCATTTATGAGGATTAAAAAATAATTACTCTCACCTAGAGAAACCTAAACACTTGTGCTTTTTTATTACTAGACCTGACTTAGCAATTAATTGCACTTCCTGATCACTCCTCCCATAGAGGAACCAGATCAACTCTTACTTTCCGCACTTTTTACACCTCAAATACGTTTTAACTTGATCGTCGGAGGTGAAGCTCCCAACAACCGGAGTTTCTGTTGTTTTGCAGGTACAGGCGCAAGGATCCCAGTCCCGGAATTGTAACTCCCCCGCAGGACATCAAAAAACCCTGAAACATTTTGGCGCCATCTGTGGGGAAAGTATTTTCGAGATGGAATCACAGTCTGTACTAATTCTAAGTGACAAGCGTCCCATGGACGACCGTCAGGTCTATACTTACCAGGATACGGATAATGATACCGAGGTCGAGACTCGCACATCCCCTGACGGGACCCTCAGAGGTCGACGCACCCGTCCCACCCAAAGGAAGAAACGAGAGGACAGCGTGGCTGGAACTAGTAAACCAGCCGGCTAGCCGCTTGATCATCAACAGGCGGCCGAGGGATCTGCTCCCATTACTAGTAGTGAACTCATGACCTTCATGAATAGCGTCAAAGGGGAGATCTAGGAGCTGATCAATAAGAGGACGCCTGTTCCACCAAAGGAACAATCTGCCATAAAACCCTCCCAATCTGGAAGGAAGAAGCTTGTAAAGGATTGGGAGGCAACCCTTTACCCTAAGCCTAGGGAGAGGGGGGCGCTAGTGATTGACCGAACTAACTATCGCTTTCCCTCACTAGGGAAGGGATAGCCCATTCCTCATATTCAGCCGGATGGGTCAAAGAGAACATTTTCTGATGCTCGAATATTGCTTGAGCAGAAGAAGAGTGACCGACTGTCAAATTCGGCCTTTACGTCTGATTTTCAGGACATCCCACATAATACCTCCCTGAGGTATTCAAGTTCAAACTATGAGAGCCAGACGCCCGGAGTCTCCTCTCGTTCTGCTTCCCAGAAGCATCAGGCGGCCCCGTATGTCCCTCCACCATATTTCCCGCCGTCCCAATACTTCATGCAGCCTACTCTTTTTGGAGGACATGCGGCAAGGAATGTCCAGCTTCTGGACTGGCAACTTAGGTTGCTCAAACTTGGAGAACAGCCATCCGCCTTCTCCAAGGAAATAATAGAGGCCGCTTAGCGACCAAAGTAAAAAATGTGTTGGTAGGGGCATATGATGGCACTATCAACCCAGAAGATCACATGATGGCATAAACCAACTTAATGTACCTCCAAGGGTTAGATGATGCCACATGGTGCAAGTGTTTCCTGGCAACTTTGAAAGGAGTTGCCCAGCAATGGTTTGGCAACTTGCTGGCCGGGTGTATCAACAATTTTAAGACCCTCGCCTACTTTTTCACTTCAAATTTTGCAATGAACATTCCTACTAAGAAGACCACCCTTGATTTAGGGTTCGTACAGCAGGGAGAGAAGGAGGGACTGCGCTCCTACATCAAGAGGTTCAATCTGATGAGAATTAAGATACAAGGACTACTTGATGAGGTAGCCTATACAGACTTTTTCAAAGGTCTGAAGGACGGGTCACTTCAAGTTCGACCTTGTCAGAAAGAGGGTGACCACCCTCCAAGAAGCAATGATGGAGGCAGACGCTTACATATAGGAGACTGACCTCAATAATGTTGGAAAGCAGTCGGACCACAAAAAGTGTGACAAACGAGAAAGCCGGCCAAAACAGTCGGTTAATAGGGAAGAGAAAAAGAGAAAAGAAGTTGGGTAGCCGACTCCTCTGAACAGCCGTCTTAGAAAAAGGAGAAGTAATTTAAACCATACTCCCCCAAGTATGAGTTTAACAAGGATAACCATGCTATCCTCGATGAAATCAAAGGTCAGATGTCAAATGAGAAGCCGGCCGCAATGAAGGGTTCTGCCAGCAATCGTAACCAAGATAAATATTGTCACTATCACGAGGACACTGGTCATGAAACCAATGAATGTATCAGCCTCAAGCATCTTCTGGACCGCCTGGCAGATAAAGGAGATCCTGACTCTTATGTCAGGAAGTCCAAGGGGAAACCACCCCTCAAACAGAAAAAAGCGGCCAACAAGAAGCACGGGACAGCCGACAGCTTTGACACAGATGAAGCGCCCATTTATACTATAGCAGGCGGCTTCACAAGAGGTGGTCCTACTATCCGGGTCAACAAATATAACATCAGGCGGCTTGATGTTAACTCCGTCGAGCAAGGACGAACCTCCAAAAGCTCATTTCATGAGGTTGTAATCACTGAGAAAGACTTGAGAGGTGTTAGGGGGCCGCATGATGACCCCATCGTAATTGAATGCATAGTGGCCAACTAGAGAGTTGGCCGGATTCTCATAGATACCAGAAGTTCTTCTGATTTAATCACCAACAAGTGCTTGGCAAAGCTCAAGTACAAACCTGACAGCATACATCCGGTATCTCCCTCTTTAGTGGGGTTTGGAGGAGGCGTCGTACACCTAATGGGATGGGTAGATCTGCCTATCCGCCTGGGAGAGAAGGGAGAGGGCCGTCACATGGTGGTCCAATTCTTGGTAGTCGAGGAACTCTCGGCATACAATATGATCTTGGGACGACCCACCTTGAACAGTCCCAAAGCCGTTATCATACCATCTCTCATGCTCCTCAAGTTCGTGAGGGATGACGGATCAGTCGGCTCCATAAGGGGAGACCAGAAAATGACTAAAGAGTGTTAGCTCTCTGATATCAAACCCACTGTGGCGGCTGCTAGCCCCATTGGAGAGAAAGCTAACCTTGATCAAATCAAGGATGAGGCGCCTGCTCAAGTAGTAGGCGGCAAGAAGAGAAAGCCTGCCCACCACGGGGCCGAAAGAAAAGAAAAACGATAGTAATCACTAGCCGAGGAGCGGTCAGACGAGTTTCGTCCTCAGCCAGCTGGTGAGCATATGGACATCGTTCTAGACGATTCACGCCCTGACCGAACTGTTAAGGTTAGGACGACTGCTCTGGCTGCACTTGGTGATGATTTTCACCAACTCTCGAAGGAATTCAAGGATATCTTCGCATTTGAAGTACATGAGATGCCAGGAATAAGTCCAGACTTGGCAGTGCATAAGTTGGTTGTGGATCCAAAAAAGAAGCCGGTCAGGTAAAAGAAACGAAACCATGGCGAGGAAAGAAGTCAGGCGGCTGCCGCCGAGGTTAAAAAGTTACTTAATACAGGGTTCATTTGGCAATTTTATTTCCCTGACTGGGTTGCAAACGTTGTGCTCGTGAAAAAGCCGAATGGTACCTGGCGCATGTGAGTGGACTACACAAACTTGAACAAAGTGTGCCCTAAAGATAGTTATCCATTGCCCAAGATTGAAAGTCTGGTCGACTCTATAGCCGGCCACGCCTTAATGAGTTTCATGGACGCTTACTCTGGTTTCCATCAGATTCTCCTGTGGAAAAAGAACCAAGAAAAAACAGCCTTTGTCACAGATCAGGGATTATACTGTTACACGGTCACGCCATTTGGTTTGAAGAACGCCCCCACCACCTTGCAGAGAATGATAAACACGGTCTTCTTTGACCAAATTGGGAGGAATGTGGAGGCGTACATAGATGATATGATTGTGAAATCAAAACTTCATACGGACCATTTGGCCGACCTCGGAGAAACATTCACCACACTCAGGCGGCACCATGTCATGCTCAATCCTAAGAAGTGTGTTTTTGGAGTTATGTCTAGGAATTTCCTCGGATTTCTTATTAATCAAAGGGGTATAGAGGCTAACCCCGAGAAGGTCTAGGCGGTCATAGACATGCAGTCGCCTTGCACTGTCCGAGAGGTCTAGAAATTAACAGGTTGTCTGGCGGCCCTAGGGAGATTTCTCAACCGGGCAGGCGACAAATGGCTTTACTTCTTTCAGGCAATAAAAAAGAAGGCTATGTTTGAATGGGGGTCGGATGCTAAGGCGGCCTTCCAAAAGCTGAAAGAACATTTGCACTCCTTGCCAAGGCTGGTCAGCCCTTTGCCTAAAGAAGTGCTCTATATGTATCTAGTATTGTCTGACCATGCTCTAAGTGCCGTCCTCCTTGCTGAGAGGGACGGCTACCAGCTCCTGGTCTAATTTTTCAGTCACATCTTGAAGAATGCCGAGTTAAGATACCCCCTGGTTGAAAAATTTGGCCTTTCCCTATTCATAGCAGTTAGAAAGTTGAAGCCCTATTTTTTGGCGTATCCTGTTGTGGTATACATAGACCAGCCGATCAAGTGGCCCCTGACTACCATGGAGTCGTCAGGCCGAATGATCAAATGGGCGATAGAAATACAGAGCCTTGAAATCGCATTCGAGCCAAGAAAAGCAGTGAAGGGGCAAGCCTTTGCTGATTTCATAGTAGAAATGACTCGGCCTTCTGATTCCACAATTCCAGACCAAGTCTAGAAGGACTATGTGGACAGGAGCTCCACTATGAATGGTTGTGGAGCAGGCATCATATGTCAGTCGCCCGAAGGCGACAGGTATGAGTATGCTCTACGATTCAACTTCCAAGCCTTGAACAACGAGGCAGAGTATGAAGCTTTGCTGGCCAGCATCCGCATGTGCAAGGCGGCCGGGGCAAGGAAGATAGCTGCATGTTCCGACTCGCAATTGATAGTAAGTCAATACAATGGTGATTATGAAGCCATCCACCCGGCCATGATTAAATATTTACAGGCGGTAAGACTGGCGGCCAGGTCACTTGAGGAATTTCAATTAACTAAAGTACCCAGGTCCGAGAATAACCAGGCGGACGCCCTCTCTAAACTAGCATCCTCGGCCTCCTGTGAAACTCCAAGGACCGTTTTCTAGGAAGTTATGAAGAGGCGAAGAATTGAGGAAGAACCTATTGGAATCCTTGATAAAAGCTCAACTTGGATGGATGACATCCGAGCCTATCTAACAACCGGCACCTTGCCGAGTGATCACTCCTAGGCGGCCCTACTTAAAAAACGGGCGTCGAACTTTGAGATGTGTAAAGGGGAACTCTTCAAGAAAGGGTATCTTCAGCCCTTCCTGAAATGTGTTACCCCAGAAAAAGGACGAGAGGTCTTAGAAGATCTACACTAAGGGTACTACGCTTCTCACATAGGCGGCAGGTTGCTTGCTCAAAGAGCAAGGCGGCAAGGTTACTTCTGGCCTACCTTGAAAACAGACGCCATGGAGATGGTGAAAAAATGTGACAAGTGCCAAAGGTTTGGCAACTTAATCCACCGTCCGCCCACTGACCTCACGACCATCCATAGTCCTATACCATTTTCCAAGTGGGGCATGGACATTCTATGGCCTTACACGCCTGCAACAGGCGGTAGGAGGTACATTTTGGTAGCAGTCGACTACTTCAGTAAGTGGGTGGAGGTAGAAGTAGTTAAGGGTATCAAGACAAAGGATGTCATCTCCTTCATATGGGAGATTGTCATCAATCGATTTGGGGTACCCATGTCAATAGTTTTTGATAACGGTCCCCAATTTGAGACACATGTTCTCAAAAATTGGCTGGGAGACCAAGGTATCTCGCACTGCTTTGCATCAGTCGGTCGACCACAAGAAAACGGCCAAGTGGAAGCTTTTGATAAAATCATCTCACACGGTATCAAGAAGAAAATTGAACTAGCAGGCGGCCTATGGGCAGACGAACTACCGCATGTTCTATGGGCCATCAGGACGACTGAAAAAGGGGCAACTAGAGAAACTCCATTCATCTTAACTTATGGGGCATAAGCTGTTCTACCAATTGAACACTATGAGCCCACTCTTCGTATAATGTTGTATGACGAAGAAGCAAACTGGGAGTCCATGCGTCTTGCATTGGATTCACTCCCGGAACGTAGGGGCAATGCAGCCCTACGCCATGAAATCTACCGCCTGAGGATGACAAGGGCACATAACAAAAGGGTACACAGGCGTCAACTCAAAGTTGGGGACCTTATACTAAGAAAGATAGAAGCAGTCGGTAGAGCCAATGAATTGGGAAAATTAACTCCCAACTGGGATGGACCCTACCGAATCTTTGAAGAAATCAGGGACGGCACCTACCGCCTGGAATTACCAGACGACCAACCCCTACCTAGAACTTGGAATGTTGATAATTTAAAGAAGTATTATTTTTGAATGATGTAATTGCCGAGAGCAACTAATAAAACTTGCAAATTTGTTTCATTTATATTATAAATAGAGAGGCATGCCGCCTGCTCTATTAGCAGTCAGCTACTCTCCAGTTTGCACCATTTGAGGGGCATGCCGACTGGACAAACAATCGGCTACTCTCCATTTTCTTCACTTTGAACTGTTTTAGAGGGGCATGCCGCCTGTAACTTTACAGTCGGCTACTCACCTATACTTGTTCACCATGAACTAAACAAGGCCTATGGCCGGATGATCAGCTCTTAAAATTAAACTAATATGACCTGTCCGAACATCATAGCAGGCGTCCGGCTACATCCCTCTAGATGAGATTTGTCGCAAAGAGCAGCTCCCTTTTGGATGGAATAATGCTTTATAAACTAAACACACGGCCCCTAAACGACTGTCCCTTAAGCTGGAGCTGGCCGCCTCCTCCTCCTCCTCTCTTTCATCCTCGTCTGCCGCCTGTTGGATGATTCTTCTATTGTACTCTTCAGTACAGGCGGTAAACTTGGAATCCCATTCGGTATAGTTTGCTTTTGGGAAGAGGGTCGACCAAGTCATCTTCATAATATTGGCCGAGTCCTCCATCATTGTCTGGGCTAGAGCCAACTTCTCGGTCTCGGCCTTCGCATTAAGATCTTTGGTGATAGCCGCCTCCTGCTTCTCTAGGCGCTCCTTGACCGTGTCCAAAGACTTCTGCAGACCTTCAACCTTATGGGCAATGTTTTAAAGTTGATGCAGCTCGTCTCTGAGGCTTTTGACCGTCTTCTCCAGCTCCTAGATCTTTTTATTGGCCACCTCCAACTTGTCTTTGATCTCCGAAGTGGCAGCCGCCTGATAATAAAGACTATCAGTTGTCAAAATTTCATTTTGGGTAATTTGAAACATTGCCTTGTCAAAGTCAGAGGCGGCCATGGCTTTGGCAGCTTTTATGTCTTTGTTTTTGACTCTAATCGGCCTACAGAGGCCGTGTACACGGAGCATGGTCTGAAAAAAGAGCACCAGGCGTCAGATTTGCAAAAACAGGCCGCAGCCAAAGTCATTCAACATTACAAAAGTGCTAAGTATACCTTGGAGAGGAGACCCATGATTCCGTCGAGAACAAGGGTGCCGACTCCCGTGACCGCATCCCTCTCCTCTAGAGGGATGGATTTTACCATAGACTTGGCCATTTGGACCAAGTCTGGTTCTTAGGGGCCGCCTGTATTCAAAAACAATAAGTTAGAACAAAGAAGAAGGAATATCAAAGAAAAATGGAACAAGGATCGAGAGAGCTTGTTATACCTATTAGAGGCCGGCTGTCCTTTGGGACCTGTGTTTGTTTTCCCCCACTTTGTGGGGTGCGCGACTATTTTTCAGCTGCCTGCTTCCTGCCGAAGCCAGACGTACTCCCAGCAGTCGCCTTCCAAACGTTGGAGTCCGTCTGTTGGGAGGAAGTAGGTTTGGACGAGCCCGTCTACAAAAGTATAGAAATTTAATACTGGTAGAAAAAGGATTCCAGAGAAAGAATTCAGAAGATTAGAGCTCACCTTGGGCGCCTCCTTGGCAGAAGAATCAGATGATGATTGCTTGAGGCTCATGGTAGAGGACCGATGAAGAGCGGCCACCTTCTTTGATGTAGAGAAGTGGTCCATAGCTTCGGCTAAAAAAGAAAAAAGGGGCAACAAAGAGTTAATAAAACTTAAAAAAATTAATCAAATGATGCATATACAGGCATAAAAGGCCGGCTACCTCTAGAGGTCCGACTGTTCAGGCCACAGGCGGCCAAAAAATATTCATCATACAACCATTGGAATTTGGGAACCCAGTTCAAAGGCACCTGGTCCCGTAACCCAGTAGTAGAGTTGGCCCTAATCTCTACTTTGAAGAGTCCTCGGTCAAGGATCTTTTCCCTTGCTTGACAAGGGACAAGCGGCATGCTAGGGCCTCTTGCAAGAAGAGGCAGATCTCTATTCCACCTATTGTACCGTTTGTTCAGAAGTTTGTCGGGACTGGAGATGAGGAAGAAAGTGTTTCTCTAATCTTTCCATTCATTTTCCTCTCCCCTAGTCATCAAATAGACCTTGTGGCTTGTTATTTGGTACCAGCCGGTACCGTTTGCCTTGGGGGTCCGGCTTAGATAGTTCATATGGGTGAACGCCCAAAAATTGGGGTCTACCCCATGCATTTCACATCCGGCTACATAGCCAAGGATGTTGAACCAAGATTTCGGAGCTAACTGCCAAAGCCCCACCTCGTACCCGTCGAGGATTTGTTGAACTGCCGGATGCATGGGAAAGCGTAGTCCAGCCTTAATGGCCGCCTCATAGCAGCCAAAGCAGGCGTCACCGTAACTAGACCCCGTGGGCCGGACGACTGTATCTTCAGCATCCGGCACAAATAAATTAAAGTTTGCACCCATCGCATGGTCCGTTAGAAAGGCCCCTATTCGCTCCTTCATGGCCTCGATTCGACCTTTTAGGACGTGACAGTAATAAGGGGTGTTTAATTCCCTATGAGAGGCGGATTGTTCTGACCAGTCGACCCCTTTTTCGGCTGAATGGGATAGTCTTGCCTCATGTAAGCGAGAATGCCTTTTCCTCCGAACTTGGAGAAAGACGGCTTGAAGATCTAGATTTAGACTCACTATCAGAAGAGTCCGACTCCCCTCTCCCTGAGGGGGCCGACCCCTCTTCTTCAGAAGGGGCCGAGTGCTGACCAGCTAGGTAAACAAAAAAATTAGAAGGGGCCACCTTAACCCCCTGATAAGTGTCATTTATGTCACTATTTTTTTAGGAGTTTCTAGTTAGTTTTTCATTGTTTTGATATCTTTTTACTTGGTTTTATAAAGGTTTTATTTCATTAGTCGTGTTTGCATGTGAAATGTCATTCTTGATCAATTTTGGCTTTTCTTGCATATTTTTGGTTGCTTCTTGCATTAGATTAAACTTTATTGGTTTATTCTTACGTTTAGGAACACTTGGATAAGTTATTTGCTCAAGATTGAAGAAATGTAAAACATAAAAGAACAAATAATGAAGAAATGTGCACTTGATTTGCAAAGATCGAACTTCAAACGACTATACCTTTTGATCTAAAAAACATTTCTTAGTGATTCTAATTGGAGATGAAAGCTTAACTCAATAGCTTTCCAACGACTGGTCACTCGCCTTATTCCGACGAGTAACAAAGAAGTTATGGTCTTCTGTAACGAAGCTGCTTCTAATAGGAAATTCTACACGCCCGTGCTAGATGTTGCACGACCGTGCAGATTGTGCACGTCCGTGCCAAATGTGGCATGTCCGTGCAGGACTTTGTTTTAGCTTTTTAAAGTTTCTGCTCAGTCTGCACGTCCGTGCCAACTTTGGCACGTCCGTGCAGACCTGTATCCGGGTCTTTTTCCTTATTTTCTCCGTCCTTGCTATTTGGGGTTGTATAAATACCTTTTGGCTTCTTTATAAAGGAGAGTATTTTTTCTCCTCTTTGAGGGGGAGGAACCCTAACTTCTCCATCATCTTCATACCTAAATTAGCTTAGATTAAGCTTAGTTATAGTTTTAATTCTCGTATTTATCCTTTGTAATGTAGATTATGGGTAGATTAGAGAGAGAAAGTGAGGAGCTTTAATGGGTTTTTGAGAGATTGAAGATGCTAATGGTGACAATGGTGTTTTGATTCTCCTCCATCAAAATAGCGCCGTTGCCGGGGACGGTTTCCATTATCGTTGCATTACGTTATTGAGTCTAGGTCTTTGTGAATATTTTATTTTGTTTTTGTTTGTTTGATTTATTTTTTTTTTTAAAAAGGGGGAAATTCCAAATATATTTGAGCTTTCTTAATTGGTTGCTATTTGTTTTGCTTCATTGAGTCATGGATCAATTTGTAAAAAATGAAATGTCACATCCTTCTTTGCCTCAATTTGAATATGAGCCCTTTTGGGTGTACTTTGATAGGTTTGGAGACTTCTCTAATTACCATGGTTGTACTTTATGGGAGTCTTGTGAGATAATTTATTGGGGTTTGAATGAATACACTAGGGGGTGGTTGAAAACATGTTTAATGGTGAATTTCGAGCCATATCTTCGGATGAGGCTTGGGATTTCTATTTGTGGTTTGCTAGGGATAACAATGAGCAAGATAATTATGTTAATTGTCATGATTTTTCTAGTTCTTGCATGAACTCTAATGATGATTCTTATGTTCCCCATGATGAACCCTTGATGCATGATGGCAACCCTTCCTATTGGTATTCTAAATGTGATAAGATGCATCCCAATGTTGATAATGTTCATGATATTTTTCAATGTTCATCAAATATGTGCATGGATTCCAATGATGCTTCACACACCCCAAATTCTCAAATTCATAATTCTTCATCTATCTTTCAAATGTAAGAAGAGTGTATGGAGATGCTTAAGGATTCTATGAGAAGGGATGATGAAGAGAGGAATGAAAGGGAAGCTTGGATTAAAATGATGGAAAGTACAATTGCCCAAATAACCTCTTCCCAAAAGAATACTTTTACTTCTTCTCCCTCCTCCCATTTAAGTGAGCCTAAGAGTAATCAAGAGAGTGAGACACCTCATTTGGCATTTGAGAGTATGATTGAGGACGATGAGGATGATATGGAAGGTAATGGAGGGAGTATGGACGGTGAGATTTTTGATGAATTCATAAATACCAATCCCTCCACCCAATTTGAGCCTCAAAACTCTTCGTAGCCCATTGATGATGCCAATTTGGTGCAATTGAAGATCGATAGATTTGAGGTTACTTAGAGGAAAGTTTTGTTATGATGATGATGATATACCCCTGTTTACTCATGGTAACTTGGGGAGTGTTAACAATGATAATCATGCTCTTGTTGAGAATGAAGAGTCCTTATTGGTGATTGAGGATATATCGAAAATCTTTGGGGATAGTGAAGATGTGTGGGAAAAGAAAGCTTGTGATTCAATGCTAGGTGGTGTAGTTGATGAGGTTGTGAGTGAGATACCGAATCCAATCCTATCAACTTACACCCCTTTTTCAAGAAATTTTAGCAATGTTCCTTCATATCCCATCTCACTACCTTATTTTCTCAAAAATCAACCAATTGAGTAGCTCCTTGTCTCTCTAAACCACCATGACCTTACTTTTGAATTCAATCATGAACTTTCACCTCCCAAAAAGCAGCTAAATGAATTTGTTCCCTCTTTTCCATCTTTTGATTTTTCTTTTGATTCTTTTTATGTTTCTTTTCCCCCTCCCCTCAAGCATAGAGTTTCTTTCAACTTTGTACTTTCTTGTCATATGAGCATCACTTATGCTCTTTTTCATGAAATATTTTCCGATGCATATGACAAGATTTTGCGTTCTTTGTCCGGTTATTTACTAATAAGGTCAATCTTGGACCTTAAACAAGAATTTCTCGGGAAGTAACCCGTGTTTTTATTGCTTTTACTTTTCCTTATTTCTTTTAATTTTGTTTTCCTCTTATTTCTCTTTGTATATAGGTACTTAATGTCTATACTTTTGCGCATGACCTTGGATCGAGAACCATAAGAAGAAACAAACTAAGGAATGCTTGTGATTAGAAGTTGAAGCATCAAAGAAGAGTAATTAGATGGAAATGATGAAAATGAGTTCATTTGCGGGTTTCACACCCACCTATCATTTGGTTCACTCTTTCCATTTTCTCATTTTTTATTGCTTTACCTTCTTATTTGCATGTCGTTTGAAAGATACATGTTTGTGGTTTTGTTGTTTCCTTCTTCCTTTTCTTGGTCTCTGGATTGCTTGATTTACCCCCTCTATACATACCAAGGTTTATTTTTGACTTTGGATATTCTATATTTGGATGGCCATGAGCGCCTTATTGATTTGACTTTTGGTATACATGGATTTGTTGATCATGCTCTCATCTTGCGCAACTGTATAAACATTCTCAAGTTGTTCTTGTCTTGTGAATATTTTTTGTATATAGTCTTTTCCTTTAAAAACAAGACAAGTTTGCGTATATGTTTTATTCATCTTGTTTTGGACTTAATGTTTTGAGCTTGTGTCCTTGAAGGCTTTCCTTCCTAATTGGTAATGGTATGCACAGTTTGAGAGTGTTTTGGGTTGAGTTTAACATATTTTAATGCTAAGGTAGCGGTTTTAAGAATTTTGGGATACTTGTTGCCTTAATCCATGGTTGTGGTAAGACGGTGTCGCTCTCCATGGTGGATATGAATCCCTTAGGTCGGTAATTGCTATACAAATCCCGTGTGAGGTTTATTTGTTCAAGCATTCATCATACTTTGTTGAGCGGCATATTTTGATCCTTGGCTATTGCATTCTGATATCTAGAACTTGACTTTTAGCTCCCAAGATCGCGACTAAGCCACTTTAAAGGATGACAAAGACATTTCTTCGGGGTTCTTATATTTCAATATATAGGATAGATTTTCTATTTTTGGATTTGGTTTGCATTTGCCCCTCTTGCTAGCACTTTTGAGCCATATACCTTCTTTTCTCTAGCCAGAATACAAGCCTTGAATCCTTGGTTTCACTTTCTACCTTTAGTTTTGTGAAGCAATTTAGTTTTCGAGCTTGTTTTATTGTTTATGGGGCAAGTTTAGAATTATGAGTTTATTTGCAAAGCAAGTATGTGTTGTATATAAGTTTGTGCATAAAAGCAAATACATTTTGAGAAAAAGTCGTCCAAAGTTAAAAGAGGCAAGGACATTAAATGAAAAAAGGAAAAGCTTGAAAAAAAAATGAAAAAAAAGTAAAAGAAGAACGAAAAGCACAAAAAGATTTTGTTATAGTTGTTTTTTTTTTTCCTTTTTTTATTATTTTGTGTTAAATAAGCTTGAGGGAAATTTATTTTATGAGCATAGTTGGTACATTTGTTTTGGATTTATTTGGATGTTGTGGAAAAAGTTCCACCCGGGCCTCACATGTAGGTTTACCACCAATTTAAAAAGTTTTCCACACCTTTACTCTCCTAGCCTGTATATTACAACCTTGAAAATTATTTTGATCCTAGAGGGTTAAGTCATTTAATGGTGGCAGGAAATAGGAATCAAGCCTATAGAGCGATTTTGCATAGCCAAGATGTGTGGTAACCTTCTCATGTTTTGAATTTGTTACTTATTTTCCGGTTCCTTCGTGGAATCATGAGAAGCTAACTTGAAAGTGGATTTGAAACTTGTAGAGAGGACGTGGTTTGATTGGTTGGAACAAAAGGTGGAATGTGTTTTCGTTAGTTCTCTATGCTTAGCATATGTTATGTTTCAATCAACCTTGGACATCTTAGAACGTGCATACCTTTATTTTTTTTAGAAAGATTGACATTCTTTAGTGCTTGTTCCATCATAATAGTCCATTCAAGAACGCTTGTAACCTCTCTTTTACTTCGATTCAATTTATTTACTTATTTATTGCTTTGCCTTGATTTTTGTCAAGAGTTATGGGTTAAACTCTTAGGATACCCTTACGAGAGCATACTCGTCCTCTAGAGCGATCTAAGGGGTTTAAAGTGCTTGATGCATACGCTAAATGTATTCGTGATTCCTACGAAAGTGAGTTAGTGTATATTCTTTGTCTTCTAGTTTTATTTGTTTAAATAAAATACATCGTTTTCCTTTGTGTTTGTTTTGCTTTGCTCGAGGATGAGCAAAAGTTAAGCTTGGGGAAATTTGATAAGTGTCATTTATGTCACTATTTTTTTAGGAGTTTCTAGTTAGTTTTTCATTGTTTTGATATCTTTTTACTTGGTTTTAATAAGGTTTTATTTCATTAGTCGTATTTGCATGTGAAATGTCATTGTTGATCAATTTTGGCTTTTCTTGCATATTTTTGGTTGCTTCTTGCATTAGATTAAACTTTATTGGTTTATTCTTATGTTTAGGAACACTTGGATAAGTTCTTTGCTCAAGATTGAAGAAATGTAAAACATAAAAGAACAAATAATGAAGAAATGTGCACTTGATTTGCAAAGGTCGAACTTCAAACGACTATATATTATTATCTAAAAAACATTTATGAGTGATTCGTATTGGAGATGAAAGATTATCTCAAGAGCTTTCCAACGACTGGTCACATGCCTTATTCCGACGAGTAACAAAGAAGTTATGGTCTTCTGAAACGAAGCTGCTTCTAACAGGAAATTCTGCACGACCGTGCAGATTGTGCACGTCCGTGCCAAATGTGGCACGACCGTGCAGGCCTCTGTTTTAGCTTTTCGAACTTTGGCACGTCCGTGCAGACCTGTATCCGGGTCTTTTTCCTTGTTTTCTCCGTCCTTTCTATTTGGGGTTGTATAAATAACCCTTGGCTTCATTTGTAAAAGGAGAGATATTTCATTCTTAAATTTTAGTAGTTTAGGGTTTTAGAGAGAGAAACTCTCAAATTTTTGAGAGAGAAAGTGAGAAAAACAATGGTATTCATGGATTTTGGATAATCAAATGAGGAATTTGATGATTTGAAGATCTCTATTTCTTATCAATGAGCATTTCTTACCCTCTCTTCTCTTTATGATTTCTTTAATTGCTTTGTTTATCATGTTTGAGTAGTTTTCCTTTTACTAGGTGTTGAGTGAAGCTTTGTAATGATTAATTGAGTTATTTGAGATAAATTTGATGATAATTGTGTGATTAAATTGATTGAATTGATGGTGGCATGTTGTTTGTTTTTGATTGGATTGATCTCCCATGATAGCAAATTTAATTGCATATTGGCTCTAGTTTGACAAGGGATTGTGAATTAGAATTGATATATTTGATTCCATTTTGGGTAAATTTCTTCTATGCACCTAGTCAATGAGGGATCTAGGCTAGGAATTTGAGAGTTTACTTTTGAGTGAAGTCAATTCCTATTTTAATTCTTTCTTTGCGTGATTGATTATCAAATGGACTCTCATTTGCTTAATAGTTGTTCAAAGTGGATCTTTTCCCCTAGTAGACTTTATCATACCTTGTTTTTTTATATGTGCTTTAGTGTAGTTGTAGTGTCCTCTATCCATAAACCGACTTCGACATAGCTTAAGATTTAGATCAAGAACAATCTAGCATTACCGTTCCTTGTGGTTCGACTTCGAACTTACCACTAGACTTGTTTAGGGGTTAGTTTTAGGATTTATAAATTTGTTTGGTCGTAGGGAGGTTAGCCAACGACCTAATTTCCCCGCGCTCACCCCCTCCTCGATGCCCCCCGTGATAGAGTCACCTGGGGTACCGACGGTATCAGGCGTCCGGTCCGATAGCTCACTAACTTGGACCCGGAATGAAGAGCCATCAGAGTTTTCAATCCTCTTTGTTCTTTTGGTTCTTGCCATACTGTCCTGCATAGATACAAAGACAGTTGGATTTTGGGACTTGCTCAAAGATTGAAGTACCATAGGGCAGTCGGCACCCCTAGTCCTAGACTTAGCCGTCCCCGGTGACCGGCTGATTGCTAACCTAGGCCGTGCCGGATGCTTTTGAGGCCTCATTTTCAAAAAGAAAAAATGCAAAAAAAAAAAATTAAAAAAAAATAAAAAGCAAAAAGGATAGAGGAACAAACGGTTACCTAAAACTTAAGTTCTGAGAAGAAGCTTGGTCGAACAGGCGTCTAGTAAAAGCAGGCGGTTGATGAAATCAGTCGTCCAGGAAATCAGAGCTCAAGTTCAAGGGTCCGAGAGTTCTCTTTCGAAAAAGTTTGCAAAAGTGTTAACATAAGACTTTGGTCAAGGCCATTATATAGGGTAAAATGAGAATGCGTAAGGTCACTTCCAAATTTGAATTAAGGCGGGAAAAACTCTCGACCTATCACAGGCCGACACCTGCTGCAGGCCGACACCTGTCACAGGTGACATGTGACCAGTCACGTGCCACCTGTGAGGAGAAAATGATTAGGGGATTTTTCCCCAACCAATCACGGTCTGCCACGTGGACCAATTGGGTCCTGCCATGTGTCCGCCACATGGACTAGCAAGGACTCAGCACGTGTCAAGCAGCAATCAGTCCAGCATGGACCAATCGCGCCACGCCACGTGGCCTGTAATCTGCCCACTTGGAGAACGACCACCAAGGCCTGGTTTCCGAGAAAGGCCCAATCAGCCCTAGGTTAACCTAAACCTAATATTGGGCACGCATCCCAAGGCTATAAATACAGTAATTAAGCCTCCATTTACGACGATTCAAAAATAATTACTCTCACCTAGAGAAACCTAAACACCTGTGCTTTCTGGTTGCTGGACCTGACTTAGCAATTAATTGCACTTCCTGATCACTCCTCCCCCTAGAGGAACCAGATCACCTCTTACTTTCCGCACTTTTTACTCCTCAAATACGTTCTAACTTGATCGTCGGAGGCGGAGCTCTCACCAACCAGATTTTCTGTTGTTTTGCAGGTACAGGCGCAAGGATCCCAGTCCCAGAATTGTAACTCTCTCGCAGGACATCAAAAAACCCAGAAACACCTTTTCTACCAAGCATTTAAACAATGAACAAAAGTCAAAAATATCTGTTTTTTTATCCTTCTAATACAAATTCACTTTAAGCAAGTTTGTTAATGAAAAAATGTCAATAAACTCACGAACAATCATTAATGGAATGTCATGATTTGTGTTAACTTCAACAAGATAATCATTTAAGGATTTCCTTTAAGTGAACCGTTTTCGAAAAAGGTAGAAGAGAAAGAAAAGGAAAGTTGGATTGAAACTGTTTATAAAATTTTAAGAAATATTAATCAACTTTAATACCCTCCTTAAAATGGTCAATATACTAGAATGGGGTATTTGTTGATCATTTAGATTACAATAGAGATCGTTATTTTTAAGATTCTCATATTTTTAATCTTTAAAGGATAACTACTATAGGTTTAAATAGAATAATTGCCTCCGAACGTAAAATTCGAGAAATAATTAATTCATTTTATCGGATTTATCATTCGTTATTCTCTCTCTTTATTTTTTGTTGAGAATGATAAAAAATTTTTGTTTTCTTTTTGTATCATACTTATTTAGAATGATTTCTTGAATTTTTTTTCGTTCTATTTCTCTTCTTTTTTTTTTTTCTTTTTTTTTGTGAGGCAATCATCCCAAGTAAGGTTCTCAGGATTTTTCTTTTTAAACCATAGAAGAGGTAAATAAATTATACTCTTAAATCAAGGTTGATCAATTACAACTAAAAGATGACGACCACGAAAATAGGCACGTTTAAGAATGGGAATATTGATGACATCCTATTAAGGGATGCGAACTTCTAATGACGAAATTTATAAGAAATAACGTTATTAGTTTGATTAAAAAGTACGTAAACAAATCATCATAATCGAAAACAATATCGCGCAAAATTTTCCGTCTTGCGCTAAGGTGGAGAGTGCAACTTTGAGAGTAGCGCAAGCCAGCCATATGTGGTTTTCTTTTTTTTTTTTTTTTTTTTTGCGAAAATGCAAAAATAAAATAACGATAAAAGACATATTTTTGGATTTTTTAAATAAAAAGTAAAGAAAAGAACGATTAAATGACAAGTTTTTGGATATTTTTTTTTAAAAGAAAAGATAAGAACAATTATAAGACATGTTTTTGATTTTTTTTTTTTTTTTAAAAAAAAAAAAGAAAGGAAAAACAATATTAAATCAAACACAACTATGTTAGACAATATTGTTAACCAAAGAAATATTCTTACCACCTACTTAACGATCAACCTTGAAGCAGTAATATTGTTTTCTCCGTATAACATTGCTCGTAATGAGTCAAAATTAACATTGAACAGTGGGCGCGCGAAAGAAGTAGAGTTGCGCAGAAGATCACGTGCAACTTCTGCACTTGCGATTGGAGGGCGCACGCAACTTTGACAGTTACGCGGGCCACCTGGCAGGTTCGACATTGAATTTTTTTTTCTTCAATCGAAACGATTTATTTTTTTCATCAAAATTGTTTATTTTTCTTTTTTTTTTTTTTTTTTTTTTTTTTTTGTCAAACCACATTTTTTTGATTTTTTTTTTTCTTAATGTCTCTAGGCAACAAGTTGGAACTAATTAGATTAGACACGAAGTATATAAGTACATAGCCATGTGGTCACATAAGCACATAAAAGGAACCGTCAAAGCATATAATGTCGTTCTATGGTCAAGGCTTGGGTGTCCAAAGGTACCATATCTTAAAAATGATGTATGAATCAATCACTCAACGTGTTGACCCATGGCATGGTTCTTCTAACATTTTGTTGGCGATATGGGTGGGATGATTGTTATTGATTTCGGGATAGAAGCCTAGTGTTGGCAACCCCTAGTCAATTAGCCAATCCCCAATGGTTAGAAGGTGTTATGATTATGCGTGATGCAATGTTGCTTGTTTGGCTTTTACTTTTGTGAAGCAGGAAGATATTATGTGTTCAAGTCTCGCTCTCTAACTGGAGATTATCCAAGTTAGCCCTCACTATAACTCATAGGTAACCTAAGTAGGAAACCTTGAACCATAACTAATAACTAATCTTGTAACTTCTAAGTACCCAGCGGAGTCGCCACTATGAGGAGGATGTGCCCGTCGTAGGGGATCCTTCTCCTCTATGCCAATGGCCCTTTAAAAGCCTATGACTTCACACTTTTTTAGGGTGTATTAGGATTTGAATTCCTTACTGTTTGGGAGACCTTGAATTAGAGTTAATTCTATCATTACGCTTTTTTGTAAGAAACTAATAAGGAGTCGCCAATGAGTTTTAGGAAAACTCATAAACCTCATTCATGCCTTTCTCCCTAGTAGGGTTCAAGGGATATTTAGCATGAATCATGAGTTTACCCATGCCTAAATTGGTGTACGTGTACCAGAAATGAGTTCAGGAACGAGGGTACTAAAATAACGTTTTTTTTAGGGAGGAATCGCTATTCTAGCCCTATTGCGGTCTCTACTAGCTCTTCCTTTTTCACAATTTCATCATCAAACAATGTATTGAACGTGATACCTAAAACTAAGTTAGTTGATTTTATTTACAAACATTGATCACATAAAGATTACATTGCAACGAATGTCGTTATTCATTGTTATTCAAATTCATGAAAGAACAAAAATAAACAAGATTTTCCTTGGCTTAAGTGATAAAACAATCAATTAATTATTCCAATTCTAGTCTTGTTTAACGGAAGAATACTATGTGAAATTAATTAATTAAAGTTTATTTAAAGTGATCAAACAACACTAATTAACTGATTAAAGTTATTTAAACAAGAAATGAATAGTGATTTATCTAAGTGCCCAAGATACTAATTGTTCTTCTACTTACTTAGATCTCTGTCTTATATGTTTATGGACCTTCTTTCTTCTTTGTACCTCCAGGAACTTCAAATTGATGGATTAAGGTTGAAGAGCAGTTGGAATGTAACTTCTATAACTTTTGATTGCAAAGTTCGATTAAGGAATATAAGATATCATTAGAAAGCTCTGAATGTCTACTTTCCAATTCCGTTAGATTTAGGTTAAAATCTCTTATAGATCATAAGATATGGCCGTTTGAGTGCAAGGGTGTCGGTTTTAGGGCCTGGTTTAGTATTTTGATGATAACTTCTTCGTTTTAACTCAGAATTTGGTTTATTATATACCGTTGGAAAGCCCTTTTAAAGGAGTAGATATTTTGTAGGCCGTGCACGGAAATTTGATTGTCAGTTTATCTGATTGGCTTGGTTTTAAAAAAAGTAAGATCCACTTGATCTAATCATTGCATTTGACATATTTTGGTCCATTATTAATCAAGTTTGAATATGTTTGAGCACGTTTTAGGCCTATATAGTAATCAGAAAAGGATCTAAGATAACTTGGTCTCAAATACGAGTTTTAACTTACTTCATAATGCATTTCAGAGTCCTAAAACACTTCAACTTTGATCAAACATGAAGAATGGGTTTTTTTAGCATCATCGTACTTCCTGTCGGGATAGGAGGCCAAAAGTAGATGTCTACAGGTTTTCACAGCTCTTCATCCCTAGTGAGAGAGTCATCGCATTATTCTAGGTGTCCTGGAGTTCTTCCTTGGGGTGATATGATTATCACCCCTCTCGAGTTCTCTGTCATCAGCGGGCTTGAGTTTCGGCCTGCTCAACTTCCTGCAAACGAGATGCACACTCTAGTTTCCCCCAAGACTGCAGAGTTACTAGGTCTAGTTGTCCATAGAGCTGCTGCTGAGGCTCGGAGGTTGGATACTAGTACGAGGACAATCCGCAGGGCGTTGCTTTCGGAGGCTTTTGATGATGATGTGACCACCCTAAAGCAGCGGGTTTGTATCTTTGTTCTCATTCTCCTATCGGGGACCTTTTCTCCTAACAGGGGAAGTCGGGTTTTGCTGCATTATCTTTCTTCCCAACGCGATCTTCAACGAGTCGGCACGTATGACTTGGCTAGCCTTGGCTATGCTGACTTGAATTTAGGACTGCAGTCGGCTTGTCGTCAGCGACATTGTAGGGCAGAGATTTCTCTCTCTAGTTTCTAGAAGATCGTTGAAGTACATTTTCCTCTAGTCTTGTGATTTCAATCTCTTTTTCGATGTTTATCGATTCTTAGAATTTCCAACCTTTCGCAGGTCTAGCTCTATGAGTATTTTCCTTCACTAGCTCCGGCGAAGCGTAGGGCTAGAGGGCTCACGATTACTGCCAGCTGGCAAGAGCGTCGTGCTTGCCTCTCTTCTACTGCAGCTATCAAGGCTGTGATTCTTGAGGTAAGGATTTTGTCCTTTGTTTCTTGCTCCTTTGGATTTCATCTCGAGCCCCTGACTTAATCCTTTTGTTGTAGCATTCAAAGGTCCGGTATCGTCCCTGGGCTGACTTGGGCGATTTTAGGCTGGCCTCTCAGTATATTGCTGAGAGGCGTTTCTTCTAGGGTACCTACGAGGTTGTATGGTACCTTGGCGAGAGAGTGGCCATCCAGCACTCCTCGGTTGTTCTTATGGTTCTTGCTGATCCTCCGGCTCAGATGGATTCATGCTGCCGATAGATCTATAGGTGAGGACTGGCGGAGACATAGCTACCCCGACCATCCTTATGCGGAGACGCTACTTCCTCGACTAGCTAAGGCACCTTACCACGAGGAGGAGGTTTGTGAACTTTGACTAGCCATTTCATCTTTTCTATAGCCCCCAACAGTGTTTAATCGTCGGATCTTTCTTTTGTAGGAGTCAGAGGAACCTATGGAGGTTGTGCCTCCACGCATGTCCATCCTCTATCAGGGGATCCATGGACCTATCGAGGAGATGGTTCCGCCAGCTCCGGAGGAGTGGCAATTAGCAGAGCGACCCATTTCCCGCTATTAGACATTGGTGAGTTCTCACCCTTTATTCGGTGTATATACTTTCATGCTTTCCTGACATTGATTGCTTTTGCAGTTCTCTCGCGAGGTGGTGACCACCTGGTTACAACACTCCAATGATATGCCCTCACAAGTCCCCAGACGCTTTAATGGTCGGTCCATCATTTCGGCACGGTGGTGGGACGAATGAGGTTGGCTCGTCGTCGTAGGAACCGGTGACTACTCCCTTTGCTTGTGGGAGTTTTCAGCAGTTTGGGCCTCATGCGGGTACTCAATGGACTGGTCCTTCGATCACGATCCCTACGACCGGTGGTGCTGATTTTGGCCCAGTGTTAACTCCACGAATTGCCGAGTTTTATGATGCGATGGGAGTTCCTCGGGGTCTGCGTCCTTCGGCGCCGTAGTTGTTTCTGCATATTTTTTTTTTGGACTATCTAAGACTTCGCTTATGTTTTGTACATATGATTGACTCTTATTAGACTCATGTATATGCTAGACTTATTTATTATTTATGTACTCTTTTGATATTTACAGTTTTTATAAATATTAACAAATTTTGCGCAAAAATTCCGTCATTTTTATTATCATTGGAGGGTTATCATTGGAGGGTATCCGACTTTCTCCCCCAAACAGAAAAATCAAAAAAGAAATTAAGGCAAAAATAAGAATAACTAACTTGAGATTCTAAAAAAAATAATTCCAAAATCAGTAAGGATTCAATGAAAAGGTTGAATTATTGTAGGAAAAGGTGAAATAATTGGATAAGGTGGGAAAAGGTAAAAAGATTTGGGCAAAATCCGGAAAAATCAAAGAATAAATCGGAGTCAAAATCAAATAAATGGATAAAATAGGACGCGCTTTCATATCGCAAGCGCTAGATTCCATCGCGCTGCGATAGGTTTATCGCCCCGCGATGGATCTGGAAAATTCTTCTCTGAATAAAACTCGATTTATGCTCCAATTTTGCTTATAAAAAGCACCCAAATATGGCATATTCTGCAGAATTCCAATCATTAGCTTTCTAAACTCCTCCAGTTTCCACTAATTAGTAGTCATGTCTAGAAGTATTTGTGAAATTACTTGTGAGTGGTGTCGGTCTTTAACTGCTAAGGAGAGAAAACAGCTTGACTTCCTCAATATGGGTGGTTTATTGGGCATCAAAGGTATAGATCTTGATAGGGATTATCTTCATGCAGTCATAGAATATTGGGACCCTAACTCTTACTGCTTTAGGCTTGGATATGAAGAGATTAGCCCCCTGCCAAAAGAATTTGGTTCTATTTTTGGTTTTCCCTCTTTAGACCTTGCAGTAATTCTTACGGTGTGTGAATATTACTACAAAGATTTTGAGCGTTATAATATTCTTAGGGAAACTGATTTAAAATCTATAGATCATGGAAACGAACTTGATCTATGAAAATTCGTATCTTTTTTCTTCAACAGACCTAGGTTTGATTCGTTTCACATATATAGAAGAAGAGCTTTTCTTTATTATATGTTTAGCCAATTTCAACTTACTAGCTGTAGTACCCATATGGGTCAAGCTATATTAGCGTCTGTTACGGAACAAATTGATGTTGGGATAAATCCAATGCCATTAATTTTTTGAGAAACAATGTTAAGTTGAGATGAATTGAAAAACGATCCCAAAGCACCACTTCGAGGATCACCAATATTATTACAGGTAGAAAATTAATAATTTTAATTACAGAAATAAAAAATATTTAACTTTGTAAAGCAATAATAATTTATTTCCACTCTTGCAAGATTGGCAAATGGAAAGACTTGGACTGATGAGTCCTCCTGATAACATTGAGAAGTATACTCCTAACTGCCTTGTGAGAAGGAGGAAGCGATTCTCCTTAAAGATGGGACGCCGGGAGAGGAGTAAAATCTTTGAAACTTGCGACTTCTCCATCAATTGGGTCATTCCTTGGTGGAAAATTGAGAAGATGATTGGAGTCAATACTCAACCTTTTGGCCGTCTTCCAAGCTTGTCAAAGTTAACCATCTACTACCCTTCTAGAGTGATGAGGCAATTTGGTGTTGCTCAAACTGTTCCTTTCGGTGTTCTACGTCGACCTTATGAATATCATGTATCGAAGCACGTGAAAGGTTTGACGGTTATTGGTGCGCTAGACCTTTGTGGAACGTTGTTTCTGACAGAATTCCTCCTCCATTGTCTTGGGAATTTAAACAATGGTTACTTGGTCGAAACCAAAAGGATGAGAACAGGGCTCGAAACATGGATTCTAAGGGTGTGGAGAAGACAAAAATAAAGGACCGTTTAGGTGACAAGAAGATTCCTCCTAGAGATCATCTGGGTGAAAAACTTGAATTCAAGACCCCTATCATGCCTAAGAAGAAGAGTGTCGCAGAGGGTAAAGGGAAAATAAAAGCTAACCCTTGACTATAGAAAAAGAGAAGAAGACTTGGGTTGAGAAGAATGTGGGTGTCTTTTCTAAGGGGGAAACTTCCTCTTCTAAAGTCTCAGTTCGATCATCTAAAGGTTCCCTTTTGGTAAAGGAGCTAGAGGGTGAGGAAGACTCAGACAAGAATTGGAAAAAGGCTAAGAAGGAGAAGACAGATAAGAGCATTGCTTTACTTTTAATTAGATAATTTTTAATTTTAAGTTAAGTTTTATTTTCAAGCTTTTATCTTATCAATAATGTAATTTCAATTATAAATGTAACTTTTAGCTTTCAATTAAATTAACTTTGTTGTTATTAATATTCCTTTATTATTGAAAAATAATTTTAAGCAACGAAAACAACTTGAGTAACGTCAAAAATAATCCGAGTACGGAAGTCGGAAAATCTTCGGAATGATCTGACATTATCGTAATTAATCGCAGATTTGAAACATCAGAAATCGATTTCTATCGCGGCGCGAGAGAGCTTGCTTTGTTGCGATGCTCGATTTTCGTGATGCCGAGTTGATGTGTTCTCTTAAAAAGGCAGATTTTTGAAAAAAATAAAGTGGTTGAACCCCTATAAAAGGGTTGCCTACGTATCCTTGTTAAGGAATCAGGCCAAACGTAGCTCTCCTGAGTGTAGAACTAAAATAGATCATGGGTAGAATTTCTTGAGTTGGTCTAGATTTGTCATCTTTGAGAATTCGTTACCATCCATATCATTTAGTTTAGCTGCACCTCCAGATAGGATTGTTTTCATAATGTATGGTCCAGACTAGTTAGGCCTAAACTTGCCTCTTGGATCTAAAACATTCTTTCTTAGTGCTTTAAACACTAAGTCACCTTCCTTGATGTTTATCGTCTTAACCTTCTTGTTAAAGTGTCTAGCCATGCGAGTTAGATAACATTGGGCATGATGTAATGCTTCTAGTCCTTTTTCATAGAGTAGAATTAGCCCTTCATATCGTGTCCTTGCCCATTTAACCTCATAAACGCAAGGAAGGTATTTCTAGTTCTATAGGTTTTACGACGTCCATACCATTTACTAGTGGGAATGGCGTAGTCCCTGTGGATGACCGAATCGACGTGCGATAACCCCAAAGGGCGAAGTGGAGTTTGTCAGACCAATCCTTGTAATTTTCTATTATCTTCTTGATGATTGTCTTTAAGTTCTTATTGGCTGCTCCCACTACACTATTTGCATGAGGTCTATATAGAGAGGAGTGGTGATGTTGAATTCCATACTATTTAAGTAGGTCTTCACACTCTCCTTGAAAGTGAGTTCCATTGTCATTTATTATTTAGTGTGGGACTCCATATCTACATATGATGTTCCTTTTAATAAAGAGTGCCACATGTTTTGTGGATAGTTTTGTAGAGGAGGCTGCTTTAACCCATTTGGTGAAGTAATCTATGGCCACGAGGATGTATTCACGACCTTCTATTCCAGGGGGTGTAATCTTTCCAATGATGTCTATTCCCCAAGTTGAGAATGGCCATGGAGACATGTATGTGTAAAGGAGAGATGGTGAAACATGTTGCGATTTGTCATATATCTCGCATTTTGGGCACCTCTTTACATATTGATGACGATCTCTTTGCATGGTAGTCCATTAGTAACCTTGGCGCATGATTTTCTGGGCTAGCATTTTACCATTCATGTGTGTCCTACACGCTCCTTCGAGGATAATTCTCATTGTCCTTTGACCTTCCTTTTTGCCTGTGCATAGGAGAGCTCTACCTTTAGGTACTCTTTTATGGAATTCATCATATATGAGCACATACTGTAAAGCTAAGAGTCATAGAGCACACTTTGCTCTTTTGTCAACATTTGGCGGATATTCCCCTTTGGTAACATGATTGAGGATGTTTGTATACCAAGGGTCTTCTTCTTCTTCTTCTTCTTCTTCTTCTTCTTGGGTTACCTCTTCATCCTCAATTGCTTGAATATAAGCGAGTTTGTGCCTTTTTTCTTAAAGTCATTTGTTCGATTTCCTTAGGAATTCTAACCATCAAGGCTAGTCTTGCCAAGGCATCGGCAAATTAGTTCTCTTCTATTAGTAGGTATGTGTATTCCACCTTTTTAAGTTGATCAGTGAGGGTTTTCAAATAGGTTTGGTAAGGAGCTAGACTTTAAATCCTCACTTTCTATGCATCTTTTGAAAATTTGGTTGATGATAAGAGATTAATCTCCGAATATTCAAAGTTTCTTGACTCCAAATTCCAAGGTTGTTTCGAGGCTACCACACATGCTTCATATTCCGCAGCATTGTTGGTAACGTTGAAGTCAAGCTTTATTGAGATTGGGATATGTTCTTCTTTAGGTGATACTAATAAGACTCCTATACCACATCCTTTCTGGTTGGATGCACCATCAAAGTATAATGTCCAAGTATCATCCTCAGTGACCATCAACTCTTCATCTGGAAAGTCGTTCTCTTGCACTGGCGTAGAATCTTCAATTGGAAAGTCTGCCAAGACATTAGAGACCGCAGATCCTTTGATAGCCTTTTGTGGCATGAATCTTAGGTCAAATTGAGCTTGGTTCACAATCCATCTTGATATTCGTCCATTAGAGATACCACATAGACTGTATGGACGAGCATGTAATGTCTTCACTTGGTTGTGGCCCTATAGACACCTGATTGTGTCTCCCCAAAAACCAAACCCAGTGATGTGTACGTTTCACGTCTTTGATTATCGAATTTGGTGAAGAGTTGAAGATTCTCATGAAGTTCCCTTTAGCCATAACCATTTCTAACCTTTCCTTAAATGTTTTAAGCCAAAATAATTCATTTCGTGTCTTTAAAATCATCCATTTCGTGTCATCTTCATAAAAAATGACCAAAAAGTTTATTTTGGTCCATAATACTGGTCCAATTATTTCTTAGTTAGATGGGGTTTGAAAAGAGCTTTCCAACGATATATTATAAGCCCTAACCCGACTTAAAACGTATAAGTTATGGCCAAAATACTAAACCAAACCCAAACCAAACCTATGTGCACCTTACCTACGACCCAATGATCATGTGGAGGGTCCAATACCTTAATCCAAATCCTAAACCAATTAAGATTTATTAGGAACTTCTAGAATCCTCTAGAAGGTTCTAATCTATCCTTTTTGAAAGATAAAGATCAAAGAGATTTTAGAAAGTTCATGTTCCATTCGAATTCCAAGTTATTCAGATATGATTTTCGTGCCTTAAAATTTTTATCCAAATATTAAATGGTTGGATAGCCCTTGAAATTATCTTTCCAATGATATTCATAATCCCAATTCTGAGCTATAACAAAAAAGATATGAACGAAATATTAAACTCTATCCTAAACTGACATTGTCCCACTATTTTGGCCATATCATTAATTCTACAAAAGATATTAATCTGATTCTAATTGGGTTGGAAAGTAAACTTCTGGATATTTCCAAAAATATATTATTTATCTTATTCCAAATTCTGGATAAAAAGTTATGATAAAAACAAAAACTGCAAAACAACTGTTGTCGTTCCATCACGCCGCGATGGAGCCCGCGCGCCGCAATACTCCTATCGTGCCGCGATGTATCAAGTTTTACTTCGAATCAAATTCTGACTCTATTTTGATATTTCTACCTTCTTTTTTCTTATAAATAGAGGTTGTTTCACCCCGTTTTTAATCATCAACATGCTTGATCACTAACAATCGTCATTTAATCCCACTCTCTAAGCTAAAGGCTTTTCTCTCTCCTTCTTGATTTCTTAGCCTAGCCTAAACACATCCCAACACCTTATTGATATCACATTATATTTCCTTCACGATCCATAAATACTCCAACCCCTTCTTGAAGTTGCCTTCAACCTCGACGTGAAAGGTTGATAGTTTTAAGCGTTTGGTCCCAAATCTATAATTCAATTCTTATTTGATTTTATTTGTTTGATTTATATCTTTCTTTAAGTTACTTACGCGTGTATTGTTTTGATAGAAAGAGGTACGAGGCATCAAAGTGAGTAGATTCACTATCCTTATTCCTCGTTTTTTATGTAGAAATCATGCTTAGAATATTATTTTAATTCCTAGTATCATGTTAAGATGTTTATTTTGATTCCTAATATCATGTTTAGGATATTAATTAATATTTCTAATATCATGTTGGTTTCTAATATTCCTAATGTCATGCTTTTCAGTATCATGTTTAGGTTCAAGCTTTAATCTTAATTGTTAATGACATGCTAGGGTTTGTTATTAATCTGTTTAGTATCATGCCTAGGATCTTGTTAATTATACTATTGATGATATGAGAATTAGTGTTGTCTCAATAATTAATTATTATTACATTGCTTGGTTATGAATGATTATTGTTATTGCTTGATCACGCCCCTTTTTGCATGTTTAAAGGGTATTTGTACTTGAAATCACGCCTAGTAAGATAATTAAAAATTTGATTTAGGCTAATATTATTTTAATTCAAGTGATCGCCAATAATAGATTTATTTGTGCATTGATAATCAACCAACGTAGGTCAATATGCTTAGGGCTAATTTGATGTATGTATGTTGATCAAAAAGCGCACATGAATATCATTAGAATTAAGTAGAGGCCGATTTAGGGCGGGTTCAATCTCTTTTAGGTAGGATTCTTACCATCTTCTGCGAATATCCATTCATGGTTCCGGACCACTATGGAGTTAGCGATCTCCATGATCGTGAATGGGGTGTAACCTTCACACCCATGAACGGTTTACAAGCTCCTAAAACTTGTTGGCAGCTCTTTTATCTCTAGCTTCCTTCCCTTTGGACGCCACCATGCCTAAAAGTATGTTTGAAATATTCCCTACAATTTTTTGGCGACTCCACTGGGAAGGATTTCTAATTTTGATTCCTAAAATTTATTTTGGCAATTGAATTTAGAATCAGTGGATGAGACTTGAAAGATTCTAGATATTCATCTGGGTAATTTTGATTAACATTGTGGCATAAGCATAAAATGACTCGTATTGGAAAGACCATCCAAAATGCGTAAAAAAAGATAGGATTTTTACACACAGGAAAGTCGGAAATATCTTTCACAACTAGAATCGAAAAGATACTGAAAAAATAAGAAAATCCGAAGAACACAGAAAATTGCCGCGAAGAGAAGGAACTATCACGAGATAGCAGTGTCTATTGCCATGCGATATTGTTATCGCTATGCAATAGACCCTGTTTTCTCGTGTCGAGTTCTTTCGACATCGAGCTAGGAATCTGCCTTCTACTTCTTGATTGAGTTTTTTCATCTTTTCTGAAACCATATGTGTTCTACATATGGTCTTAGCCCTTGGGAATTCACGCTCCATCTACCTAATAGAACGCTCCGTGCAACAATAGGTACATCCAAGTTTGTGAATTCACCAAACCATGGAAGCAACTCTTACTTGTGGGGTCCCATCCATACGTGCCAACCCTTCCAAAGGTAAGGCTTCCACACGATGCATCTAGACTCATAATCATGGACTCTCTTTGACCACCATAATCCTCAAACTTTAGAGAACTAGAGCCATGGTTAGGTTGCAAACTCATTGCATCATATTGTGACTACTTGTGCATTCCTTACTTGCGCATACATTACTTGTGATAAACTAACCTCTTGTGTTGACTTGCTTTTGTAAATAAAGTCTTAATTAACTAATCAATGACTAAAAGGACTTTGTTTAATTAATTTGAAATTATAAATTTTAAACATACTAATCAAGGACTTGTTTCTTTTATTTAACCCACTTCTTTTTTTATTAAGTCAAGTCATAGTTTTTTTATTTTTTTATTAAATTATTTTTTTTTTAGTCAACCCGGACTTTTATTCCCGTATCCTGCACAAGTGTTAACTTGTTTTGGTCATAGCCGGAGTTCTAGAAAGAGTTACAAGTCGTACCTCCTATGGATCTGTAGTTCCGGGTTTTATCTTTCATTTGGGATTGGTTTCATCCCCATCAGAGGCACAAATCAAAAGTTATGACTGAAATACTACAACCTATCCAAGTTTAGGAGTTCTTTTTAGCGTCCAACCTTTTTTTTTATTTCTTTTCGTATCAAGCTAGTCTTAGGCAATCTTCTAATTCTCTTAGTCCTTTGATCTGAATCCACTCGTATAAAATAGAATTGTAGATTTTTTTATTTATTCCCATGAGTCTTGACTTTCACATGTGTTCTTTGTCTTTCATTGTGGTTTAATCTTATTTATGACTAACATTTGCTAATGGACTGATTTTACCTAATAAATAGAACAAACATTAAAATTGGACAAAATTATAGTTTGTCTATCTTTAAGTCTTTTGACTATTTGGTCCTTGAATCCTTCGTTTTTTTTTTTGTGCACACCGTTCTCATGTCTAGTCACATGGTCATTACACGAGTCTTGAACATATTATTTTCACTCACAAGTCCTTGCACACACTTTGCACATACTTTTTTCACACCATGACCATGTCATAGGTCCATGCATGAGTCGTCCTTTCCGTCATTTAAGCTGAGGGTCCATCCTATTCCTGGAATATTCCACATCTTTCCACAAATGCATTCTTTCCTTTCACATCACTTTCTATACATTAAATACCTAACACTTTCCATATACACATATACCTTTCCACATTCTCTCTTCCTACATGATTTCCCCAAACATATCATTCCCCCCTATCACATTGTGAATCGAGTTCGAGTCATGTGACTGAAAAAAAACATACATGGTTTCACTTTCTACAACCTTTGGTCAAGGAAAACACAAAGCACAATGCAATCTTCTCACCAAGATTTCATGTTTTCTTCTTCTTTTTCTAAACCCTTCCTTGATAAGTCTAGCATAGACACCCTCCATCATTTCTTAGATTTATTTCATGAGTTTGATTTTTTCACCCTTTCCATTTCAATAAAATGAGCATTTATTTCTTCGTATATGATATTTGCATTGCATTTTACTTAAAAAAAATAAAAAAAAAATAAAAAAAATCCATACCGAACTAAACACAATGTCACTAGGCGAAAATTGGTAATCAGCACCGGTTTAAAACCCCCATTTAGCACCGATTTTGAACCAGTTCTGATTTGAGGGATGCCAAAACCCAAGATTATTCGCACCGGTTCAAAATTCGTGCGAAAACTGACTTTTCACACCGGTTCTTGCTGTGAACCGGTGCGAAAAATTCCACAAAAAAATTTTAAAAAAACTTTTCGCACCGGTTCTTGCTGTAAACTGGTGTGAAAGTCTGGCGTGCCTTTTCTTCATATATATATATACTTTTCGCACCGGTTCTAGCTGTGAACCGGTGCCAATAAATACTTTTTTTTTTGCAATAAATAATAATATTAATACTAATAATAATAATTAAACCTGTACATCCTGCATTAATTCTACCATTATTATATATTATAATAAAAATAATAATAATTATTATTATCATTATAATATTATAAATAATACTATAGTAATAATAATAATAATAATAATAATAATAATAATAATAATAATAATAATAATAATAATAATAATAATAATAATAATATCTAAATTGAAATAATAACAACAATACATAGATGTTAATTAATAATCCCAAATGTAATATAATGAAGTGTCATATTTACAATTCATCAAAAAAAAAGTGTCATATTTACAAACAATATTAATCAATAATGGAGATAACAAGTTCAAATAGAAATGATAGTTACAAAATAAATGTGATGAAAGCCAACATGTCTCGAACTTAATTAAATTCCTTGATCATCAACGGACCTCACTTTTGTACCTTGCAAAACTTGGAATAAACAAAAAGTATGTTAGAATTAATTACTTAGATTATGCATGAAAAAATATTAACAAGTTCAGTTAGGCAAAAATTTATTATTTAGGCCTATATGACTACTATTTCACCTATTTTCTACATTTCTTATCAAATCAACTCATTATTTCTCATAAAATGTCAATATTAATTAATTATAGGCGGCTAAGGCTTGAAATCGCATGAAAAGAGCAATTGAAGTGTTTAAGGACGCATTTTGATCCAGAATGGCCCAAATAAGGCTTATATGATCACTAGGATGCCTATTTGCTACATTTCTTATAAAATTAACTCATTCTTACTCATAACATGTCATAATTACTTAGTTATCGGCGGCTAAGGCTTGAAGTTACATGAATTGAGTAATTCAAGGGCTTTAGGACGCATTCTGATCCAACATAGCCCAAACAAGGCCTATATGACTACTAAGATGCCTATTTCTTACATTTCTTGTCAAATAAACTCATTCTTTATCATAACATGTTATTATTACTTAGTTATAAGTGGTTGAGGCTTGAAATTACATGAATTAAACAGTTCAAGTGTTTTAGGACGCATTTTGATTCAAAATGGCCCAAAAAAGGCCTATATAACCACCACGATTCCTATTTCCTACATTTCTTATAAAATTAACTCATTCATTCTCATAAAAATGTAGGATGCCTATTTCCTAAATTTCTTGTCAAATCAACTCATTCTTGAAATTACATGAATTGTGTAATTCAAGTGTTTTATAACGCATTTTTTCCTCCTAAATGGCCCAAATAAGGCCTATATGACTACTAGGATGCCTATTTCCTAAATTTCTTGTCAAATCAACTCATTCTTTCTCATAAAATGTCATTATTACTTTGTTATAGGCGGAAAAGGCTTGAAATTACATGAAAGGAGCAATTCTAGTGTTATTGGACGCATTTTTATCCAAAATGTCCCTAATAAGGCCTATATGTAAACTAGGATGCCTATTTCCTATATTTCTTATCAAATAAACTCATTCATACTCATAAAATGTCATTATTACTTAGTTATAGGCGGCTAAGGCTTGAAATTACATGAATTAAGCAATCCAAGAATTTTTGGACGCATTTTCCTCAAAAATGGCCCAAATAAGGCCTATATGACTACTAGGATGCCTATTTCCTACATTTCTTGTCAAATAAACTCATTCTTACTCATGACATGTCATTATTACTTAGTTATAGGCGCTAAAGGCTTAAAATCACATGAACTGAGCAAACAACTGTTTTAGAACGCATTTTGATCGAACATGGCCCAAATAAGGCCTATATGACTACTATGATGCCTATTTGCTACTTTTGTTGTCAAATAAACTCATTCTTACTCATAATATGTCATTATTACTTAGTTAGAGGTGGCTAAGGCTTGAAATTTTATGACTCTAGAAATTCAAGTGTTTTAGGACGAATTTTGATAAAAAATGGCCCAAATAAAGCCTATATGACTATTAGGATTCCCATTTCCTACATTTCTTGTCAAATCAACTCCTTCTTACACATAGCATGTCATTATTACTTTGTTATAGGCGGAAAAGGCTTGAAATTACATGAATTGAGCAATTTAAGTGTTTAGGACGCGTTTTGATCCAAAATGGCCCAAATAAGGCCAATATGACTACTAGGATGCCTATTTCCCACATTCCTTGTGAAATCAACTCATTCTTTCTCATAACATGTCATTATTAATTAGTTATAGGCGGCTAAGGCTTCAAATGACGTGAAAAGGACAATTGAAGTGTTTTAGGACGCATTTTGATCTAAAATGGCCCAAATAAGGCCTATATGACTACTAGGATGCATATTTCCAACATTTCATATCAAATCAACTCATTCATTCCCATAACATGTCAATATTACTTAGTGATAGGCGGCTAAAGCATTGAAATCACATGATAAGAGCAATTGAAGTGTTTAAGGACGTATTTGATCCAAATAAGGCCGATATTGCTACTAGGATGCCCATTTCCTACATATCTTATCAAATTTACTCATTCATACTTATAATATGCCATTATAACTTAGTTATAGATGGATATGGCCTTAAATTACTTGAATTGAGCAATTGAAGGGTTAAGGACGCATTTTTCTGCAAAATGGCCCAAAAAAGCGTACATAACTACTAGGAAGCCTATTTCCTACATTTCTTGTCAAATCAACTCTTTCTTTCTCCTAAAATGTCGGTATTACTTAGTTGTAGGCGATTAAGGTTTGAAATTACATAAAAAGAGTTTAATTGTTATAGGACGCATTTTGAACCAAAATGGCCCAAATAAGGCCTATATGCTTACTAGGATGCCTATCTCCTAAATTTCTTATCTAATCAACTCATTCTTACTCATAACATGTCATTAATCCTTAGTTATAGGTGGCTAAGGCCTTCAATATTATGAATTGAGCAATTCAAGTATTTTAGGTCTCATTTTCCTTCAAAGTGGCCCAAATAAGACCTATATGACTACTTGGATGCCTACTTCCTACATTTCTTGTCAAATAACCTCTTTATTTCTCATAACATGTCATTATTAGTATGTTATAGGCGGCTAAGGCTTGAAAACACATGAAAAGAGCAATTCAAGTGTTTTGGGACGTATTTAAACCCAAAATTGCCAAAATAAGTTCTATATGACTACAGGATGCCTATTTCCTACATTTCTTATCAAATCAACTCATTATTTCCCATAAAATGTCACTATTACTTAGTGATAGGCGGCTACAGCTTGAAATCAAATGAAAAGAGCAATTCAAGTATTTAAGGACGCATTTTGATTAAAAATGGCCCAAATAAGGCCTATATGACTATTAGGATGCCTATCTCCTACATTTCTTATCAAATCAACTCATTTCTACTCATAACATATCATTATAACTAAGTTATAGGCGGCTAAGACTTAAAATTACATGAATTAAGCAATTCAAGGGTTTTAAGACGCATTTTCCTCTAAAATAGCCTAAATAAGGCTTATATGACTACTAGGATGCCTATTTCCACATTTCATAAAAAATAAACTCATTCCTACTCATAAAATGTCATTATAACTTAGTTTTATGTGGCTAACATTTAAAATTAAATGATTTGAGCAATTGAAGGGTTTTAGGACGCATTTTCCTCCAAATTAGCCCAAATAAGGCCTATATGACTACTAGGATGCCTATTTCCTCATTTCTTATCAAATCAACTCATTCTTACTCATAATATGTCATTATTACTTAGTTATAGGCGGCAAACGTTTAAAATAACATGAATTAAGCAATTCAAGTGTTTAGGAAGCATTTGATCCAAAATGGCCTAAATAAGCCTATATGACTATTAGGATGCCTATTTCCTACATTTCTTATCAAATCAACTCATTTTTACTCATAACATATCATTAAAACTTAGTTGTAGGTGGCTAAGGCTTGAAATTACATGAATTGAACAATTCAAGGGTTTTAAGACGCATTCTTCTCCAAAATATCCCAAATTAGGCCAATATGACTAGTAGGATGCCTATTTGCACATTTTTTTTTATCAAATCAACTCATTATTACTAAAAACATGTAATTATTACTTGAATTGAGAAATTCAAGTGTTTAAAACTCATTTTGACCCAAAATTGCCCAAATAAGGCCTATATGATTATTAGGATGCCTAATTCCTACATTTCTTATCAAATAAACTCATTTTTACTCATAAAATATAATTATAACTTAGTTATAGGCGGCTAAGGCTTAAAATTACGTGAATTGAGCAATTCAAGGGTTTTAGGACGCATTTTCCTCCAAAATAGCCCAAATAAGGCCTATATGACTATTAGGAGGCCTATTTCAACATTTCTTATCAAATCAACTCATTCTTACTCATAAAATGACATTATTACTTAGTTATTGGCAGCTAATGTTTAAAATTACATGAATTGAGCAATTCAAGTGTTTAGGATGCATTGTGATCCAAAATGGCCCAAATAAAGCCTATATGACTACTAAGATGCCTATTCTCTACATTTCTTGTGAAATCAACTCATTCTTTCTCATAGCATATCATTATTACTTAGTTATAGGAGTTTATGGCTTGAAATCACATGAATTGACCAATACAAGGGTTTTAGAACTTATTTTCCTCCTAAATGGCCCAAATAAGGCCTATATGACTAATAGGGTGCCTAATTCCCACATTTCTTGTCAAATAAACTCTTTCTTTCTCGTAACATGCCATTATTACTTAGTTATAGGCGGCAAAGGCTTGAAATCACATGAAAAGAGCAATTCAAAGTTTTTAGGACGCATTTTGTTCCAAAATGCCCCAAATAGGGTCTATATGACTAATAGGATGCCTACTTCCTACATTTCATATAAAATTAACTCATTCTTACTAATAACACGTCACTATTACTTATTTTTAAGAAGCTAAGGCTTTAAATTACATGAATTGAGATATTCAAGGGTTTTAGGACGCATTTTCCTCCAAAGGTGCCCAAATAACACCTATATGACTTCTAGGATGCCTATTGCCTACATTTCTTGTCAAATCAACTCATTCTTTCTCATAACATATAATTATTACTTAGTTATAGGTTGGTAAGGCTTGAAATCACATGAAAAGAGCAATTCAAGTGCTGAAAAGCATTTTCCTCCAAAATGGCCCAAATAAGGCCAGTATGACTACTAGGATGCCTATTTCCTACATTTCTTATCTAATCAACTCATTTTTACTCATAACATGTTATTATTACTTAGTTATAGGCGGCTAACGTTTGAAATTACATGAATTGAACAATTCAACGGTTTTAGGACGCATTTTCCTCTAAAATGGAACAAAGAAGGCCTATATGTCTACTAGGATGCGTATACCCTATATTTCTTGTGAATTCAACTCATTCTTTCTCATAACATATCATTATTACATAGTTATAGGTAGTTATGGCTTGAAATCACATGAATTGAGCAATTCAAGGGTTTTAGGACGCATTTTTCCTCCAAAATGGCCTAAATAAGGCCTATATTACTAGTAGGATCCCTAATTCCTACATTTATTGTCAAATCAACTCTTTTTTTCTCATAACATGTCATTATTACTTTGTTATAGGTGACTAAGGCTTTCTATCACATGAAAAGAGCAAATCAAGTATTTTAGGAAGCACTTTTTTCCAAAATGGCCCAAATAGGCCAATATTACTACTAGCATGCCTATTTCCTAAATTTCTTATCTTATCCACTCATTCTTACTCATAACATGTCATTATTACTTAATTATAGGAGGCTAAGCCTTGAAATTACATGAATTGCGCAATTCAAGGGTTATAGGACGCATTTTCCTCCAAAAGTGCCCAAACAACGCCTATATGATTTCTAGGATGCTTATTTCCTACATTTCTTGTCAAATAAACTCATTCTTTCTCATAATATGTCATTATTACTTAGTTATAGGTGGGTATGGATTGAAATCACATGAATTGAGGAATTCAAGGGTTTTAGGACGCATTTTAATTCCAAAATGGCCTAAATAAGGCCCATATGACTAATAGGACGCTTAATTCCTACATTTTTTGTCAAATAAAATCTTTCTTTCTAATAACATGTCATTATTACTTATTTATAGGCGACTATGGCTTGAAATCACATGAAAAGAGCAATTCAAGTGTTTTAGGAAGCATTTTGTTCCAAAAAGGCCCAAATAAGGCCTATATGACTACTATGATGCCTATTACCTATATTTCTTATCTGATCCACTCATTATTACTAATAACATGTCATTATTACTTTTTTCAAGGCTTGAAATTACATGAATTGCGCAATTCAAGGGTTATAGGACACATTTTCCTTTAAAAGTGCCCGAACAACGCCTATATGACTACTAGCATGCCTATTTCCAATATTTCTTGTCAAATGAACTCATTATCACTCATGACATGTCATTATTACTTATTTATAGGCGGAAAAGGCTTGAAATCACATGAATTGAGCAATCAAGTGTTTAAGGACGCATTTTGATCCAACATGGCCCAAATAAAGCCTATATGACTACTAAGATGCCTATTTCCTACTTTTCTTGTCAAATCAACTCATTTTTACTCATAATATGTCATTATTATTTATTTATAGGCAGCTAAGGCTTGAAATTATATGACTTTAAAAATTCAAGTGTTTTAGGACGAAATTTGATCCAAAATGGCCCAAATAAGATCTATATGACTACTAGGATGCCTATTTCCTACATTTCTTGTCAAAATAACTCATTCTTACAAATAACATGTCATTATTACTTAGTTATAGGTGACAAAGGCTTGAAATTACATGAATTTAGCAATTCAAGTGTTTAGGACGAATTTTAATCCAAAATGGCCCAAATAAGGCCTATATGACTACTAGGATGTCTATTTTCTACATTCGTTAAGAAATCCACTCATTCTTTCTCATAATATGTCATTATTACTTAGTTATAGGCGGCTAAGACTTGAAATCACATGAAAAGAGCAACTCAAGTGTAATAGGACGCATTTTGATCCAAAATGGCCTAAATAAGGCCTATATGACTTCTAGGCTGCCTATTCCTTACATTTCTTGACAAATTAACTCATTCTTTCTCATTACATGTCATTATTACTGATTTATAGGCTGTTATGGCTTGAAATCACATGAAATTGAGCAATTCAAGTGTTTTAGAACGCATTTTCCTCCAAAATGGCCCAAATAAGGCCTACATGACTAATAGGATGCTTAATTCCTACATTTCTTGTCAAATCAACTCTTTTTTCCTCATAACCTGTCATTATTACTTAGTTATAGGCGACTAAGGCTTGAAATCACATGAAAAGAGCAATTCAAGTGTTTTAGGAAGCATTTTGTTCTAAAATGGCTCAAATAAGGCCTATATGACTACCAGGTGCCTATTTCTTACATTTCTTATCTAATAAACTCGTTCTTACTCATAACATGTCCTTATTACTTATTTATAGGAGGCTAAGGCTTTTAATTACATGAATTGAGCAATTCAAGGGTTTTAGAACGCATTTTCCTCCATAAGTGCCCAAATAACAACTATATGACTTCTAGGATGCATATTGCCTACATTTCTTGTCAAATAACCTCATTATTTCTAATAACATGTCATAATTACTTAGTTATAGGTGGGTAAGGCTTGAAATCACATGAAAAGAGTAATTCTAGGGTTAAAACACATTTTCCTCCAAAATGGCCCAACTAAGGCCAGTATGACTACTAGGATGCCTATTTCCTACATTTCTAATCTAATCAACTCATTTTTACTCATAACATGTAATTATTACTTATTTATAGGTGGCTAACGTTTGAAATTACATGAATTGAACAATTCAAGGGTTTTAGGATGCATTTTCCTCTAAAATGGCCCAAAGAAGGCCTATACGTCTACTAGGATTCCTATACCCTACATTTCTTGTGAAATCAACTCATTCTTTCTCATAAAATGTAATCATTACTTAGTTATAGATGGTTATGGCTTGAAATCAAAGGAATTGAGCAATTCAAGGGTTTTAGGACGCATTTTTCCTCGAAAATGGCCTAAATAAGGCCAATATGACTAATAGTTTGCCTAATTCCTACATTTCTTGTCAAATCAACTCTTTCTTTCTCATAACATGTAATTATTACATAGTTATAGGCGGATAAGGCTTGAAATCACATGAAAAGAGCAAGTCAAGTGTTTTAGGACAAATTTTGATCTAAAATGGCCTAAATAAGGCCTATTAACTTCTAGGATGCCTATTTCATAATTTTCATGACAAATCAACTCATTCTTTCTTATAACATGTATTTATTACCTAGTTATACGCTTTTATGGCTTGAAATCACATGAAATTAAGCATTTCAAGTGTTTTAGGACGCATTTTCCTCCAAAATAGCCCAAATATAACCTATATGACTAATAGGATGCCTAGTTCCTACATTTCTTGTCAAATCAACTCTTCCTTTCTCATAACATGTCATTATTAATTAGTTATAGGCGACTAAGACTTGAAATCACATGAAAAGATCAATTCAAGTGTTTTAGGAAGCATTTTGTTCCAAAATGGCCCAAATAAGGCCTATATGACTATTAGGATGCCTATTTTCTGCATTTCTTATATAATAAACTCATTCTTACTCATAACATGTCATTATTACTTAATTATAGGCGGCTAAGGTTTGAAATTACATAAATTGAGCAATCAACTGTTTTAGGATGCATTTTAATCCAACATGGCCCAAATAAGACCTATATGACTACTAGGATACCTATTTCCTCATTTCTTATCAAATCAACTCATTCTTACTCATAATATGTCATTATTACTTAGTTATAGGCGGCAAACGTTTAAAATAACATGAATTAAGCAATTCAAGTGTTTAGGAAGCATTTGATCCAAAATGGCCTAAATAAGCCTATATGACTATTAGGATGCCTATTTCCTACATTTCTTATCAAATCAACTCATTTTTACTCATAACATATCATTAAAACTTAGTTATAGGTGGCTAAGGCTTGAAATTACATGAATTGAACAATTCAAGGGTTTTAAGACGCATTCTTCTCCAAAATATCCCAAATTAGGCCAATATGACTAGTAGGATGCCTATTTGCACATTTTTTTATCAAATCAACTCATTCTTACTAAAAACATGTAATTATTACTTGAATTGTGAAATTCAAGTGTTTAAAACTCATTTTGACCCAAAATTGCCCAAATAAGGCCTATATGATTATTAGGATGCCTAATTCCTACATTTCTTATCAAATAAACTCATTTTTACTCATAAAATATAATTATAACTTAGTTATAGGCGGCTAAGGCTTAAAATTACGTGAATTGAGCAATTCAAGGGTTTTAGGAAGTATTTTCCTCCAAAATAGCCCAAATAAGGCCTATATGACTATTAGGAGGCCTATTTCAACATTTCTTATCAAATCAACTCATTCTTACTCATAAAATGACATTATTACTTAGTTATTGGCAGCTAATGTTTAAAATTACATGAATTGAGCAATTCAAGTGTTTAGGATGCATTGTGATCCAAAATGGCCCAAATAAAGCCTATATGACTACTAAGATGCCTATTCTCTACATTTCTTGTGAAATCAACTCATTATTTCTCATAACATGTCATTATTACTTAGTTATAGGAGTTTATGGCTTGAAATCACATGAATTGACCAATACAAGGGTTTTAGAACTTATTTTCCTCCTAAATGGCCCAAATAAGGCCTATATGACTAATAGGGTGCCTAATTCCCACATTTCTTGTCAAATAAACTCTTTCTTTCTCGTAACATGCCATTATTACTTAGTTATAGGCGGCAAAGGCTTGAAATCACATGAAAAGAGCAATTCAAAGTTTTTAGGACGCATTTTGTTCCAAAATGCCCCAAATAGGGTCTATATGACTAATAGGATGCCTACTTCCTACATTTCATATAAAATTAACTCATTCTTACTAATAACACGTCACTATTACTTATTTTTAAGAAGCTAAGGCTTTAAATTACATGAATTGAGATATTCAAGGGTTTTAGGACGCATTTTCCTCCAAAGGTGCCCAAATAACACCTATATGACTTCTAGGATGCCTATTGCCTACATTTCTTGTCAAATCAACTCATTCTTTCTCATAACATATAATTATTACTTAGTTATAGGTTGGTAAGGCTTGAAATCACATGAAAAGAGCAATTCAAGTGCTGAAAAGCATTTTCCTCCAAAATGGCCCAAATAAGGCCAGTATGACTACTAGGATGCCTATTTCCTACATTTCTTATCTAATCAACTCATTTTTACTCATAACATGTTATTATTACTTAGTTATAGGCGGCTAACGTTTGAAATTACATGAATTGAACAATTCAACGGTTTTAGGACGCATTTTCCTCTAAAATGGAACAAAGAAGGCCTATATGTCTACTAGGATGCGTATACCCTATATTTCTTGTGAATTCAACTCATTCTTTCTCATAACATATCATTATTACATAGTTATAGGTAGTTATGGCTTGAAATCACATGAATTGAGCAATTCAAGGGTTTTAGGACGCATTTTTCCTCCAAAATGGCCTAAATAAGGCCTATATTACTAGTAGGATGCCTAATTCCTACATTTCTTGTCAAATCAACTCTTTTTTTCTCATAACATGTCATTATTACTTTGTTATAGGCGACTAAGGCTTGCTATCACATGAAAAGAGAAAATCAAGTATTTTAGGAAGCACTTTTTTCCAAAATGGCCCAAATAGGCCAATACTACTACTAGCATGCCTATTTCCTAAATTTCTTATCTTATCCACTCATTCTTACTCATAACATGTCATTATTACTTAATTATAGGAGGCTAAGCCTTGAAATTACATGAATTGCGCAATTCAAGGGTTATAGGACGCATTTTCCTCCAAAAGTGCCCAAACAACGCCTATATGATTTCTAGGATGCTTATTTCCTACATTTCTTGTCAAATAAACTCATTCTTTCTCATAATATGTCATTATTACTTAGTTATAGGTGGGTATGGATTGAAATCACATGAATTGAGGAATTCAAGGGTTTTAGGACGCATTTTAATTCCAAAATGGCCTAAATAAGGCCCATATGACTAATAGGACGCTTAATTCCTACATTTTTTGTCAAATAAAATCTTTCTTTCTAATAACATGTCATTATTACTTATTTATAGGCGACTAAGGCTTGAAATCACATGAAAAGAGCAATTCAAGTGTTTTGAGAAGCATTTTGTTCCAAAAAGGCCCAAATAAGGCCTATATGACTACTATGATGCCTATTACCTATATTTCTTATCTGATCCACTCATTATTACTAATAACATGTCATTATTACTTATTTCAAGGCTTGAAATTACATGAATTGCGCAATTCAAGGGTTATAGGACACATTTTCCTTTAAAAGTGCCCGAACAACGCCTATATGACTACTAGCATGCCTATTTCCAATATTTCTTGTCAAATGAACTCATTATCACTCATGACATGTCATTATTACTTATTTATAGGCGGAAAAGGCTTGAAATCACATGAATTGAGCAATCAAGTGTTTAAGGACGCATTTTGATCCAACATGGCCCAAATAAAGCCTATATGACTACTAAGATGCCTATTTCCTACTTTTCTTGTCAAATCAACTCATTCTTACTCATAATATGTCATTATTATTTATTTATAGGCAGCTAAGACTTGAAATTATATGACTTTAAAAATTCAAGTGTTTTAGGACGAAATTTGATCCAAAATGGCCCAAATAAGATCTATTTGACTACTAGGATGCCTATTTCCTACATTTCTTGTCAAAATAACTCATTCTTACAAATAACATGTCATTAGTACTTAGTTATAGGTGACAAAGGCTTGAAATTACATGAATTTAGCAATTCAAGTATTTAGGACGAATTTCAATCCAAAATGGCCCAAATAAGGCTTATATGACTACTAGGATGTCTATTTTCTACATTCGTTAAGAAATCAACTCATTCTTTCTCATAATATGTCATTATTACTTAGTTATAGGCGGCTAACACTTGAAATCACATGAAAAGAGCAACTCAAGTGTAATAGGACGCATTTTGATCCAAAATGGCCTAAATAAGGCCTATATGACTTCTAGGCTGCCTATTCCCTACATTTCTTGACAAATTAACTCATTATTTCTCATTACATGTCATTATTAATGATTTATAGGTTGTTATGGCTTGAAATCACATGAAATTGAGCAATTCAAGTGTTTTAGAACGCATTTTCCTCCAAAATGGCCCAAATAAGGCCTACATGACTAATAGGATGCTTAATTCCTACATTTCTTGTCAAATCAACTCTTTTTTCCTCATAACCTGTCATTATTACTTATTTATAGGCGACTAAGGCTTGAAATCACATGAAAAGAGCAATTCAAGTGTTTTAGGAAGCATTTTGTTCTAAAATGGCTCAAATAAGGCCTATATGACTACCAGGTGCCTATTTCTTACATTTCTTATCTAATAAACTCGTTCTTACTCATAACATGTCCTTATTACTTATTTATAGGAGGCTAAGGCTTTTAATTACATGAATTGAGCAATTCAAGGGTTTTAGAACGCATTTTCCTCCATAAGTGCCCAAATAACAACTATATGACTTCTAGGATGCATATTGCCTACATTTCTTGTCAAATAACCTCATTATTTCTAATAACATGTCATAATTACTTAGTTATAGGTGGGTAAGGCTTGAAATCACATGAAAAGAGTAATTCTAGGGTTAAAACACATTTTCCTCCAAAATGGCCCAACTAAGGCCAGTATGACTACTAGGATGCCTATTTCCTACATTTCTAATCTAATCAACTCATTTTTACTCATAACATGTAATTATTACTTATTTATAGGTGGCTAACGTTTGAAATTACATGAATTGAACAATTCAAGGGTTTTAGGATGCATTTTCCTCTAAAATGGCCCAAAGAAGGCCTATACGTCTACTAGGATTCCTATACCCTACATTTCTTGTGAAATCAACTCATTCTTTCTCATAAAATGTAATTATTACTTAGTTATAGGTGGTTATGGCTTGAAATCAAAGGAATTGAGCAATTCAAGGGTTTTAGGACACATTTTTCCTCGAAAATGGCCTAAATAAGGCCAATATGACTAATAGTTTGCCTAATTCCTACATTTCTTGTCAAATCAACTCTTTCTTTCTCATAACATGTCATTATTACATAGTTATAGGCGGATAAGGCTTGAAATCACATGAAAAGAGCAAGTCAAGTGTTTTAGGACAAATTTTGATCTAAAATGGCCTAAATAAGGCCTATTAACTTCTAGGATGCCTATTTCATAATTTTCATGACAAATCAACTCATTCTTTCTCATAACATGTATTTATTACCTAGTTATACGCTTTTATGGCTTGAAATCACATGAAATTAAGCATTTCAAGTGTTTTAGGACGCATTTTCCTCCAAAATAGCCCAAATATAACCTATATGACTAATAGGATGCCTAGTTCCTACATTTCTTGTCAAATAAACTCTTACTTTCTCATAACATGTCATTATGAATTAGTTATAGGTGACTAAGACTTGAAATCACATGAAAAGATCAATTCAAGTGTTTTAGGAAGCATTTTGTTCCAAAATGGCCCAAATAAGGCCTATATGACTATTAGGATTCCTATTTTCTGCATTTCTTATATAATAAACTCATTCTTACTCATAACATGTCATTATTACTTAATTATAGGCGGCTAAGGTTTGAAATTACATAAATTGAGCAATCAACTGTTTTAGGATGCATTTTAATCCAACATGGCCCAAATAAGACCTATATGACTACTAGGATACCTATTTCCTACTTTTCTTGACAAATCAACTCATTCTTTCACATAACCATGTCATTATTACTTATTTACAGGTGCCTAAGACTTAAATTTACATGAATAAAGGAATTCAAGTGTTTTAGGACGCATTTTTATCCAAAATGACCTAAATAAGGCCTATATGACTACTAAGATGCTTATTTTCTATATTTCCTGTCAAATCAACTAATTCTTACTCATTACATGTTATTATTACCTAGTTATATGCGGCTTAGGCTTGAAATTACATGAATTGAGCAATTCAAGTGTTTAGGACACATTTTGATCCAAAATGGCCCAAATAAGGCCTATATGACTACTAAGATGCCTATTTCCTACATTCCTTGTGAAATTAATTCATTTTTTCTCATAAAATGTCATTATTACTTAGTTATAGGCGGCTAAGGCTTGAAATTACATGACTTAAAGAATTCAAGTGTTTTAGAACGCATTTTAATCCAAAATGGCCTAAATAAAGCCTATATGACTAATAGGATGCCTAATTCCTACATTTTTTGTCAAATTAACTCTTTATTTCTCATAACATGTCATTATTACATAGTTATAAGTGGCTAAGGCTTGAAATCACATGAAAAGAGCAACTTTAGTGTTTTAGGAAGCATTTTGATCCAAAATGGCCCAAATAAGGCCTATATGACTTCTAGGATGCCTATTCCCTAAATTTCTTGAAAAATAAACTCATTCTTTCTCATAAAATGTCATTATTACTTAGTTATAGGCCATTATGGCCTGAATTCCTATGAATTGAGCAATTCAAGTGTTTTAGGACGCATTTTCCTCCAAAATAGCCTAAATAAGGCCTATATGACTAATAGTATGCCTAATTCATACATTTCTTGTCAAATGAACTCTTTCTTCCGCATAACATGTCATTATTACTTAGTTATAGGTGGCTAAGGCTTGAAATCATATGAAAACAACAATTCAAGTGTATTAGGAAGCATTTTGTTCCAAAATGTCCCAAATAAGGCCTATATGACTACTAGGATGCCATTTCCTACATTCTTATTATCTAATCAACTCATTCTTACTCATAACATGTCATTATAACTTTTTTGTAGGCGGTTAAGGCCTGAAATTACATGAATTGAGCGATTCTTGGGTTATAGGACGCATTTTCCTCCAAAACTGACCAAACAACGCCTATATGACTTCTAGGATGCTTATTTCCTACATTTCTTGTCAAATAAACTTATTCTTTTTCATAACATGTCATTATTACTTATTTATAGGCGGCTAAGGCTTGAAATCACATGAAAAGAGCAATTCAAGGGTTTTAGGACGCATTTTCCTCCAAAATGGATCAATTAAGGCCAATATGACTACTAGGATGCCTATTTCCTACATTTCTTATCAAATAAATTTTTTCTAACTCATAACATGTCATTATTACCTAGTTATAGTTGGCTAAGGCTTGAAATCACATGAAAAGAACAATTCATGTGTTTTAGGAATCATTTTGTTCCCTAAGGGCCCAAATCAGGCTTATATGACTATTAGGATGCCTATTTCCTACATTTCTTATGTAATCAACTCATTCTTACTCATAAAAAGTCATTACTACTTAGTTATAGGCGGTGAAGGCTTGAAATTAAATGAATTGAGCAATTCAAGGGTTTTAGGACGCATTTTCCTCTAAAATGCCCTAAATAAGGCCTATATTACTACTTGGATACCTATTTTCTACATTTCTTGTCAAATGAACTCATTCTTACTCATGACATGTCATTAATACCTAGTTAAAGGCGGCAAAGGCTTGAAATCACATGAATTGAGCAATCAACTGTTTTAGGATGCATTTTGATCTAACATGGCCGAAATAAGGCCTATATGATTACTAGGGTGCCTATTTCCCCTCTTTCTTATCAAATAAACTCATTATTACTCATAATATGTAATTATTAATTAGTTATAGGTGGCTATGGCTTGAAATTATATGGGTTAAGGAATTCAAGTGTTTTAGGACGAATTTTGATCCAAACTAGCCCAAATAAGGCCTATATGACTACTAGGTTTCCTATTTCCTATATTTCTTATCAAATCAACTCATTCTTACTTATAACATGTTATTATTAATTAGTTATAGGCCGCTGAGGCTTAAAATTAAATGAATTGAGCAATTCTACTGTTTAGGACGCATTTTGATCCAAAATGGCCCAAATAAGGCCTGTATGACTACTAGGACGCCAATTTCCTACATTCCTCGTGAAATCAACTCATTCTTTCTCATAATCATGTCATTACTACTTAGTTATATGTGGCTAAGACTTGAAATTACATGAATTAAGGAATTCAAGTGTTTTAGGACGCATTTTGATCCAAAATGGCCCAAATAAGGCCTATATGACTAATAGGATGCTTATTTCCTACATTTCTTATCAAATCAACTAATTATTACAAATAACATGTCATTATTACCAAGTTATAGGCGGATTAGGCTAGAAATTACATGAGTTGATAAATTCAAGTGTTTAGGACGCATTTTGATCCAAAATGGCCCAAATAAGGCCTATATGACTACTAGAATGCCTATTGCCTACATTCCTAGTGAAACCAACTCATTTCTTCTCATAACATGTCATTATTACTTAGTTATAGGTGGCTAAGTCTTTAAATTACATGACTTAAGGAATTCAAGTGTTTTATGACGCATTTTGATCTAAAATGGCCCAAATAAGGCCTATATGACTACTAGGATGCCTATTTCTAGCATTTCTTATCAAATCAAAACATTCATTCCCATAACATGTCAATATTGCTTAGTGATAGGCGGCCAAAGCTTCAAATAAAATGATAAGAGCAATTCAAGTATTTAAGGACGCATTTTGATCCAAAATGGCCCAAATAAGGACTATATAACTACTAGGATACCTATTTCCTAAGTATCTTATCAAACTAGCTCATTCATACTCATAACATGTCATTATAACTTAGTTATAGGCGGCTAAGGCTTGAAATTACATGAATTAAGCAATTTAAGGGTTTTAGGACGCATTTTCCTCCAAAGTGGCCCAAATAAGGCCTATATATGACTTTTAGGATGCCTATTTCCTACATTTCCTTGTCAAATGAACACTTTTTTACTCATGACATGTCATTATTATTTATTTATAGACGGATAAGGCTTGAAATCACATGAAAAGAGCAATTCAAGTGTTTTAGGAAGCATTTTGTTCCAAAATGGCCCAAATAAGACCTATATGACTACTAGGATGCCTATTGCCTACATTCCTAGTGAAATCAACTCATTTTTCTCATAACATGTCATTATTACTTAGTTATAGGTGGCTAAGTCTTTAAATTACATGACTTAAGGAATTCAAGTGTTTTATGACGCATTTTGATCTAAAATGGCCCAAATAAGGCCTATATGACTACTAGGATGCATATTTCTAACATTTCTTATCAAATCAAAACATTCATTCCCATAACATGTCAATATTGCTTAGTGATAGGCGGCCAAAGCTTCAAATAAAATGATAAGAGCAATTCAAGTATTTAAGGACGCATTTTGATCCAAAATGGCCCAAATAAGGCCTATATAACTACTAGGATACCTATTTCCTAAGTATCTTATCAAACTAGCTCATTCATACTCATAACATGTCATTATAACTTAGTTATAGGCGGCTAAGGCTTGAAATTACATGAATTAAGCAATTTAAGGGTTTTAGGACGCATTTTCCTCCAAAGTGGCCCAAATAAGGCCTATATATGACTTTTAGGATGCCTATTTCCTACATTTCCTTGTCAAATGAACACTTTTTTACTCATGACATGTCATTATTATTTATTTATAGACGGATAAGGCTTGAAATCACATGAAAAGAGCAATTCAAGTGTTTTAGGAAGCATTTTGTTCCAAAATGGCCCAAATAAGACCTATATGACTACTAGGATGCCTATTGCCTACATTCCTAGTGAAATCAACTCATTTTTCTCATAACATGTCATTATTACTTAGTTATAGGTGGCTAAGTCTTTAAATTACATGACTTAAGGAATTCAAGTGTTTTATGACGCATTTTGATCTAAAATGGCCCAAATAAGGCCTATATGACTACTAGGATGCCTATTTCTAACATTTCTTATCAAATCAAAACATTCATTCCCATAACATGTCAATATTGCTTAGTGATAGGCGGCCAAAGCTTCAAATAAAATGATAAGAGCAATTCAAGTATTTAAGGACGCATTTTGATCCAAAATGGCCCAAATAAGGCCTATATAACTACTAGGATACCTATTTCCTAAGTATCTTATCAAACTAGCTCATTCATACTCATAACATGTCATTATAACTTAGTTATAGGCGGCTAAGGCTTGAAATTACATGAATTAAGCAATTTAAGGGTTTTAGGACGCATTTTCCTCCAAAGTGGCCCAAATAAGGCCTATATATGACTTTTAGGATGCCTATTTCCTACATTTCCTTGTCAAATGAACACTTTTTTACTCATGACATGTCATTATTATTTATTTATAGACGGATAAGGCTTGAAATCACATGAAAAGAGCAATTCAAGTGTTTTAGGAAGCATTTTGTTCCAAAATGGCCCAAATAAGACCTATATGACTACTAGGATGCCTATTGCCTACATTCCTAGTGAAATCAACTCATTTTTCTCATAACATGTCATTATTACTTAGTTATAGGTGGCTAAGTCTTTAAATTACATGAATTAAGGAATTCAAGTGTTTTATGACGCATTTTGATCTAAAATGGCCCAAATAAGGCCTATATGACTACTAGGATGCCTATTTCTAACATTTCTTATCAAATCAACACATTCATTCCCAAAACATGTCAATATTACTTAGTGATAGGCGGCTAAAGCTTCAAATAAAATGATAAGAGCAATTCAAGTATTTAAGGGCGCATTTTGATCCAAAATGGCCCAAATAAGGCCTATATAACTACTAGGATACCTATTTCCTAAGTATCTTATCAAACTAGCTCATTCATACTCATAACATGTCATTATAACTTAGTTATAGGCGGCTAAGGCTTGAAATTACATGAATTAAGCAATTTAAGGGTTTTAGGACGCATTTTCCTCCAAAGTGGCCCAAATAAGGCCTATATATGACTTTTAGGATGCCTATTTCCTACATTTCCTTGTCAAATGAATTCTTTCTTACTCATGACATGTCATTATTATTTAGTTATAGACGGATAAGGCTTGAAATTACATGAATTGAGCAATTCAAGGGTTTTAGGACGCATTTTGATCCAAAATGGCCCAAATTAAATAAGGCCTATTTGACTTCTAGAATGCCTATTTCTTACATTTCTTGTCAAATAAAATTATTTTTTCTCATAACATGTCATTATTAATTAGTTATAGGCGGCTAAGGCTTGAAATTACATGAATAGAGTAATTCAAGGGTTTAGGACGCATTTTCCTCCATAATTGCCTAAATACGGCCAGTATGACTTCTAGGATACCTATTTCCTAAATTTCTTATCAAATCAACTCTTTCTTAATCATAACATGTCATTATTACTTAGTTATAGTTTGTTAAGGCTTGAAATCACATGAAAAGAGCAATTCATGTTTTTTAGGAAGCATTTTGTTCCAAAATGGCAAAAATAAGGCCTATATGACGACTAGGATGCCTATTTCCTAAATTATTTTATCTAATAAACTCATTCTTACTCATAACATGTCATTATTACTTAGTTATAGGCGGCTAAGGTTTGAAATTACATGAATTGAGCAATTCAAGTGTTTTAGGATGCATTTTCCTCCAAAATGGCCCAAATAAGGCCTATATGATTACTAAGATGCCTATTTCCGATATATCTTGTCAAATTAACTCATTCTTTCTCATAAAATGTCATTATTATTTAGTTCTAGGTGACTACGACTTTATATGACATGAGAAGAGCAATTCAACATTTATAAGACGCATTTTTATCCAAAATGGCCAAAATAAGGCCTATATGACTAATAGGATGCCTATTTCCTACATTTCTTATAAAATCAACTCATTATTACTATATAAATGTTATTATTACTTATTTTTAGGTGGCTAAGGCTTGAAATTACATGAATTGAGCAATTCAAGGGTTTTAGGACGCATTTTCCTCTAAATTGGCCCAAATAAGGCTTATATGATTACTAGGATGACTATTTCCTAAAAATTTCTCGTCAAATCAACTCATTTTTACTCATAACATGTCATTATTACTTAGTTATAGGCGGCTAAGGCTTGAAATTATATGAATTGAGCAATTCAAGTGTTTTAGGACGCATTTTCCTCTAAAATGGCCCAAATAAGGCCTATATGACTACTTTGATGGGTATTTACCACATTTCTTTTCATTATTAACATGCCATTATTACTTCTTTCTATTAACATCTCATTATTATTACTTTCGGAATTGTTTCTCGATTCTCGAGTTTGACTGTCAATAAACAGATGATCACAGTCTCGCTCTTTGAGAGGCCTTGTAAACAACAAAGACGTAATTTTTTATTGTTAATTGGGGGACATTCCCAGGCTTGTACTAAAAGCTTCCCTTACTAAGAGGACCTAGTCGCTTGAGTGTTGTCTTTATAATCCCCATTTACGGCAGACGTTTGACAACATCAAAACGACTAGTACTTAATCAAGAGAACTTGCAATAATCATGGTCGAGGAAAAAGGTTCCGGTAGCTATAATGAGAAATATACTTATGACGATTTGATATATCTTTGAGCATTCTCATAGGTCTATCCGGTATAGTTCCAAACTAGTACCTGTGCAAATGATTTATGACTATCATGTCCTTGCAGCACAAGAGACGGTGCTATAAATCATACTACACACTAATCTCAAGTGGTCATTAATCGTCCATCGTTTAAATGACCTCGAATAAGGATAATTTTCGATTAAAATATTCAATGTTCACATAACAGCTGTTTCTTTATCAAAGACACAGTCTTTATACCCTATTTTGAATATTCTCATAAATCGAATGGACTCATTATTTAATTCTAAACCACAATTAAATAGATATAGAGTGATCATAAATTTTCAGAAAATTTAATTGCTCCAAAATTGAACGGTTCAACATAGTGTTTTACATTAAGACACCAAGTTTAATTAAAACAACTGTACATGGAAATCAAAGCCAATCTCCAATATGCTTGATTCCCATTGCCTCAACAAGCTTGTTGTGCTTCACTTGAGACAAAGGTGTAGTCAGAGTATCGACTACATTGTCGTCCGTTCCAATCTTACAAATTCTGATTTCACCCTCGGATTTCCATTCCCTTATCATGTGAAATCACCGCTTAACATGTTTGACCTTCTGATGTTCTCTTGGCTCCCTGGCCTGAGCAATAGCTCCTTTGTTATCACAACAGAGGTTAAGTAGATCCTTAATCGAGGGTACAACACCAAGTTCACCAGTGAACTTACGAATCCAAGCTGCCTCCTTAGCTGCTTCCGAAGCTTCTAAATATTCGGCTTCAGTTGTAGAATCTGCAGTGGTGCTCTGCTTAGCACTCATCTAACAAAACGCTCCTCTACTTAGGTAGAATATGTACCTTGACTGCAACTTGGAGTCGTCTCTATCAGTCTGGAAGCTTGCGTCAGTATAACCTTCAACAACCAAATCATTACAGCCACCATAGGCCAGGAATTTATCCTTGTTCCTTTTCAGGTACTTTAGGATATTCTTGGCCGCAGTTCACTACGCCTCTCCTGGGTCTGATTGGTATCGGCTCGTAGCACTCAAGGCATATGATACATCTGGCCTAGTACATATCATGGCGTACATGATCGATCGAATAAGTGAAGCATATGGAATCTGACTCATCCTTTCTCGCTGATCAAGTGTCTATGGACACTATTTCTTGCTTAGAGTTATGCCATGGGACATGGGTAGGTGCTCTCTCTTGGCCCCTTCCATGTTGAATTGTGCCAGTACCTTATCAATATAAGTACTGTGCCTCTCCTAAGTTCTTATTCAAAAACCACTTTCCAAGCCAGCCCTTTACGGACTATAACAGTTTAGTGCTGTTTCCAATGAGTAATATAGCATCGATTTATAACACTAGGAATGCGATGTCACTCCCACTGACCTTCTTGTAAACACAAGACTCATCTGGATTATTGATAAAACCAAACTTACTAATGGCTTCATCGAATCGCAGATTCCAACTTTTGCTTGCCTGCTTTTGTCCATAAATGGACTTTTTAAGTTTGCATTCCTTCCTGGCATTGCTTGGATCAACAAAACTTTCTGGCTGTGTCATAAACACAGTTTCTTCCAAAATCCCATTAAGGAAGGTGGTTTTGATATCCATTTGTCATATTTCATAATCTTAATATGCAGCAATCGCTAAGATGATCCGGACGGACTTAAGCATTACGACTAGTGAAAAGGTTTCATCATAATCAACTCCGTGAATTTGCCTGTAACCTTTTGCCACCAGTCTAGCTTTGTATATAGATACATTTCCATCTTTGTCTGTTTTCAATTTGAAAATCCATTTGCAACCGATAGGTGTGTAACCTTTGGGCAAATTAACCAAGTCCTACACTTGACTTTCAGACATGGAGTCCATCTCGGATTTCATGGCCTCTTATCATTTTGCAGAGTCGGGACTCATCATAGCTTGTTTATATGTTGCTGGCTCATCTCCATCCATAACTAGGATGTCTTGATCTTTGATTAAGACAATACCAAGGTATTTGTCTGGTTAAGATCTTGGCCATTGCAATCTATGCAGGGTAATAGGTTGAGCATTTGCATTGTCGGTTCGACTTTGCACATTGTTGGTTTGACTCTGACCAATGTCAATAGCTGCTTTTACAACACTTTGATTGTCAGTTTTGTCATGTTGACTTTGTTGCTCTTCCTCTCGAACTTCGTCGAGTTCGATTTTCCTCCCACTTGTCATTTTGGAAAGGTGTTCCTTCCCCAAAAAGACACCATCAAGAGCAACAAACACTTTGTTCTCTGATTTTTTGTAGAAGTAATACCCCTTGGTTTATTTTAGGTAGCCCACTAAGAAACACTTGTCCGATTTTGGGTGAAGTTTGTCAGAAACTAATCTCTTGACATATGATTCGCAACCCCAAATCTTCAGAAAAGACAACCTCGGAGGTTTCTTCGTCCATAATTCTTATGGAGTCTTTTCGACGGCTTTTGAAGGAGCACGGTTCAGAGTTAGTGCCGCAGATAGAAGTGCATGTCCCCAAAAAGAGATAGGAAGTTCACTAAGACCCATCATTGATCGAACCATGACTAATAAGGTTTGATTCCTCCGTTCGGATACTACGTTCCATTGTGGAGTTTCGGGTGGTGTCAACTCTGAAAGAATACCATTTTCTTTCAAGTGATTGTCGAATTCATGGCTCAAATACTTGCCCCCTCGATCCGACCGAAGTGCTTTTATTTTCTTGCCAAGTTGATTTTTAACTTCACTCTAAAACTCTTTGAATTTCTCAAAAGATTCAGATTTGTTCGACTTAAGGTAGACATAACTATATCTACTATAGTCGTCGGTGAAGGTAAAGAAATATCGATAACCTTGCCTTGTGGGTGTACTCATTGGTCCACATACATCCGTATGTATTAGACCCAATAAGTCACTTTCCCTTTCTCCCAACTTGGAGAATGAAAGCTTTATCATCTTGCCTAATAGACATCCTTCGCAATTTTCAAAGGACTCCAAGTCGAATGAGTCAAGAACACCTTATTGAAGAAGTTTCTTGATGTGTTTGATGTTAATGTGGACAAGACGACAATGCCATAAGTAGGTTTGATTCCACTCGATGGTCTTAGCCCTTTTGGTGGTATCATTAATTTATCTAAACATATGAAATTCTAAATAACATATAAACAAGACATTTCAAGAACCAACCATTGATTAAGTCTTGTGCTCAAAATAACTTGGTGTTTAACACCATAGATCAAGAGTATGTTCAAAAGCATGAGAAAAAACCATTGTTTAATTACAAGCCATAGAAAAATAAATGTGCCTAAAAGCACGATCAAAAGACCATCTTTGTAGTCCGCTTGTCGATGCACATTGTATCCAATACCCTCTCACTTGTGATGCCCTCTCACTTGGTTCCTAAAAAGGAAACATAAAGTGAGTTACACACGGTATCCTATACCTATGAATAGCTTTATACACAAGTGTTAATGAAGGTACCTAAGGCAAATGCCACAGTCCTCTCCTCCTCATCCTTTCGGAAGAGCTTGCATTCCCTCTTGTAGTGGCCTTGTCCACCACAATAGAAGCATCACATCTTTGCCTTATTCTTGAACTCCCTCTTCCTTGCTCTCAAGGGCCTCTTGGTCGCTCCATAGGAGGTGGCTCAGCTAAGTAATTGCACCACCTCTCTTAAAGAGTGTGTCTCCTTTCCCGCAGATATATGCACTCTAAGTGCATCATAGCCAGAGTGGAGTGAAGCAAGCAAGATATGTCCCTTCATCTCATCCTCCAATAAGATTCCGAGAAGCTGCATGTGCTTGAGGAGCCTAGTCATTCCAAGCACATGAGGTCGGAGGGGCATATGGGTTCTTAATTTGGTATTGTAGACCCTTGACCAAAGTCGGCGCCTTTCCTTAGCAAGACTACCCACATCCGGTGGCTTTATCTTCATGTTTGTGAGTGACCTAGTGAAATCAAACTCGAGTCCATCATAGTTGCCATTGTCACTCTTGGTGACTCTTACATTGACAACATCCTCAAGTGCTTTGAGGAAAATATCCGGAAAATAGAAGCAGAGCTTTTCCTTCCAATCTTCCGGATGGAATTAGCCATTAGATGTGTGACTTTCTTGCAATCGGAAGACCATTTATCATGAGCCTCATCACTCATGATTCCCTTCGAGAAGAAGCTTGGAATGGGAGTATAAAGAGTGTACTCCAAGGAACAATTCCGAAGAGTTTTCCTGAGTTCCTCCTCCCATTCCTTGAAGTTGACCAATTTAAGGCTAAAAGCCAACTTTTCGGGGAGTTCTGGGCACATAGAGTTGTTGGTTGAGTTACTTACAGACATGTTTCTACAATTAAAAGAATTTTAAATGAAAAACCATTCATAAATCAATAAGTTTGAAATTTAAAGTGTTCATGCAAATTTTCAATCTTATTGAGCATTTTATCCACGCATTAACATTAGTCCCCTTTTAGACAAGAATAAAATGATTCCCTGATCCCAAAAATCAAAAAGTGATTAAGCGTGCTTTGACTTCTCTTAACACTTAATATTTTAGGGTAAGCAATCCAATTGCTAATAGCTTCAAGCTACTCTTGGTTCAATAAAATGTCGCATCTAATGCTTCCTTGTCATTTTATCTCAATTGCCACGACATCTAAGGACTCCTTACTGATATCGTTGAGCGTAATCAAGACGACTTGTATACCTAGTATACCTTACGTTCCTAGGGAGGCGGTGATGCCTCGCTTTGGTGTAGCCCATCACCACGCGCGTTAGTTCGGTAAGTGTCGTTCTTGGAATGGCAAATTTGGCTTAATATTATAGGGACCTAGGATTTCTATGTTGGTTGATTTAAGTGAACTTAATTAATCATCGCAACATTTGAAACGCTAAACATGCATCCAACATATCATTCACATATATATAAGTATAATTATATATAGAAAATATAAAATAAGATGCATTTGGCAACTAGCATGACCCCTTGAAATCTTCAAGGGTCTTCGATGCACCATCTTGGCTCGTCTTCATAGAAACGTCGTTTTGAGATATCCCCGCCAAAATGCAATTACTAGCTACTACGACTAGGATTAATCTAAATATTAAGGTACAAAATACGCAACGGTACGCAGACCGTATTTAGATTTACAAAAATATATAACGGATCGTTGTCCGTATTTACTATCCTAATTGGGCCCCCACTAGTTGCCATTTTCACAAAACATGTGAAACAATATACATTCCATTCATCCATTAAGTATATGTGAATGGCCATGCATTTTACAACGAAAACAAGTAACAATGCATAACGTGCGCGAACTAGTAACTAACTTAGGTGGTTAATCCAATTAACGGGCCTAATTAAAATTGGTCAAAGTTGTTTAACATTTTATGTGATTAAGACACAATTTGTTCATGCAATTAACGACGCTCCCACTAAATTAATTAAGCCGTTTAACCCAAATTTTGTCAAAATTAATTTTGTAAGTGCCAGAGAAATCGAGGCCTAGCCTCGTTAAAAAACAAATTAAGTAAAATAATTAAAAGTGAAAATTTCGCAAAACACATTGCCCATGCTTCGCAAAATCAGCCTACTCTAAACCAAGTGCTTAGCATCGTAGCCATGGGACTAGACTCGCTAGGCACCAAGGTTACGGCTGGGGTGTGCTTGGGCGCAGACAGCCTGCCTAGCAAGGCACACCACGCCTGCTTGCACCAGCACGCATCGCAGCAAGACTCTCATGCTTGCATGCGTGCTGGCAGTGTGTGGCTGGTCTGCCGGGGCTCGCTGCTTTGCCGCCCAGCAGCACTTGCGGGCATCTCCAGCAGCCACGCACCACAAGCATCAAGCACACACCTCTATGCACTCCTAGCCCGCCACACAGCCGCATCATTTCGAGGTGCGAGCACCTCCATACGCACCAAGGCAGCCATATGTAGGCTGCGTGAGCAGCCCGGCTAACCTTGGTGGTGCTTGGGTGATTTTACCTCGATTTGGGTGCTATTATTTTGGAATTTTAATTCCGATATATGTGAGATTGAAATTTAATTCTAAATTTATTTTAAAATATATTAGAGCAAAATTAAAATTAAAATAAGTCCAACTTAATTAAATTCAATTTTAATAGTGCATGTTTGGGGGTAAAATACCTCTAACAAGCAGACCAATGTCAACGCAACATGTGTCCCAATAGTTTGCTGACACGTGTCACCAAACCCTAGAAAGGGGTTGATTATCTTCTCTACAAATAGAGGAGCCATCCTCATTTATAAGAACATAAGATATAAAAAACACAATACACAATATAGACAACATACATTGAATACACATTCAATAGTCTCAAAAACCAAGCAATCTTCATTGCCAAACCTCCTGACCTAGGAGGGGTTATTACTTTCCGCACTATACTCCTTAAACACGTTCTAACTTGATCGTCGGAGGCGGAACTCCCACCCTTGGGAGCCTTCGTTGTTTTGAAGGTACAGGCAGCCGGAGGTCAATCTCGGTGTTGTAACTCTCCCGTAGGACACATCAAAAAACCCCGAAACAGTGCATAAGCCTAAATTATCCCAGAACCATTCTTTAAATCAATTTAGGTCTATCTTGATGGTAGAAAATTGAAGGGCTACACTCATCATTAATTTAATCATATGTAAATTAATAATGATATTTGACAAAATTAAAGGGGTTGGAAAATTAAACCCTTTCATCCAATGAAAAATTTCCAACAATAACTTGTGTAAAATTGAAAAATTACATCTTCCAACATGAAGATTAATTTAATTTCAATAACAAGTTTTGAACTTTTAGGACGTTAATTAACTCAAAAATGATTAAATCCAAAAATTAGTTTAACATGGAATGTAGTAATCAAAGTTCCAACCAAATAAACAATTAAAGATTGGATCTTTGAAATATTAGAGACTTCAAAAATTACAAGTTCACCATAAACATTCATACTTGAAGCAATTTATTGGCAACAATGTTAAAAATTCAAGTTTATGTGAAAAATGAACACACCAAATTAAGCACCAATTATGATGAAAAATGAACACACCAAAAATTCAAGTTTATGTGAAAAATGAACACACCAAAAATTCAAGTTTATGTGAAAAATGAACACACCAAAGAGAAACCCGCCCAAGACCCGCCCACTAATTAAGGCAACTAAGCATGCAATCACATAATTAAACAATAAACAAGAGAAAGAGAAAAGACATTCTTACCCTCGACACCGAGCTCTTACTTAAGAAGCTAAACCTCGTAAGCGCGACGGTCTCCAGCGGCTCGTACCCACGAACCCTACTCGAACTGTCTTACACCCGTAGGTTAATCGGGACTTGACCAATTAAAACTAAAGTATTACAAACTTAAGGTTATCTCACTTTTCTAAGGAGGTGCCTTTTTAGTTCCACTCAAGTGTTCTTCCCAAATCCCAAAACTTGGGTATTTATAGGGAAATGAATTTTGATTTCCCGTTCTCAATCAATGTGGGAGATTTGCAATTTTCCTATTTTATTTTAATCGAAAACAAAATAGAATTGCTAAATCAATCAACAAGTTATAAGTGGCAATAAGAGGATAGGGAGAAGGTGAAGACCACCAAGGGAGGGGACTAACCCACCTTGCTCCCCAAGGTAAACACCAATCATTGGTCCACACACAAAAACTGGTATACACTCCCACTTGGATGGCTAGCAGCCTAACTTGGCTGCCAAGGCTGCCAGCTGGCGCCTAGCACCAAGGCTAGGCAGCCCAGCTTGCCAACTAGCAGATCGCCAGCAAGCTAGCACATCGCCAGCCAGCCAACACACATGCATCGCTGCTGCTTGGTGCGTGCTGCTAGGCGTAGCTATGCGAGGCTACTGCTTGCTAGCACACACGCACAACCCAGCATGTCCAGCACGCTACTAGCTGGTGCATGGTGCTGTGCGATGTGCGAGGCTGCTGCTAGCTATGCGCCAGGCCCTAGCACCCTAGCAAGCATGCAAGGCACCATGCATGCGTTGCTTGCGATAGCAAGGCCCAGCCAGCCTCGTATGCTGATGGACTTGCGATGCTTGCGAGCTAGAGAAGGGCTTGGCGTAGCATGATGCGATGGCTAGGGCTGCTATGCTAGCATGCCCAGCGATGCACAACCACAACACACGCATGCACGCATCTTGCGATGATTATGTCATGCAATGTGCATGTGCTAGGGATTTCTAGGCATGCATTGTTTGATCTCACTTCTCGTTGAATTCTAAATTCGACTCGACTATCGACGCTCGGTCTCGACGCTCTAAGCTCGATATCCGACGTCTTTGTTCGTAATACTCCGATGACTTATCAATCCTTTGGATTGATTCGTCGTCTCTGATCGGTTGTTCGATTGGGTTTGACCCGAAGGGTTCAGTCAAGATTAAGCTGTAATATTAATTGTTCATTAATATTACTGATCGAAACGACCTCCACCTAGGCATTTCGATCACTTGACCTCACTGAGGAATTAGCTTTCTATTAATTCTGAACCCTCTATTAGAATAATACACTTGTTGGAAGGACACCATTCCTTTCATATAGGACCGTCTTCAAGACTCTTATAGGGACTACTCCCTATTAGCTTGTTTGTGGGAAGAATTGCCTTTTACTCGTGGAAATGGAGCGTCGAACGCATTGGGAAATCAAGCAAATAAACTTTAATCTCCATAGTGCAGGTGAGCAAAGGCTTGTAGAGCTTTATGAGTTGGTGGAGTTGAGAATGAACGCTTATAATTATGCAAGCATATACAAAGGATGAACCAAGCTTGGCACGATGCTCAAATTGTCAAGAAGGAATTAGTCAAAGGGAAAAAGCTTGGCACGAAGCTCAAATTGCTTGAAGCTTTTTCTGGGCAAAAGCTAAGATCAAGATGGAGTGAGCCATTCATTATTACAAAAGTGTTTCCCCATGGTGCTTTCGAGATTTCTAATGAAGATCACCCTCCATTCAAAGTGAATGGACACCGACTCAAGCCTGATTATGAAGGCCACCCCATTGACTAGCCGGTTTCCACTCTCCTCATTGATGTGCATCATACATTTGATCTTCCTTGATTTAGCTCAAGAAACATCGAGCAAACGACATAAACCAAAAGCACTTCTAGGAGGTAACCCGTCTTTCTAACCCTCTAGTCTCTTTTCTTTACTTTTCTTTCATTTATTATGTTAGTCTTACTTTCGTTGTTTCTCTTAAGCTCCTATGTGCGGGCGCGCAACCCTGTGAGAAGGCGTGCACATGATTTACACAAAAAGAAATCGAAGGCAGAATGTTCGCGGGCGCGCAGTGGCTGTGAGAAGCCACGCATAGGGTGAAGGCAACAAAATCCAGTTTGAGAAAGAATGGTGTGCGCGACTTATGCGTGACTTGCGTGCGGGTGCACAGCCAAGAAAAATCGCGAATTAATCCCCTTGTCTGCCTCGATTTTGTTTCTCATTTCACTCTTCTCACTCATTTTCTTTTTCTATCTCCTCACAAACTCAAACCCTAAATTCTGTAATTCCTTAAATCTAAACCATTAAATCCATCATTTTCTTTTGATTTTTCATCAAATCCATCACCTTCTCCACCCATTTCATCAAATTTCACACTTTCTCTCTACAAAATACACAAAATCCACTATTTTTGCTTTACTTGGAGCTAGGTTGAAAGAGGTTTTCGTGGGTCACTTTAGAGTGCTTAAGAATCAATTTTGTGGTATAACTCTCTACTAGTTATTTCGTTACTCAATTTCACTTGTCTATGCAAAGTATTTGGAGAAGGAGAGTGCTTAAGCTTGTGTCAACTTCTTGGGATTGGTTGTGTGTGAAAAATGAATTATATGAAGAAGGAGAAGAGTAAGAAAAAATCCCGATTGGAAATCAATGAGCCAAAAGCTCAAGCTCAACCTCAACCTCAAGAACAAACGGAAAACCCCATCCTTCCCACCTTTAAATTTAACAGCAAAAACCATACCCCCATCTATAAAGAACTCATAAAGCTCAAACTCAACCCCACAAGGCACTACTACGAACAAGATATGGTGCGGTTAAGGACAGATGAAGACTTTAGGTCACTCATAATCAACCTAAGGATGGGTGAATTTATACAACATCACTACTGCACTAACAAAGAGCCTACATGTGAGTTCCTTGCATCCTTTGAGGCCCAACCTTCTGGAAACAATGACTTCAATATTTCCTTTCAACTTTTTAACAAGCCACAAAAGATGAAGCTTCGGGATCTCAATGTCTATTTAGAATTTTATCCCGATGCCGATCTCCTTGCTCCATCCCCTTGGCTTTTCCCTGAGTACCATCAATTTCGTTGGTGGCACACTATTGCAAATATTCAAGAGTTTAGTATAAGATACTCGGTGGCAAGCCAAATCATTCACCCGGTTCTCTTCATCCTTCACCGTCTTTTGGGATATGCAGTGTTCAGCAAACAAGACTTGGGACAACTCTCAAAGGAAGAGATTTTCACCCTTTGGATTGCAACTAAAGAGGAGTTGAGTAGGCGGCTCAACATGGGATATTGGTTTGTTTTGTGTTGTAAAGCGATCAAAAGCGGCAACAAGACGGGCGAGATCGCTTTGGGTGGAATGATCACAAGGTTAGCTAAAAATCTTAGGTTTGAGCACTTCTTTCCCCTTGCACTCAAGTTGGTAGTGACAATGATCTTTTTTCTCAATATTGGCATAATGAGAAGGTTGGGTTTCCTTCAACCAACGACCGACGTTAGCAATTACTGTGATTGGCATGTCGGTTGTGAGCGCCATTATATCTTGCCATGCCCTGACCGAACGTCCATTAGGAGGCATGTTATAAATGTGTGGATGGTGCCTGCCGATAATGGGGTGTTGCCTAATGCTAGGGGAGGTGGTCAAGGAAATATGGAGGTTGTTGAAGAAGAAGAGGAAGAGGAGGTAGAGGAGGAGGAAGAGGAGAAAGAAGAAAAAGAAGAAGAAGAAGAAGAAGAAGAAGAAGAAGAAGAAGAAGAAGAAGAAGAAGAAGAAGAAGAGGAAGAATGACAACATCACCAACAAGCCATGGGTAACCTTAAGACACAAATGATGAACATGCAACTAGGCATGCAAGGTTTGTACGAAAGCGAACAAGGTATGTTCATACAAACCCAAGCCCTCTACAATGCGGCCCTGGAGAGGGGTGAGGTTTCCGTGCATCACACACAGGCGGTACAGCTCTAGATGGAAGAGCCATTCAGCAAGGCTATATTTGGCCAACTATGGAAGAAGACGCCATGAAAATGGTGAAAAAGTGAGTGTCATCGGTTCGGCAAACTTATCCACCGTTTGGCAACTGATCTGACTACAATGCTTAGCCAATACTATTTTCCAAATGAGGCATGAATATCATGGGTCCATATACACCTACGTCATGCTAGAAGCAGTATATTCTAGTGGTTTTTGACTACTTCACCAAATGGGTTGAAGAAGAGGCTATCAAAGGCATAAAGATGAAGGATGTCATCTCTTTCCTTTGGAAGAACATCATCACCTTGTACGGGGTTCCTATGTCCATGGTCTTTGACAATGGCCCTTAATTTGAGACGCCTAACCTTAAAAATTGGTTGGAGACGAAGAAATTTCCTAATGCTTTGCATCACTCGACCGACCCCAATCAATCAGCTAGGTGAAAGCTTTCAACAAACACATCTCAGATGGCATAAAAAAGAAAATAGAGAGAGCTGATGATCTGTGGGCTGAAGAATAGATTCATGTACTTTTCTCTATCAGAATGACGGCAAAAGGGGAAATCGACAAAACCTCATTCTTCATGGTATATAGCGCTAGAGCCCTCTAACCCATTAAGCGTTATGAGCCAACTCTTCGAGTTATGTTGTATGATTAAGAGACTAACTAGGAAGCCCCCCGGCAAGCATTGGATCTTATACTAGAACGTCGGGGCAATACCACCTTACGTCGTGAGATCGACCGTCTGTGGATGACGAGAGCCATCAACAAGAGATTACACAAACGATCGTTGAAGGTGGGGAACTTTGTGTTACGGAAGATGGAGGCTACCACTTGATATGTGTATTTTATATTCTATTTTATCCCCCGTCCCACACTCATTTTTATGCATATTTGAGCTCTTTGGGGATATTCTTAGTACTAATGTGTGGTTTTGAGGCAACTAAGCATGCAATCACAAATTAAACTACAATTAAGAGAGAGAAGGAAAAGACATTCATACCCTTGGCGCGTGCTTCGCTCAATCCTGAGCTCTTACTTCAAAACTCGAACCTCGCAAATGCAAAGGTCTCAAATGGCTCGTACCCACGAACCCGACCTGAACGGTCCTAGTCCCAAAGGTTAGTCCGGATTTGACCAATAAAAACTAGAGTTTTACGAACTTAAGGTTTTCTCACTTTTCTAAGGAGATACCTTTTTAGTTCTACTCAAGTGTTCTTTCTAAATCCCAAAACTTGGGTATTTATAGGGCAATGAACCTTGATTTCCCATTCTCAATCAATGTGGGAGATTTGCAATTTCCCTTGTTTTATTATAATAAAAACAAAATAAAATTGCAATTCAATCAACAAGTTACAAGCGACAATGGGAGGAGAGGGAGAAGGTGAGGACCACCAAGGGAGGGGACCAATCCACCTTTCCTCCCAAAGCAAAGACCAACCATTGGTCCCTACTCACAAAACCAAACAACCAAGCCATGTGGCTGGCTAGCAGACTACCTTAGCTGCCAAGGCTGCCAGTTGGCACCTAGCACCAAGGTTGAGCAGCTGGCCAGCCAGCCTATGCATACATGCTGCAAGCGAGCCACGCATGTTAGGCTGATGCCTATGCGCTGCTAGCAAGGCTGTTGCTTGGTGCGTCACTGTTATGCACACATCGCATGCTGCGAAGGCTGGCCTTGCTTGGCTAGCTAGCACACACAGCCTCACACACACACATTGCTTGCAATGCTGTGTGCTGCAATGCTCAAGATTGGTGCGTCAATGCATGTGGCTGGGGTATGGCCTAGCACACTAGCACTATGTGAAGGCTAGGTGCTTTGTCTAGCATGCTAGCATGCACGCACCATGCTTGTGATGCTTGCAGGATGCGCTAGCATATGCCTAATACTGCTACGCTAGCACACCTAGCCACGCATGCACAGCCACACCACACGCATGCACGCATCTTGCGATGCTTGTGCCATGTGATGTGCATGTGCTAGTGGTTGCTACGCACGCATTGCTTGGGACCTTGCATATCCCTTTTGGTCGAGAAAACAATGCCACATGTAGGTCTGATTCGACTCGATGGTCTTAGCCCTTTTGGCGGTATCATCAATGTTATAAACTTGTTTGTTTAGAGAAAGCACATAAAGACCATTTTCTGAATATGCCTTCTTCTTGCAATGGAAACATTCAGAATCGGATTTAGAAGAGGCTACCTTCTTGTCCTTGCCACTCTTAGCAGCACTTGACTTAGGTAGAAAATTCCTCTTATTTTTTCCTTTAAAGCTTCTCTTCTTGACCGAGCGCTTAAATGGCTTGCCAATTCTCACTATGAGCATGTCATGCTTTCCCTCATCTTTAAGGGTTTGCTCGGCCTGCTTCAACATACCATGAAGCTGGGTAAGAGTTTTCTCCATGTTGTGCATATTATAGTTCATCTTGAACCAATCATAGCCTTTGTGCAACGAGTGGAGAATGATGCCAATTGTCGTTTCAGTCGAATACCTAGCATCGAGCCTTTCTATGTTCTCAAATAATCCAATCATTTCAAGAACATGCGGGCTGACAAGCTCTCCTTTCTTGAGCTTGCTTTCAAGGATCTGCCTGTGGGTTTCGAACCTTTCGGTTCGGGCTTGCTCTTGAAACATATTCTGAAGTACAAAAATTATCTCCAAAGCCGTCTCCTTTTCAAAGAAAGTCTTTTGAAGGTCCGGAGACATAGTGGCCAACATGATGCACTTGACATCTCGATTGGCACTTTGCCATCGGTTAAGGGCAGCCTAGGTGACCTCCTTATTGGGAGTGTCGGTCATTTCCTCATCAAGGACGTATTCCTTATGCTCTTGCATGAGAACAATACGAAAATTCCTTTGCCAATCAGGAAAATTTGGCCAACTCATCTTCTCCTTGTCGAGAATTGAGCGTAATGAAAACTAGTTGTTTAAGTTACTTGCAAACATGTTTCTACATTTGAAAGAATTTGAAATGTAAAACCATTCATTAACTAATAAGTTTGGAATTTAAAGCGTTCATGCAAATTTTCAATCTTATTAAGCATTTTATCCACGCATTAACATTAGTCCCTTTTAGGCGAGAATGAAATGATTCCAAGATCCCAAAAATCAAAAAGTGATTAAGCATGCTTTGGCTTGTCTGAACACTTAATATTTTAGGGTAAGAAATCAAATTGCTAATAGCTCCAAGCTACTCTTGGTTTGATAAAACGTTGCATCTAATGCTTCTTTGACATTTTATCTCCATTGCCACGACATCTAAGGACTCCTTACCGATATCGTTGAGCTTAACCAAGACGACTTGTATACCTAATATACCTTACGTTCCTAGGGTTTTTATTATTTCGGTAAGTGTCGTTGTTGGAATGGCAAATTTGGCTCAATATTATAGGGACCTAGGGTTTTTATGTTGGCTGATTTAAGTGAACTTAATTAATCATCGCAACATTTGAAATCCTAAATATGCATTCAACATATCTTTCACATATATATATGTATAATTATATATAGAAATCATAAATAAAGATGCATTTGGAAACTAGCATGACCCCATGAATTCTTCAAATCACCAAGAGTCTTCATCTTGGCTCGTCTTCATAGAAACGCCGTCTTGAGACATCCCCGCCAAAATGAAATTACTAGCTACTACGACTAGGATTAATCTAACTATTAAGGTACAGAAATACGCAACGGTACGCAGACCATATTTAGATTTACAAAAATACATAACGGATCGCAGTCCGTATTTAATCCTAATTGGGCCCCACTAGTTGCCATTTTCACAAAACCTGTGACACAATATATATTCCATTCATCCATTCACTATATGTGAATGGCCCACACTTTACAACGATAAACAAGTAACAATGCATAATGCGCGCAGACTAGTAACTAACTTAGGTGGTTAATCCAATTAACGCGCCTAATTAAAACTAGTCAAGGTTATTTAACATTTTATGTTATTAAGACGCAATTAGTTCATGCAATTAACGAAGCTCCCACTAAATTTTGCATCTATCTTAATTAATCCAATTAATTAAGCCGGTTAACCCAAATTTTGTCAAAATTAATTAATTTTGCAAGAGCCAAAAAAACCGAGGCCTAGCCTCGTCAAATAATTATATATAATTAAAACAGCAAAATTATGCAAAAAACCGATAGCCCGACTCAAGCAAAAATTGCCCACCCAAAACCGTGGGCTGCGTGCTTTGGGCTCTAGCATGCTTGCCTAGCAATGCATGCCACGCATGCTGGCACCAGTAGCTCGCTATGCATGCTAGCAAGCTTGCTGGCGCTGGCAGTGTGTGGGTGGCTTAATGGGGCTTACTGCCTCGCTGCCTAGCAGCTCTTCTAAGGCCTTGCCAGCAGCCATAGACCACGTACCATCACGCAACACATGTGCACTCTCCTCGCCACACTACAGCAGCTGCATCTCGAGGTGGGAGCACCCTCATGCGCACCTAAGGCAGCCACAGGTGGGCTGCGCAAGCAGCCTTGCTAACCTTGGTGGCGCATGGGTGTTTTTACCTCGATTTGCGTGCCTTTTCTCAGGATTTTAATCTCGATATATGTGTGGCATAATTATAACTCTAAATTAATTTTAGAATCAATATTGGGCAATAATGAAAAATATAACACGTCTAACTTAAATATATTCAATTTTAATAGTGCACAAGCCTAAATTATTCAAGAACCATTCTTTGAATTAATTTAGGTTTATCTTTATGCAATAAAATTGAAGGGCTACACTCATAATTAATTTAACAAAATATAAATTAACAATTAGATTTGACAAAATCAAAGAGGTTGGAAAAATAAACCCATTCATCCAATGAAAAATATCCAACAATAACTTGTGTAAAATTGAAAAATTACATCTTCCAACATGAAGATTAATATAATTTCAATAATGATGAGTGACATTTATGTTACCCTTAGGGGTAGTGTATTGGTCTCTTTTCTCCTGTTTTTCTTAGGTTTTTCTACCTCTTTTCTCCTCTTATGGCTTCCTTTTCTTTTATGGATGAAAAGTATGCTTATTTGCGCTTGTTTTGATAATCTTTATGCATAATTTTATCATCCCCATGCTCTCGTGATCTTTGCTATCTTTTGCAGGTTCCATGACGGTCCTAAGCACGGTAGGAGGCCCCTTGGCCAAGTATGGAGGCATGGACAAAGACAAGAGGAGCAAAAGGGAAGAAGAGGAAGCAAGAAGAGGAAGTTCAAGAGGAGGTGTGGCCGAACCTCTAAGAGGTTCGGTCGAACCAAGGTGTGGTCAAACTTTTGAAAAGTTCGACCGAACCTCCAAGGCAGTTTCAACCAAGTTTTCAGCATGTTTACAGGAGGGGTCGAACAAGGAAAGTTCGACCAAACAAGGATCAGGGAGGTTAGACCGAACCTACCCTGAGTTCGGCCGAACCTACCCTGAGTCCGACCGAACCTACCCAGAGTTCGGTCGGACCTTTTCCCGTTTCAGCTGACTTTTTGCAGAGCTTCCTAAGCAATTTTGTAAGGGGTATAAATAGTTTTTTTTGCTCATTAAAGGAAAAAAAAAGATTTTTTTCAGTTTAGAATAGTTTTTAGGTTAGTTTTAGGTTTTTAGAGAGAGAAACTCTCAAATTTTGGAGAGAGAAAGTGAGGAGCACAATGGTTTTCATGGATTTTGGATAATCAAAGGAGGAATTTGATGATTTGAAGATCTCCTATTTATATCAATGAGCATTTCTTACTCTCTTCTCTCTTTATGCTTTATTAATTGCTTTGTTAATCATGTTTGAGTAGATTTCCTTCTACTAGGTGTTGAGTGAAGCTTTGTTATGGTTAATTGAGTTATTTGAGATAAATTTGATGATAATTGTGTGATTAAATTGATTGAATTGATGATGGCATGTTGTTTGTTTTAGATTGGATTGATCTCCCAAGATAGCAAACTTAATTGCATGTTAGTTCTAGTTTGACAAGGGATTGTGAATTAGAATTTATATATTTGATTGCATTTTGGGTAAATTTCTTCTATGCACCTAGTCAATGAGGGATCTAGGCTAGGAATTTGAGAGATTGCTCTTGATGGTAATTAATTCCCATTTTAATTCTTTCTTTCCATGATTGATTATCAAATCGATTCCCATTAACTTGTTAATTGTTCAAAGTGGATCTTTTCCCCTAGTAGACTTTATCATACCTTGTTCTTTATATGTGTTTTAGTGTAGTTGTAGTGTCCTTTATCCGTAAATAGACTTCGGCATAGCTTAGGCATTAGATTAAGAACAATCTAGCATTACCGTTCCTTGTGGTTCGACTCCGAACTTACCACTAGACTTGTTTAGGGGTTAGTTTAGGATTATAATAAATTTTGTTTGGCCGTGAGGAGGTTAGTCAACGACATAATTTCCCCGCGCTTCAAAATGGCGCCGTTGCCGGGGAACGGTGTCAATGCTTGATTGTTTTTGATTTCTTGAGTCTAGGTCTTTGTGTATACTTTTCTTTTTATTTTTTATTTTTATTTTTTTTTTCTTGTTTATGTAAAAAAATGGCAAGTAACTCGTTTCCTCAATATGACAATGAGCCTTTTTGTGAATATTTCAATAGACTTGAGGGATATTTGGATTTTGATTGTTGTAGTCTTTGGGAGGCTTGTGAGATTTGTTATTTTGGTTTGAATGAGCAAACTAGGGATGAAGTTGAATGCATGCATAATGGTGAATTTAGAGCATTATCAATTGATGATGCTTGGGATTTTTATGTTTGGTTTTCTTGGGATGTCTATAATAAGGGTAATCATGATTCTATTATTGATATGCAATGTGTTGATACTTCTAATATTAGCATGAATTCCCATGATTTGTTACATGATCCCTTAAGTGAACCTAAAACACATGATTTCAACTCTATTTCCTCTTTTGTTGATGATTAGGTACATGCTCAAGTTGATGCTAATGGTGTGTTTCAATATTCTTCATTATTTACCATGCCTTCTTGTGATGTGCTTCGTTCCCTTAATGATGAATCTCATGTGTTTGATTGTGCCCCCACTCCCCAATGTGATGTATATGCTCATGATCTTAATGTTGATTTTTCCAATCTTGGTTGTACTTCTTCTTCTCTTGTTGAGCCTCAACCTTCAACACCTTTTGAATCCCTTATTGCTACTTTTGAATCTCAAATTAGGTGCATTGAGCTTGATAATGAGCTTGATCCTAGTAAGGAAATGATTCTTAATTCTATGAGAGGTCAATTAGAGATAATGAAAAAGAATAAGGAGTGTCTTGAGGAGGGAAGGAGAAGAAAAGAAGAGTTAGAAATCCAATTGTCACCCTTGATGCTTGTTTGTGAAAAATCCTAATTTAATGTGTGTGTTGAGGATGATGATGATGATTTTGAGCAACCAAGAGAGTGTGAGGATCCCATTGGTGAGCATATGAGTGATGGTGAAGGAGTTGAGAATAAAGAGAGTGTTGATTTTGAAAATCCTAACCCTCTTTCCCATCTTGATGAGTCTCAAGTGCATAATTGTGATCCTTTTATCCATGAGTATTTGGATTCATTTGAGGTTATGTCTAATGTGTTTATTGAGTGTCAAATGAAAACCCATAGCCTTTTGAGTGAGTTCATTAAGAATGCTTTATGGGAGAGAGATGATTTTGAAATGAATTTGCATCCATTCATGCATGGCTTTGAGATTTTAGGCTTTAAGGAAGTTGAGGGAGTTGTTGTTCATGATTGTAGTGAAGGGGATTATTTAGTTCCTCTTGGAAGTTGGATGTTTGAGGGAGATCATGATCATGAGTGTTCTTCTTTTGAGGATTCTATGATTGATTTTCATGCTCAAATTGGTGATTTGAGGGATGGTGGTGAAGAAGAGACCATTTGTGAGACCATTGCTCCTATCCCCTTCTCTCATGTCCCTTTTTCTAGGAATTTCAACCATATCCCCTACACTCCTATATCCCTTCCTTCCTTTGTTAATGAGCCTATTGGGGAACCCCTTGCCTATGAAGATTTTCATGTCCCTCTTTCGTCTTCTATTGAGGAAAAGGGTGATTTTGCCACCCAAAAAGATTTTTGTGAAGAGAGTTTGCCTTTCTATTCTTCTTCTTATTTTCTTGACATTTTTTTTGATTCTTCTTCTTCTTGGCAACTCCCTCTTCACCTTCTTTTGCGTGCACTAATCTTGGTGCATGCCCTTCTTATATCATTTGCTTACTTGTTATCTTATGAGATGTGTAGTAGTGCATTTGACAAGCTGTTGCGATCGTTGCAATATTATTTACTAGAGCGGTCAAGCTTGGACCTTAAGCAAGCCTTTCTCGGGAAGTAACCCGTGTTTTATTGCTTTCATTTTCTTTTCTTTTTAGAATAGATTTTCTCTCATGGAAATGTTTGTGTGCCTTTTTCTAGGTACATAACTTGATATACTTTGGTGCATTGATTTGGATCAAGAATCAAGGAAGTTTGGCACCACAATTGCTATCATATGGAAAACAAGATTCAATTCTTGAGAAGAGTGGCTTTGAAAATTGTAATTGGGTCATTTGCGGGTATATACACCCACCTAAAATCCGGTAATATCTTTCCTTGCTCTTTCTCCATTGGTTGATACCTAAAGTGGCTTTGAAACAGGAGATATGTTGGGTTGTTGGATTGATCTCCTTGTTTTCCCCTCCCATGGATTATTTGATTTATGTTTGAGCATGTTGTCTCATTCAAGCTTGGGGGAGGGTATTCTATCATATTTGTTAGATTTTGATTCATATATATTCCAGGCACATTTGTATATGCTTTTCCATTTTCTATGTCTTGAAAATCACAAAAAGATTTTTGTTTCTATCAAGGCAAATTTGCAATGTATTTTCTTTTGTTCTTGCTTTGGACATAATACTTTTGGACTTGTATTCTTGAATGTCTTTCTTCCTAAATTTTAGAGGTGTGCACGGTTTGAGAATGTGTTAGGTTGACTCTAGGATATGGTATGCTAAGGTAGTTGGCTAAGAACTTTGGGACCATGAAGCTCTAGTTCACTTGCTTGTGGTAAGATGGAGTTGCTCTCTATAGTGGATATGAAATCAAGAGTTAGTTATTGCTATCCCTAGTGATGTATAATTGTTCTAGCCTTCATCATACTTTGTTGAGCGACATATTTGGATCCTTGGCTATTGCATTCTCATATCTAGAACTTGACTTTTAGCTCCCAAGATCGCGACTGAGCCACTTTAGGGGATGAAAAAGATATTTCTCTTTTTATAGGATTAATTTTCAATTTTGGATTTGGTTTGCAATTGCCTCTATTACTAGCCCATTTGAGCCATATACATTCTTTTCTCTAACCTTAATACAAGCCTTCCAGCCTTAGTTTCACTTTAAATCCTACCTTTAGTTTGTGAAGAAATTTTGTTTTGGAGCTTGTTTTATTGTTTATGGTGCAAGTTTAGAATTATAAGTTCATTTGCAAAGCAAGTATGTGTTGTATATAATTTTTTGCATAAAACCAAATACATTTTGAGAAAAAGCCGTCCAAAGTTAAAAGAGGCAAGGACATTTCTTAAAAAAAAAAAAAAAAAAAAAAAGCTTGGAAAAAGGAATTATTGAAAAAAAAGGGTAAAGAAGAATGTAAAGCACAAAAAAAAGGGTTTTGTTATTGTTGTTCTCCCTGTTTTTGTTATTTTGTGTTAAATAAGCTTGGGGGAAAGTTATTTAATAAGCATACTTGGCACTTTTGTTTTGGAATCGTTTGGATCTTGTGGAAGAAGTTCCACCCGTGCTTCACATAGGTTTACCACCAATTTCAAGAGTTCTCCACACCTTTACTCTCCTAGCTTATATTTTAATACCTTGAAATTCCTTTTGATCCTAGAGGGTTAAGTCATTCAATGATGGCGGGAAATAGGAATCAAGCCTATAGAGCGAGTTTGCATAGCCAAGATGTCGGGTAACCTTCTCAATGTTTTTAATTTCTTATTTATTTTCCGGTTTCTTCGTGGAATCATGAGAAGCTAACTTGAAAGTGGATTTGAAACTAGTAGAGAGAACGTGGTTTGATTGGTTGAAACAAAAGGTGGAATGTGTTTCCTTTAGTTCTCTATGCTTAGCATATGTTATGTTTCAATGAACCTTGGACTTCTTAGAACGTGCATACCTTTATTATTTTAGAAAGATTGACATTCATTAGTGTTTGTTCCATCATAAAAGTCCACTCTAGAACGCTTGTAACTTTTCTCTTACTTCGATTTATTTTATTTTATTTATTTATTGCCTTGCCTTGATTTTTGTCAAGAGTTATGGGTTAAACTCTTAGGATACCCTTACGAGAGCATACTCGTCCTCTAGTGCGATCTATGGGGTTTAAAGTGCTTGATGCATGCGCTAAATGCATTCGTGATTCCTACGAAAGTGAGTTAGTGTATATTCTTTCTCTTCTAGTTTTATTTTATTTTATTGTTTTTTTTTTTAAAAAAAAATATACATCGTTTTCCGTTGTGTTTGTTTTGTTTTGCTCGAGGATGAGCAAAAGTTAAGCTTGGGGGTGTTTGATGAGTGACATTTATGTTACCCTTAGGGGTAGTGTATTGGTCTCTTTTCTCCTGTTTTTCTTAGGTTTTTCTACCTCTTTTCTCCTCTTATGGCTTCCTTTTCTTTTATGGATGAAAAGTATGCTTATTTGCACTTGTTTTGATAATCTTTATGCATAATTTTATCATCCCCATGCTCTCGTGATCTTTGCTATCTTTTGCAGGTTCCATGACGGTCCTAAGCACGGTAGGAGGCCCCTTGGCCAAGTATGGAGGCATGAACAAAGACAAGAGGAGCAAAAGGGAAGAAGAGGAAGCAAGAAGACGAAGTTCAAGAGGAGGTGTGGCCGAACCTCTAAGAGGTTCGGTCGAACCAAGGTGTGGTCAAACTTTTGAAAAGTTCGACCGAACCTCCAAGGCAGTTTCAACCAAGTTTTCAGCATGTTTACAGGAGGGGTCGAACCAGGAAAATTCGACCAAACAAGGATCAGGGAGGTTCGACCGAACCTACCCTGAGTTCGACCGAACCTACCCTGAGTCCGACCGAACCTACCCAGAGTTCGGTCGGACCTTTTCCCGTTTCAGCTGACTTTTTGCGGAGCTTCCTAAGCAATTTTGTAAGGGGTATAAATAGTTTTTTTTGCTCATTAAAGAAAAAAAGATTTTTTCAGTTTAGAATAGTTTTTAGGTTAGTTTTAGGTTTTTAGAGAGAGAAACTCTCAAATTTTGGAGAGAGAAAGTGAGGAGCACAATGGTTTTCATGGATTTTGGATAATCAAAGGAGGAATTTGATGATTTGAAGATCTCCATTTTATATCAATGAGCATTTCTTACTCTCTTCTCTCTTTATGCTTTATTAATTGCTTTGTTAATCATGTTTGAGTAGATTTCCTTCTACTAGGTGTTGAGTGAAGCTTTGTTATGGTTAATTGAGTTATTTGAGATAAATTTGATGATAATTGTGTGATTAAATTGATTGAATTGATGATGGCATGTTGTTTGTTTTAGATTGGATTGATCTCCCAAGATAGCAAACTTAATTGCATGTTAGTTCTAGTTTGACAAGGGATTGTGAATTAGAATTTATATATTTGATTGCATTTTGGGTAAATTTCTTCTTTGCACCTAGTCAATGAGGGATCTAGGCTAGGAATTTGAGAGATTGCTCTTGATGGTAATTAATTCCCATTTTAATTCTTTCTTTGCATGATTGATTATCAAATCGATTCCCATTAACTTGTTAATTGTTCAAAGTGGATCTTTTCCCCTAGTAGACTTTATCATACCTAGTTCTTTATATGTGTTTTAGTGTAGTTGTAGTGTCCTTTATCCGTAAATCGACTTCGGCATAGCTTAGGCATTAGATTAAGAAAAATCTAGCATTACCGTTCCTTGTGGTTCGACTCCGAACTTACCACTAGACTTGTTTAGGGGTTAGTTTAGGATTATAATAAATTTTGTTTGGCCGTGAGGAGGTTAGTGAACGACATAATTTCCCTGCGCTCAAATAACAAGTTCAACATGGAATTTAGCAATCAAAGTTCCAACCAAATAAACAATTAAAGATTGGATCTTTGAAATATTAGGGACTTAAAAAATTACAAGTTCACCATAAACATTCACTTGAAGCAATTTATTTGCAACAATGAACACACCAAATTAAGCACCGATTATGACTTCATAAACATGCTTAATGAGGGAAGCAACTATAAATTTAACCTACCTTCAACATGAAATAAATAATCAAGGTTAAAAGATTTAAAAAATTTCGTTAATAACGAAAAACCCCTCGAAAAACATGTTTCTGGGTGGATTTTGTCTTCTGGACTACACATCCACCTCGCAAGCTCACTGATTATTCGTAGCCTTCCTTGGCAGAGCTCCTACATCTTGCTCTTGTTGGGTTTCGTAGTGTCCGACACTATGCAGAATGATACTCGCCAAGACCCCCACACTAAGTATGTAGTGTCCGACACTATGCACAATGAAACCCGCCAAGACCCCAACACTAATTATGTTGGGTTTTGTAGTGTCCGACTATACGCGGAAGAGAAACCCGCCCAAGACCTGCCCACTAATTAAGGAAACTAACCAATCACAAATTAAACAACAATTAAGAGAGAGCACGAAAAGACATTCATACCCTTGGCACGTGCTTCTCTCGATCTCGAGCTCTTACTTTAAAACTTGAACCCTGCAAATGCGAAGGTCTCCAACGACTCGTACCCACAAACTCGACCCGAATGGTTCTAGTCCCAAAGGTTAGTCGGGACTTGACTAATAAAAACTAGAGTTTTACGAACTTAAGGTTTTCTCACTTTTCTAAGGAGATGCCCTTTTAGTTCCAATCAAGTGTTCTTCCCAAATCCCAAAACTTGGGTATTTATAGGGAAATGAACCTTGATTTCCCTTATTTTATTTTAATCAAAACAAAATATAATTTTAATTCAACCATCAAGTTACAAGTGGCAATTGGAGGAGAGGGAGAAGGTGAAGACCACCAATGGAGGGGACCAACTAACCTTACTCCCCAAGGCAAAGACTAACCATTGGTCCCCACTCACAAAACCGGACCACCAAGGCTTGGCAACTAGCCAGCCAGCCTATGCATCTGTGATGCTAGCGAGCCACGCATGATAGGCTGATGCCTATGCGCTGCTAGCAAGGCTGCTGCTTGATGCATCAATGCAAGTATGCACACATCGTATGCTGCGAAGGCTGGCATTGCTTGACTAGCTAGCACGCACAGCCTCACACACACGAATTGCTTGCGATGTTGTGTGCTGCGTTGTGCGACGCTTAGCATGTTGCGATGCTCAAGCTTGGTGCTTCAATGGTTGCGGCTAGGGCATGGCCCAACACACTAGCACTGTGCAAAGGCTAGGTGCTCTGCCTACCATGCTAGCAAGCACGTACCATGCTTGCGATGCTTGCGGGTTGCGCTAGCCTATGCCTAGCACGATGCAATGGCTAGCGCTACTACGCTAGCACGCCTAGCCACACATGCACAACAACACCACACGCATGCACGCTTCATGGGATTCTTGTGCCATGCGATGTGCGTGAGCTAGGGGTTGCTAGGCACACTTTGCTTAGGACCTTGCCTAGCCTAGAACTCACATGGCTAGGCCAATGCGAGGCTATGGCTAAGCTCGAACTTATTACTTGATTGATTTCACATCTCGTCGAATTCTAAATTTGACTTGACTTGCGACTAAGCTTGATATCCGATGTCTTTGTTTGTAAAACTCTGACGACTCATTAAATCTTTCAGATTGATTCGTCGTCTCGGATCGATTGTTCGATTGGGTTCGACCCAAAGGGTTCAGTCAAGATTAAGTTGTTATATTAATTATACATTAATATTACTGATCAGAAGCGGCCTTGACCTAGGCATTCCAATCACATGACCTTACTGAAGATTTAGCTTTCTAATAATTCTGAACCCTCTACCGAAAGACGATCTTACCCTCGACGCGTGCTTTGCTTGCTTACGAACTCTTACTTGAAAAATCTAACTTCGCAAGTGTGTAAGCCTCCGATGGCTCGCACCCTCGACCCAACACGAGCGGTCTCTACCTTAAAGGTTAGTCAAGGCTAGACCAACAAAATACTAGAGTATTACGAACTTAAAGGTTTTCTCACTTATAAGGAGATGCCTTATTGAGTTCAAGTCAAGTGCTTTTTCCTAAACCCAAAACATGGGTATTTATAGGGAAGGGAGTCTTGATTTCCCATATCCCTTTAATGTGGGAGGATTGCATTTTGCTTAATTTATTTTAATTCAAAAACAAACTAAAATGCAAATCAATCAGCAAGCGCCAAGTGGCATATGGTGAGCAGGGTAGGTGAGGACCACTAAGTGGGGGAGGGGGACTAAAGCACCACTTGCTCCCCAAGCAAGGCCACCAAGACCGGTCACCATTGACTGGATGCTGACCTCACGAATGGCTAGCTTGCACCCTGCCTTAGCTGCCAAGTCTGTCTAGTTGGCGCCTAGCACCAAGGCTGGGATGGCTGGCTAGTTTGCCATCGCATGTACGTAGCAAGCAAGTCACGCACGCATTAGGGATAGTGCTACGATGCGTTGCGTGAGCTGCTGGTGAGAGTGCTAGGCGATGCCTAGCAGCTGCGAGTGGCCAGTGCTGCTATGCTAGCAAGCACGCACATCCACAGTACACACACGCATAGCACGCTGCTTGCGATGCTGCGAGCTGTGTTGTGCGAGTGCTAGCGATGGAGAAATGTTGCGATGATGCCAGTGGCTGGGTGCGAGGCCCGGCATGTTAGCACACTGGCATGCACGGCACGCCAGCTGCTAGCTTGTTTGCGTCCATGAGCTCCAGCCCTGCAAGCATGCTCGCCCTAGCACGCAATCCATGCTAGGCATGCGGCATGCCTTGCGATGCGGTTGCTAGCTTAGGTTAGCCTAGCACTCGCATGGCTAGGCCAATGCAAGGTTACGACCTAGCTCAAACTTGTCGCTTGCTTGATTTCACGTTTCGTTAAATTCTAAATTTGACTCGACTTATAACGTTCGGTTTTGACGCTCTAAGCTCGATATCCGACGCATCAAATCCTTCGGATAGATTTGTCCTCTCTGATCGGTTATTCAATTGGGGTGCAATCCGAAGGGTTCAGTCAATATTAAGTTGTAATATTAATTACACATTAATATTACTGATCGAAAGCGGCCTCCACCTAGGCATTCTGATCACTTGACCTCACTGAAGAATTAGCTAACTAATAATTCCGAACCCTCTATCGGAATAATAAACGTGTTGGAAGGACACCATTCCTTTCAGCACGGATACGTATCATTTGTAACACATTTTAGAGCGTTTTTTTCCCTTAGTTTTAGTTTTTTTTTGGTGTTTCTTTGTTATTTCTATTCCTTTTAGTATTGTTTTAGTTATCTTTGTCTTAGTTTATGGTTTTAGGCCTTAATTGTGAATGATATGCTTTTTGCTCGGTTTCTGGCTTGATTTGTGTGTTTTTCTATGTGTTCTTTCACTCTTTTCTCTCTTGGTCTATTTGTGAAGGTGCTTGACGCTTTCTTCGATACTTATGAATTGGAAAAAGGCAAGAAAGTTCAATAGAAGAAGCTTGAAGCTACGAAAGAATCTAAGAAGCTTGAGGCTAGAAAGCTTGAAGCTCGTAGAAGGCGTTAAACCGAGTCTTGTTCACTCTTTCAGCAGCCATTATCTTTGATCTACACATCGGATTGAGGCAATTCAAATTGCATTTGAAACTAAACTTGAAGAGCTTTCCAACGGTAGGTTGCACACCCTAAGAGGCTTCAATTCCTAGAACAGAAGTTATGGCCGTTTGAATTCGCAAGACACTGTTAGGCTGCGAAGTCGCCGCGAGCGTGGATATTTTTGCCGCTGATGCGGCCCTCTGTTCGTCGCAGCTGTTGCAACTTTCTGGAGATGCCTCGTTGAAGCTCCGGCCACAGCGGGCGCGGGTTTCTACGTCTTTTTGGAGCTTAATTTTCGGATTTCTTTCTTTCTCTTGTAATATAAATTGAGGACTTCTTAGACTTCCTTAAGACAAGTTTTACATTTCCTCTCTCCTCTAATTAGGATTAGGGTTCAATTAGTATTTTCTCTCTCTAGTTTAGGACTAATTTTAAAGAGAGAAAGCTTGGATTTCAATGGAGATTTGAGAGCTTGGAGAAGCATTTTTATGGATTCTCTTCTCATCTATTCAATGAGCTTTTCAAACTTTCTCTCACCGTTATTGCTTTGTTTAATTCTTGTTTTTTCTTATTTCATTGTTGATTAGAGTGGTTAATTAGTTTACTTGTTTAATTCTTGCTTTAATTCTAGTTTTACCTTGTTTTCCATGTTTTCCTTCATTATGTTTCCTTAGATTTTGTTCTAAGGAAATGGATGAAGGTTATGTTGATCAATTGAGTGATTGGTTGTGATTAGTATGCAATTGATATATGATTAATGTGTTTGGATGATGCTTACATTGACTATAATCTTTTTAGCTAATTGATTCTTGGTTCTTAATTGTGCTTTCAATCAATTGTTCATAAGTGAGTTGATTAAGAGTCTACATTCTTCCATACCTTTGCTAGGCTAGTTCTATCAAGTTCACACAAGATAGTGGCAAGCTAGGGTCGAACCACAAGGACTAAGTGTATTAATTTGAGGTAATTAGACTAGTAGGAAGGTTGTGAGGTAGGGACAGAAGCATCTAAAACACTACTTAAAGCAATTAACAAAATATTAGGGAAAGAGAAATCCAATTACATTAATAAATTCAATAACAAGTCGTAATTAGATGATCATGATCTCAATTATGAATGATTAACACACTCAACTCACTCTCGCGCAATTAAGCATGCTAATTATCCTACTAAGCTAATACACTCCCACGCAACCAGCCTAGCAAAAGTATGGAAGAATCTAGACTCTCAATCAACTCACTTCCGCACAATTGATTGAAAGCACAATTAAGAACCAAGAATCAATTAGCTAAAAAGATTCTAGTCAATGTAAGCATCATCCAAACACAATAAACAAGAATTAATTGCATACTTATCACAAAGAATCACTCAATTCATCAACATAACCTTCATCCATTTCCCTAGAATAAAATCTACGCAAACATAACGAAGGAAAACTTGGAAAACAAGGTAAAAGTAGAATTAAAGCAAGAATCAAATAAGTAAACCTAATTAACTACTCTAATCAACAATGAAATAAGAAAAAACAAGAATTAAACAAAGAAATAAAGGTGGGAGAAAGTTAGAGAAGCTCATTGAATAGATGAGACGAGAATCCATAAAATTGCTACTTCAAGCTCTCTAATCTCCATTGAAACCCAAGCTTTCTCTCCTTAAATGTACTCCTAAACTAAAGAGAGAAAATCCTAATCTAACCTTAATCCTAATTAGAGGAGAGAGTAAATGTAAAACTTGTCTTAAGGAAGTCTAAGAAGTCCTTTATTTGTATTACAAGAAGAGAAAGAAAGAAATCCGGAAATTAAGCTCGAAAAAGACCTAGAAACCCGCTCTCGCAGTGGCCGGAGCCGAGCCCGTGGCAAGGCTTCTTTGAGGCATCTCTTGAAAGTTGCAACAGCTGGGAAGAATAGGGAGCTGCACTCGCCGGCACAAACAACTGCGCCCGCGGCGGCTGCGCAGCCTAACATTGTCTTGTAGATTCAAACGACCATAACTTCTGTTCTAGGAGGCCTCTTAGGGTGTGCGACCTACTGTTGGAAAGCTCTTCAAGTCTAGTTTCCAAAAAAAATTTAAATCACCTAAATCAAATGTGTAAATCAAAAGTTATGGGTGAAAGAGTGAACAAGATTTGGTTTAAGGCCTTCCACGAGCTTCATGCTTTCTTGGCTCAAGCTTCTTAGCTTCTTTCATAGCTTTAAGCTTCTTCTATTGAACTTTCTTGCCTTTTCTTGGGTCATAAGCATCGAAGAAAGCGTCAAGCACCTACACAAATAGACTAAGAGAGAAAAGAGTGAAAGAACACATAGAAAAACATGCAAATCAAGCTAGAAACCGAGCAAAAAGCATATTATTCACAACTAAGGCCTAAAACCATAAACTAACTAAGACAAATATAACTAAAACAAGACTAAAAGGAATATAAATAACAAAGAAACACCAAAATAACCCTAAAACTAAGGGAAAAAAATGCCCTAAAATGTGTTATAAAATGATACATATCAAATTTCCCCAAGCTTAACTCTTGCCCGTCCTCAAGCAAGATAAAATCAAAAGAGAAAAGGAGAAGGATTAATTCAAGCAAGATTAGCACACTAAAGGAGACGAGAGTGTACACTAACTTACTTTCGTAGGAATCACGGTTAATTTTAGGAACTAAAGACAAGCCCTTTAAACCCCTAGATCACTCTAGAGGACGAGTGTGCTCTTGTGAGGGTTTCCAAAGAGTTTGACCCACAACTCTTGAAAAAAGCCAAGAAAAACAAGGCAAAGCATAAAAAGGAAATCAAAAGAAAAGGAAGGAAAACAAATGTTCATGAATGGACTTTTTCAAATGAATAAGCACAAATGACTACAAGTCATTCTAAACAATAAAGGAGTGCACGCTTCAAGAAATCTAAGGTTGATTGAAACATAAGAAATTCTAAGCATAGAGAACTAGTATGACACAATTCACCCTCATCCCAAAGGATCTTACCAAGTTCTCCTTACTAGTTTCAAATTCACCTCTAGTAAGCATCTTAATGATTCCACTAGGGAACCGGAAAAGAAGAAATTTTAGGGCTACTCGACATCTTGACTATGCAAACCGCTCCATAAGCTTGACTCCCATCTCCTTCCACCGACTTGTGACTAAACCACAAAGGTCAAAAGGTCTTTGAAGGGTTGAAACGTATGGGAAAAAAAGGGGAAAGGTAGACTAAAAATTTGAAAATTGGTGGTATATCTAATTGTGAAGCATAAGAATGGCCAATTCTCAACACGATAACCAAGTTATCACCAAAACTCAAACAAAAATATCAACACCCCCAAGCTTATTCAAAGCAAAATCACGAACATATATACAAAGAGCGTAGACAAGCTCCTCCACCGGATCTCGAAGGAGTTCAATTTGACATCAAACCCTATATTATTAGCATGATCGTGAGGAAGCAATTTGTCGGTACCAAGAACGAGGATCTAAATCTTCATATTCTAGATTATTGCCAATATTGAAACACCATTTGACAAACAAGGGTCACACAAGACCAAATAAAGGGATATTCTTTTTCCTTTTTATTTGTGTGGTAAAGCTAAATTATGGTATAATGGATTAAATAAAACTGCACTTCGCATTACTGAGTGGAATTCTCTTGCTTTGAATTTTTATAACATATATTATCCTCTAGAGAAGATAGATTTATTAAGAAGCTCACTCCATAATTTTTCCCAAGAAATTGACAAATCCTAATATGAATCTTGGGAAAGATTCAAGGATATGCAGAGAGAATGCCCCCATCATGGGATACCACAGTGGTAGTTGATCCAAGCCTTCTGCAACGGGCTTGGAAATACTTCAAGATCAATTCTAGACTTTGCAGCAAACAGAAGATTCATGAATCTACAAGAGGACGTAGCAAGCAATGTTGTCGAAGAGCTGGCTATTCATAATTCCCAGTATGGGAATCCTAGAGGTTTTGCAAATAAGGGGAAACATCACATCGACTCTATATCCTTTTTCCAAGCTCAATTGACTTCTATTAGCCATAAATTAAACAATCTTACTATTGCTAATTCATCTTCCATTGCTAATGTGTCTACTATTAATAATACTAATTCTATTGCTTTTTGTGAAAATTGTGGAATTGTAGGTCATTGGGCACAAGAATTTAGGAGTCCCGTGGAGCAAGTTAATGCCTTCCAAGCTTATAGGCAAAACAACCCATGCTCCAACACTTATAATCCAGGTCTCTAGAACAAGAAACCTTTCCTACCCAAGTACCAATGTGCTAAACCCTGCCTCCAACTCCACAACCACAATAATATGCCCCACAGAAACCACAACAGAAATATTATTAACACCCTAACGAGAGAACCCAACAACAAAGTCGAGCTCCATCTACTGATTTTTCCCTATCAAAAATCAAAACTATGTTAGCCTATATGCAGAAGCAAATACAGAGTAGGGATGCACCAGTTGACTCAATGCTAGCTCATAATAAAATAATGGATACTCAAATTTCTCAATTTTCCTCTACTCTACAAACTCGCCACCTAGGAGCCCAGCCAGCACAGCCAGTACAACCTACAAATCACGCAAATGCAATTACCCTAAGAAGTGGTTAAAAATATGATGGGCTTTCTATGTCCAAAGATGATGAACCTATCATTACCAATATTGCTGATTCCGGATTCTGTTCTACTAAATATTGTTATTACTAACCTTTTAGGGCCCGAGGGTAAAACTTACTCTTCTAATGATAACTTGCGGGGTAAAACTCAAGATAAGATCGAAGATGTGCGGAGTCTTGCTATCAAACTTCTATTCCAAAATAGACACCTTAAGAGTAAGTTAGGTAAGCAGTTAGGTAATTCCTAGAGGTTGTATAAAATTTGCAGGTAATAATTCCTTTCACATAGTTACTTACACAGGTTCCTGCTAATGCTAAATTAATGAAAGATATTTTGACTAGGAAGAGAGCCTTTAATGAGGTAGAAACTGTAGCATTTACTGAAGAACATAGTACATTACTACAAAATAAATCTCCACCTAAGTTAAAGGATCCCTGTAGTTTTTCTGTACCTTGTCATATTGGTAATCATTTCATAGATAAAGCATTGTGTGATTTGGGTGCGAGTGTTAGTGTCATGCCATCATCAGTGTTCTCTAAGCTTAATATAGGAGACTTAAAAGTTATGAATATAACTCTACAAATGGCTGACAGTTCTGTTATATACCTCTTAGTTATTTTAGTGGATGTCTTCGTTAGAGTTGGTAAATTTTTTATTCCTGTTGATTTTGTTGTTCTTAACATGGAGGAAGATACACAAAGTCCTATTATATTAGGTAGACCTTTCCTTCACACTACAGGGGCCATAATTGATGTTAAAAAGGGAAAACTCACTCTTTTTATAGGAAATGATAACATCACCTTTAATTTTGGGAGAGTTATGAGAGGACCTATGCTAGAGGAAAAGACCCGCCTACTAATTAAGGCAACTAAGCATGTAATCACAAATTCAACAATAATTAAGAGAGAAAAGGAAAAGACATTCATACCCTTGGCGCCTGCTTCGCTCGAACCCGAGCTCTTACTTCAAAACATGAACCTCGCAAATGAGAAGGTCTCCAACGGCTCGTACCCAGGAACCCGACCCAAACGGTCCTAATCCCGAAGGTTAGTCGAAACTTGACCAATAAAAACTAGAGTTTTACGAACTTAAGGTTTTCTCACTCTTTTAAGGAGATGTCTCTTTAATTCCACTCAAGTGTTCTTCCCAAATCCCAAAACATGGGTATTTATAGGGAAATGAACCTTAATCTCCCATTCTCAATCAATGTGGGAGATTTTCAATTTTCCCATTTTATTTTAATCAAAACAAAAATAAAATTGAAATTCAATCACCAAGTTACAAGTGGAAATAGAAGGAGAAGGAGAAGGTGAGGACCACCAAGGGAGGGGACCAACCCACCTTGCTCCCCAAGGCAATTACCAAGCATTGGTCCCCACTTAGCAAAACCGGACCACCATGCCAAGTGGCTTGCTGGCAGCCTGCCTTGGCTGCTAGTTGGCGCCTAGCACCAAGGCTGGGCAGCCAGACCAGCCAACCAACACACACACACAGCCAGCCGCAAGCATGCGCAGCCAGCCAGTGCATGCGTGCTGCTAGCGAGCCACGCACACTGGGCGCTGCTGCTTGCTAGCACACACGCACAACTCATCATGCCTAGCATGCTGCTGGCTCATGCGTGTTGCTTGCGATGTGCGAAGCGTTGGGCTGCTGCCAGACGAGGCCCAGCACACATAGCGTGCAGCAATGCATGTCCCAGCTAGCACACACAACCTCGCACACACGCATTGCTTGCGATGCTGTGTGCTGCGCTGTGCGATGCTCAAGCATGGTGCTGGCTGCGATGGCTATGCGCCAACATATTAGCAAGCACGCAAGGCTGCGATGCTTGCGAGCAGTGCTAGGCTATGCCTAGCGACGTGCGATGGCTAGCTAGCACGAGGGATCTTGCCTAGCCTAGCACTCACATGGCTAGGCCAATGCGAGGCTACTGCTTGGCTCGAACTTGTAACTTGATTGATTTCACGTCTCGTCAAATTTCGAATTTGACTCGACTTACGACGCTCGGTCTCGATGCTATAAACTCGATATCCAATGTCTTTGTTCGTAAAACTCTAACGACTTATTAAATCCTTCGGATTGATTCGTCCTCTCGGATCGGTTGTTCGATTGGGTTCAACCCAAAAGGGTTCAGTCAAGATTAAGCTGTAATATTAATTGTACATTAATATTACTGATCGGAAGCGGCCTCCACCTAGGCATTCTGCTCACTTGACCTTGTTGAAGAATTAGCTATAATTCTGAACCCTCTACCAGAATAATATACTTGTTGGAAGGACACCATTCCTTTTAATCTCCCACTTGTCCTTCCGGACAAGTGTGCAATTTGTGTATAGCCCTTTTCCTATGTCTCTTAATGTCTCTTCATGAACTATAAGGTAAGATTCTTCTTCATCCTTATTATGCTCAAAAGTGTTTCTTGTTTCCCGAGTTTGACTGTCAATAAACAGATGATTTCTAAAATCCATCTAAGCACGTCCATGCATTTTCACAGTCTCACTCTTCGAGTGGCCTTGTAAACAACAAAGACATATTCCCTATTGTTAATAGGTGGACATTCCCAGTCTTTTACTGTAAGCTTCCCTTACTAAGAGGACCAAGTCGCCTGAGTGTTGCCGTTATAATCCCCATTTACGGCAGACGTTTGACTACATCAAAACGACTAGTACTCAAACAAGAGAACTTGCAATACTCATGGTCGAGGAAAAAGGTTCCGATAGTAATAATGAGGAATATACTCATGGTTTATCCAGTATAGTTCCAAACTAGTACCTGTGCAAATTATTTATGACTATCATGTCCTTGTAGCACAAGAAACGGTGCTATAAATCATACTACACACTAATCTCAAGCAAGCCTAGCAACAACATGGCTATGCCAAATATGATGCTACGACTTTGCTCGAACTTGTTGCTTGTTGATTTTGCGACGCTTGGTCTCAACGCTTTAGGCTCGATATCCGACGTCTGTGTTCGTAATACTCTAGTGACTCATTAAATCCTTCAGATTGATTCGTCGGTTCGGTCGGTAGTTCGTTTTGGTTCGACCCGAAGGGTTCAGTCAAGAAAAAGCTGTAATATTAACTATTCACTAATATTACAGATCGGAAGCGGCCTCCACCCAGGCATTCTGATCACTTGATCTCCCTAAAGAATTAGTTTCCTGATAATTTTGAACCCTCTATTAGAATAATACACTTGTTAGAAGGACACCATTCCATTCAATCTCCCACTTGTCCTTCAGGACAAATGTACATACAGTGTATAGCCCATTTCCTATGTCGATTAATGTCTCTTCATCAACTATAAGCTAAAATTCATCGTCATCCTTATTATATTCAAAAGTGTTTCTCGATCTCCGAGTTTGACTGTCAATAAGCAGATGTTTTATAAATTCCATCTGAGCACGGCCGAGCATTTTTATAGTCTCGCTCTTCGAGCGGCCTTGTAAACAACAAAGACATATTCCCTATTGTTAATAGGGGGACATTCCCAGTCTTTTAATGTATGCCTGTCTTACTAAGAGGACCTAATCTCCCGAGTGTTCCCGTTATAATCCCCAGTTACGGCGGACGTTTGACAACATCAAAGACACTAGTACTCAAAAAAGAGAACTTCACAATACTCATGGTTGAGGAAACAGGTTCCGATAGCTATAATGAGAAATGTACTTATGATGTTTTTAAATTTCTTAATGTACTCTCATAGGTCAATCCGGTGTAGTTCCAAACTAACACCTATCCAAATGATTTATGACAACTATGTCCTTGCAGCACAAGAAACGGTGCTGTAAATTATACTACACACTAATCTCCAATGGTCATTGATCGTCCATCAGTCAAATGACCTAAATTAGGGATAATTTTTGATTTAGAAATTCAATGTTCACTTAACAGGTGTTTCTTATCCAAGACATGGTCTTGATACCTTGTTTTGAAATCTTCAGATTTCTGTTCCCTTATCATGTGAAATCGCCTTTGGACATGTTTAACCTTCTGGTGCTCTCTTAGCTCTTTGGCCTGAGCAGTAGCTCCATTGTTGTCACAATAGAGATCTATTGGACCCTTGATGGAGAGCACAACACCAAGTTCACTAACGAACTTACGAATCCAAACTGCCTCCTTAGCTGCTTCCGAAGCTGCCAAGTATTCGGCTTCAGTTGTAGAATCTGCAGTGGTGCTTTGCTTGGCACTCTTCCAACTAAATGCTCCTCCATTTAGGCAAAATATGTACCCTAACTGTGACTTGAAGTCATCTCTGTCAGTCTGGAAGCTAGCGTCGGTGTAACCTTCAACAATCAAGTCTTCATGGCCATCATATACCAGGAATTTATCCTTGTTCCTTTTCAGGTACTTTAGGATATTCTTGGCTGCAGTCCACTGCGCCTCTCCTAGGTCTGATTGGTATCGTCTCGTAGCACTTAAGGCGTAAGATACATCACGCCTAGTACATATCATGGCATACATGATCGATTTAATTAGCGAAGCATATGGAATCTGATTCGTTCTCTCCCGCTCAACAGGTGTCTCTGGACACTGTTTCTTGCAAAGAGTTACGCCATGGGACATGGGTAGGTGCCCTCTCTTGGCATTCTCCATGCTGAATCGTGCCAGTACTTTGTCAGCCCTTCATTGAAAAGCACTTTCCCAGCCAGCCCAATGTGTACTGTTCCTCTCCCAAGTCCTTCATTGAAAAGCACTTTCCCAGCCAGCCCTTTACGGACTCTAATAATTTTGTGTTGTTTCCAATGAGCAATATGTCATCGACATATAGGACTTGGAATGCGATGTCACTCCCACTGACCTTCTTGTAAACACAAGACTCATTTGGATTCTTGATAAAACCAAATTTACTAATGGCTTCATCAAATCGAAGATTCCAACTTCTGCTTGCCTGCTTTAGTCCATAAATGGACCTCTTAAGCTTGCATACCTTTCGAGCGTTGCTTGGATCAACAAAACCTTACCGCTGTGTCATATACACAGTTTCTTCCAAAATCCCATGAAGGAAGGCGATTTTGACGTCCATTTTCCATATTTTGTAATCGTAATATGCACCAATCGCTAGGATGATCCGGACGGACTTAAGCATTGCGACTGGCAAAAAGGTTTCATCATAATCAATCCCATGGATTTTCCTGTAACCTTTTGACACCATTCTAGCTTTGTATATTGATACATTTCCATATTTATCTATTTTCAATATTAAAATCCATTTGCAACCGATGGGTGTGTAACCTTTGGGAAAATTTACCAAGTCTCAGACTTGATTTTCAGACATGGAGTCCATCTCAGATTTCATGCTCTCTTGCCATTTGCTCTCTTGACATGGAGCAAAGATGTTAAAAAGCTTGTTTGTACGTCGCTGACTCATCTCCATCCATGACTAGGACGTCCTGATCTTTGGTTAAGACAATACCAAGGTATCTGTCTGGTTGAGATCTTGGCCGTTGCGACCTAGGAAAGGGAATAGGTTGAGCATTTACATTGTCAGTTTTATCAGGTTGACATTGTTGCTTGTCCTCTCGACCATCGTCGAGTTCGATTTTCCTCCCACTTGTCATTTTGGAAAGGTGTTCCTTCTCCAAAAAGACACCATCACGAGCAACAAACACTTTGTTCTCAGATTTGTTGTAGAAGTAATACCCTTTGGTTTCTTTGGAGTAGCCCACAAAAAAACAGTTGTTTGATTTTGTGTAGAGCTTGTTAGAAATTAATCGCTATGCTTCACAACCCCAAATCTTAAGAAAAGACAACCTTGGAGGTTTCTTAGTCCATAATTCATATGCAGTCTTTTCGACAGCTTTTGACGGAGCACGATTCAGTGTTAGTGTCGCAGTTAGTAGCGCGTGTCCCTAGAAAGAGATATGAAGTTCACTAAGACCCATCATTGATCGAACCATGTCTAACAAGGTTCGATTTCTCCTTTCGGATACTCCGTTCCATTGAGGATTTCTAGGAGGTGTCAGCTTTGAAAATATACCATTTTCTTTCAAGTGATCGTTGAATTGATGGCTCAAATATTCGCCACCTTGATCCGATCGAAGTGCTTTAATCTTCTTGCCGAGTTAATTCTCAACTTCACTATGAAATTCTTTGAATTTCTCAAAGGATTAAGATTTATTCGACATAAGGTAGACATAACCATATCTACAATATTCGTCGATGAAGGTAATGAAATATCGATAACCTTGCCTTGCGGGTGTACTCATTGGTCCACATACGTCCGCATGTATTAGACCCAATAAGTCACTTGCCCTTTCTCCCAACTTGGAGAATGGCTGCTTTATCATCTTGCCTAATAGACATCCTTCGCAATTTTCAAACGACTGCAAGTCAAATGAGTCAAGAACACCTTCTTGTAGACGTTTCTTGATGCGTTTGACGTTAATATGGCCAAGACAACAATGCCACAAGTAGGTTTGATTCGACTCGATGGTCTTAGCCCTTTTGGCGGTATCATTAATGTTATAAACTTGTTTTTCAAGAGAAAGAACATAAAGACCATTTTCTGAATATGCCTTACCATATAAAACATTATAGAAATAAAATGAACAACTATTGTTCTTAATTCGAAATTCAAAACCCTTGGCGTCCAACGCCAAAATTGAAATAATGTTTTTGGTAACTCTGCGAACATGATAGCAATTGTCAAGTTCTAAAATAAGCCTAGAGGGCATAGATAAACTGAGAGTTCCAATGAAAACGACAAACATCTTTGCTCCTTTGCCGACCAGAAGCTCGACCTCTCCCTTCTCTAGTCTCCTATTTATCCTAAGTCCCTAAACATTGGAACAAAAGTGTGAGCCACATCTAGTATCAGTACCCATGATGTTTTGCTAGCTAAGTTTAAGTCTATAACGAAAATACCTGATGAAAAAGCAACGGTGCCATTCTTCTTTTCTTCCTTGAATTTGAGGCAGTCCCGTTTCCAATGTTCCTTCTTCTTGCAGTAGAAACATTCGAAGTCGGATTTGGAAGAGGCTACCTTTTTTTCCTTGCTGCTCTTGGCAGTGTTTGACTTAGGCAGAAAATTCTTCTTTTTCCCTTTAAAGCACTTTTTCTTGCCCGATTGCTTAAATGGCTTGCCCTTTCTCACCATGAACATATCATGCTTTCCCTCATCTTTGAGGGTTTGCTCAGCCTGCTTCAACATACCATGAAGCTCAGTGAGAGTTTTTTCCATGTTGTGCATATTATAGTTCATTTTGAACTGATCATAGCCATTGTGAAGCGAGTGGGGAACGATGTCAATTACCATCTCGGTTGAATACCCAGCATCGAGCCTTTCCATGTTCTCAAACAATCCAATCATTTTAAGGACGTGCGGGCTTACCGGGTCTCCTTTCTTGAGCTTGATCTAAAGGATTTGCCTGTGGGTTTTGAATCTTTCAGTTCTGGCCTGCTCTTGAAACATGTACTAAAGCTCAGAAATGATCTCAAAAGCCGTCTCCTTTTCAAAGAATGTCTTTTGAAGGTTCTGAGACATAGTGGCCAACATGATGCATTTGACATCCCGATTGGAACTTTGCCATCGGTTAAGGGCAGCCTGAGTGACCTCCTCATTGGAGTCTCGGGCATTTCCTTATCACGGATGTATTCCTTTTGCTCTTTAAGCGATCATAATAAGTTTTAATTTTAAAAGCGTTCATGCAAATTTTCAATCTTATTAAGCATTTTATCCACGCATTAATTATTTGTCCCATTTCGCGAGAATAAAAGGATTCCGAGATCCTAAAAATCAAGAAATGATTAAGCATGCTTTGGCTTGTCTTAACATTTAATATCTTAAGGTAAGCAATCCAATTGCTTATAGCTCTAAGCTACTCTCGGTTTGATAAAACGTCGCATCTAATGCTTTCTTGACATTTTATCCCTTTTGCCACGAAATCTAAAGACTCCTTACTGATATCATTGAGCTTAACCAAGATCAACTCGTATACCTAGTATACCTTACGTTCCTAGGGAGTTAGTGATGCCTCAGTTTGGCGTAGCCCATCACGTACGCGCATTAGTTCGGTAAGTGTTGTTCTTGGAACAACAAATTTAAGCTCAATATTTTAGGGACCTAGGGTTTCTATGTTGGTTGATTTAAGTTAACTTAACTAATCATCGCAACATTTTGAAATCCTAGACATGCATCTAGCATTCAAATATATATATATATATATAAGCACAATAATATATATATAAAGCATAAAAATAGATGCATTTGGCAACTAGCATGACCCCTTGAAATCTTCAAATCTTCAAGGGTCTTCATCTTGGCTCGTCTTCATCGAAACGCCGTCTTGAGACATCTTCGCAACAATAAAATTACTACCTACTACGACTAGGATTAATCTAAATATTAAGGTACAAAAATACTCAACGGTATGCAGGCCGTATATAGATTTTCAAAAATACGTAACGGATCGCAGTCCGTATTTACTATCCTAATCGGGCCCCACTAGTTGCCCTTTTCACGAAACCTGTGAAACAATATATTTTCCATTCATCCATTCACATGCATTTTACGACGAAAAACAAGTAATAATGCACAACATGCGAAAACTAGTAACTAACTTAGGTGGTTAATCCGATTAACACGCCTAATTAAAAGTAGTCAAAGTTGTTTAACATATTATGTATATTAAGGCGCAATATGTTCACGAAAAATTCCTAAGCTCCCACTAAATTCCGCATCCAACTTAATCAATCTAATTAATTATGCCGGTAAACCCAAATTTTGTCAAAATTAAAATTTTGCAAGAGCCAGAAAAATCGAGGTCTAATCTCGTTAATATAATTAAATAAATTAAAACGACAAAATTTGGCAAAAACGATAGCCAAAAATTTAAGCAAAGTAGCCCACCCTCAAAACACGAGGGCTGCGCACCATGGCTGCTAGGCAGCCCATGTGTTGCGTCTGGTGCTGGGTGCTAGCATGCTCGCCTAGCACGTGCACGCCATGCTAGCTAGCACCAGCAGAACGCTACGCATGCTAGCTGCTCGCTGGCGCTGGCTGGCTGGGGCTTGCTGCCTCGCTGCCCAGTAGCACGCACAAGAACTCCAGCAGCCTAAGGCCACGCATCCAACCATCAACCCGCAACAGCAGCCCCTCGCCACACACAGCAGCAGCACCTCAAGGCACAACCCCTTTGTGCGCACCATAGGCAGCCATATGTGGGCTGCTTGGGCAGCCCGGCTAGCCTTGGTGGCGCTTGGGTGTTGTCGCCTCGATTTGTGTACCATTTCTTGGGATTTCAATCCCGATTTACGTGTGACATAAAATTAATCCTAAATTGATTTTAGAATAAATTTAGGGCAAAATGAAATAAAGTATGTCCAACTTAATTAAATTCAATTTTAATGGTGCACAAGCCTAAATCATCAAAAATTTACCTTTTGAAATAATTTAAGTCTTTCTTGATGCTTTAAAATTGAAGGGGCTACACCCATAATTAATTTAACCAAAATGTAAATTAATGATGAGTTTTGACAAAATAGGGAGTTGGAAAAATAAAACCAATCATCCAATGGAAAATTTTTCCAACTTTTAACTTGTGTAAAATAACAAAATTACATCTTCCAATATGAAGATTAATCAAGATTTAATCACAAGTACTTGAACTTTAAGGATTTTAATCAACTAAAAATGACTAAACCCTACATTAGTTTAATCATGGAATTTAGAATCAAAGTTCCAATCATTTAAACACTAAAAGATTGGATCTTTTATATACTAAGAACTTGAAAATTTCACATTCACAATAAACATTCAAACTTTAACGCAATGGATTTGCATGATTGTGAAATAACAAGTTTATGTGAGAAATTGAACATACCAACTTAAGCACACATTATGACTTCATAACCATGCTTAAAAGGGTTTAAAATTACTGTAGATTAGGGATGCAATAATGCATTTGATCTACCCTTGACATGCTTAAATTAATCAAGGCATAAAGATTTAAAAAAATTTCGTCAAAAACACAAAACCCCTTGAAAAAACATATTTATGGGAGGATTTTGGCTTCTGAACAAACATTAAAGGGTCACAAACGATTTAGAACATCGATTCCACCCAAAATACACTATTTTTTAGTCGAAATCTGGGTTCTTCAGCCAAAATTAAAAAAAAAAATACGAGTTTTAAAATAATTAAAACGAGCTTTTAATCCAAATAGAAAACACAACCAAAAATTTAAATCCATTTTAAATCACCATAATTAATTACAAATTGCAATAATTAAAAAGAGCGCGGCTCCAATACCGCTATTGGGTTTCGTAGCGTCCAACGCTACGCAAAAGAGAAACCCGCCTAAGACCCGCCCCAATAATTCAAGCAATGAAGCATGCATAAACATAATAAATCAATAAATAAGAGAAGTGCGAAAGAAGTAATACCATTAAAGCGTGCTGCGCTCGTAAACCGAGCTCTTACTTCGAAGCTTAAAGCCTCACAAGCGTGACGGCCTCCAATGGCTCGTACCCACGACCCCGCCCGAACGATCTTCGTCTCAAGGGTTAGTCGAGACTTGACCAAATATAAAACTAGAGTTTTACGAACTTAAAGGTTTTCTCAATAATAAGAAATGCCTTTTTGAGTTCCACTCAAGTTATTCTCCAAATGCCCAATCATGGGGTATTTATAGAGAATAGCAACTAGATGAGGCTCCTAGTGTGCTGCTATGCGAAGGTGTTGTGCCACGCACACACGCACACCCATGATGTTGTGCTAGCGATGCACGCACACACGCACACCCATGGTGCTGCGATGGTGCTGTGCTAGCGATACACGCACACACGCACACCCATGGTGCTGCGATGGTGCTGTGTTAGCGATGCACGCACACACGCACACCCATGGTGCTGCGATGGTCTTGTGCTTAATGCTTGGACTTTCCTAGCCCTAGCACCTAGCATGCTAGGTGCATGCTAGCTCGAGCAAGCCTAGCAACCACATGGCTAGGCCAAATGTGATGTTACATTCTTTTTTTTTTTATTTTTTTTTTTTGGTAATTAAGTCAATTTTATTACCAAGGAATAAAAAGTTACAACTTACAAGTACAAGCTGCAACTCTCCAAACTACTCAAGCCTTACAAGGCAAACAACCTCCTAGATACATTCCGTTTCCTTTAAAGAGACCACCTTCTAGGAAGGGTGCCCCTTAGAGGAGAGGGAGCAAGCTTTGAACAGGGAAACAAGACAAAAATCAGGCTACACCTCCTAGGGAGGGTACACCTCACAGACCAAAACAAACATGACAAAAACAGGCTACATACAAAACATAGTAGCAAGCAAATAAAATAGAAGCACAAGAAAGAGCTAGGCTAATTACAATTAGAGACTTGCAGACTATATAACCACTTGCAATGCTTCCTCTTCCATCTGCAATTTATCAGCTGTCTACATCTCTTTACAATATCTGCACGGATTGCCTTGCAAACAGCTCTAGGGTGGATAATGACCTTCAGCCAGAAAGCTTTATTCCTTGCAAACCAAATCTGGTACACCACAACAGCCATTGCAGCATAGCATACTTTCTTCTTAATGGGGTCATGCAACAGCTTTCCGCACTGTTCCCAAGAAGCATCTAAATCAAACAGGACTTCAGAAATACCCAGCCATGCACTAATGCTCATCATACATTTCCTACTATAATCACTTAGGAAGAAAAGGTGTTGTCTATCTTCATTAGCATTACCACACAACAGACAATTTCTGTCCTGGCAAATGCCCTAATCAGTGAGAATACTACTAGTTTTAGTATGTTTTGCATTGCTAGCCATAGAATGAAGGAGTGCTTAGGGATATTGAAGTTGTTCCAGACCTAAGGACACCAAGTAACCTCTTGCTGAGTACCTTGAAGCCACTTATACATAGTTGGGATGCTGTACACTTTGCTCATCCAGCCTTCATTCTGAAATCCTTCCTTCAGCTTGTCTTTGACTTTGCGTAGCTTCTTCTAAGCCCATCCTGCATTTTTCTTTGCCTTATACTCCCACCAATTCCCTTCTTTAATATACACAGCATGCACCCACTTCACCCACAGAGAGGTTTCCTTCTTAGCTATCTTCTAGATGTATTTTCCCAAGGCTGCAGTGTTCCAGGTGCCACAATCTCTCATGCCTAAGCCACCTGCTTTCTTAGGTTTGCAAATCCAGCTCCAAGATATAGGAGGAGTCTTCCTCAAGGTAGCATCTCCTCCCCACAAGAAGGCTCTGCATAGCTGGTGATCATGTTAATGACACCAGCTGGGAGCAGAACACATTGAGACCAGTAAGTGTGAAGACTAAGCAGGACCGAATTCACCAATAAGCTTCAGGCTGCATATCAAAGGGTTCTGCTAGACCAACAATTTATTCTTAGCAGCATCTTGTCAACTAAACCATCATAATCACTATTAGACAGGCTCTTGACATTTAAGGGAATTCCCAAGTACTTGGATGGTGTACAACCCTTAACAAACCCAGACATCTGCGGGATCTTCTATTTAACAGGTCTTGAGATATTCCCAAAGAATATTGTTGTCTTCTCAGGACTAGCTTGAAGGCGAGAGCAATTTTCGAAAGTCTTCAAGGCTCTTACTAGGAGAGAAATAGATTTCTGATCGCCATAGCTAAAGAGCATCAAATTATCTGCAAAAGCTAGGTGATTCAGATTTAACACTTTGCACCCTGAATGGAACTTAAAGCCTCTCATTCCCCACACCTTCTTGAGTAATCTTGACAAGTATTCCATAATAATGACAAAAAGAAGGGGAGACATAGGATCCCCCTGTCTTATGCCCTTTTTCCCCTTGAAAAAACCATTCATAGCACCATTAATCATTATGGAGAAAGTAGGAGAGGATACACATTACATTACCCAATTAACAAAGCTTGTAGGATACCTCATAGCAGTCAGCATGTCCTAGATGAAAACCCAACTGATAGAGTCATAAGCCTTCCTTAAGTCAACTTTGATAGTGCATCCAGGGGCTTTCTTTCTGTCATTATAATTCTTCAATACATCTTGATAGATCAAGATATTGTCAAGAATATACCTCCCTGCCACAAAAGCACTCTGGACTTCACTGGTTAAGTCAGGGAGCACTTCCTTGAGTCTATCACACAGCATTCTAGCAATGATCTTGTACAGAACATTACAGCAAGCTATAGGTCTAAATTGGCTAACCTTTGAAGCATTTTCAACCTTAGGAACCATAGTAAGCACAGTTGTGTTAATCTGAGACAAGAGCCTACCCTGATGAAAAAAATTTAGAACAACCTCAGTAACATCCTTACCCACTATATGCCAGGAAACCTTGAAAAATTTGCTTGAGAACCCATCTGGGCCAGGGGCCTTATTCTCATCAATACCCTAAAGGGCATTCTTAACCTTAGTAGCTGTAAAGGGCCTGCATAACTGGGTTCCTTGTGCCTCATGTAACACAGGTCCCATGGAGATTACCTTTTGGTCAATTTTTCTCTTCATATCCTTAGCAGAACCCAACATCTCTTTGTAAAACTCAATGAAAGACTCAGCTATTTCATCTGGTTTCTAAGTTATAATGCCAGACACTTTCTCAATACTACATATTCTATTTTGAACTCTTCTCTTCCTCAGGCATGCATGGAAGTAAGAGGAGTTAATGTCACCGGCTTTAAGCCATTGGACTTTAGCCTTCTGGAACAGAATTTTAATCTTCCTATTGTGTGCAGCAACAAATCTTTGTCTAGTATCCCTTTCTAGAGTAATCAAAGTCTCATTTGTTGGATCAGAGTTCAGCTGGGTTTGCACCTTGACCAGCTTAGCTTCCAGCTCTGAATCTTCATTTATGACATTAGAAAAATGTTGTTTATTCAAGGTTTTCAAAGCTTCCTAAACCTTCTTCAACTTTTTGACAACTGAGAACATAGGAGTACCTTGCACCTGAGGGTTCCAGCTATCATTGAATATCTGCAAAAAATCAGGGTAATCAGTCCACACATTGAAGAATTTAAAAGGTTTCTTGATAGACCCCACACTACTCAAGAAATTAATGATACACGGGCAATGATCCATTAGTCCCTCAGGCAGAAAAGTTGTGCTAGCATTGCTGAATTTATCTAGTCAAGCAGCATTACCAAACACCATGTCTATTATTGAGCAGACTCTTCCCTCACCTAGCTGCTTATTATTCCAAGTAAAGAACAACCCATCTTCACATCACAAAGGTTAGTATGTCTTATGCATTTCCTGAAGCTCTCAATTTCAATGAAGGTCACAGGTGCACCAATTCTATCCTCAAAGTTCAGAGCATTATTGAAGTCACCACAAACTATCCAAGGCTCAATCATCTTATCACCAAAGGAGCCCAACTTTTTCCATAAGACCTCCCTTCCTGCCTGGTTATTAACACCATAGACCATAAAACAATAAAACTAGGCCCCTGAGCCAATATGCCTCACTTTGAAATGTATGACCTGCTTCTCAATAGCAATTACATCCACATGAAAGATTTCAGGCTTCCAAATAAGCCATACTCTCTTATTACCACCTTTACTATAATTTGCAACAGTAGACCAATCAGCGGAAAAAAATTTGTGAAGACTTTTTCAAATTTAGAAGCCTTCACTTTAGTTTCTTGGAGTCTAAACAAGCCTACCTCATGATTTCTAAGAAAGGAGAGGACATCACTAATCCTCCGAGAATGGTTTATACCCTTAATATTCAAAAAGCCCCACTTTCATAGGGGGGTGTAGGTAAAGCCCCCACCTCCCTCACCACCATACATAACTCTAGCACTACTATTCTCTGTAGGCAACATTGTATTGCTTACAGTGCTATCAGCATTCAACTCATCTTCCATCAGCATAGCAAATCTGTTTTAAGTTCCCACATTGTAACTAGTGTCCTGCTTCTGCCTAGACTGTGAACTACTTCTGTCTTGCTGCTTCCTAGGCTGTTTTCCTTTATTTGCTTGCAAAGCCACATGCCTATTCATAGCATTTGAGTGCTTTTCCCCATCTCTACTTCCTTCCTTATCAGGCCTCCATTCAAAAACCACCTTCTGGACAACCTTTACCCCATGCTCATCTAGGAAACTACTTGTATCACGGAGTTTATCATTAAGTTTAACCTAAATCAAAATACGTGCAAATTCTATAAGGTCTTTTATAGAGGTAGCCCTATCCATCTTCACTAGCTTCCCAATCAGGCCCCCCAAATTCATGAGTGAGTTGTGACCCTAGAAACGAAGATCAAGCCATGGAAGCCTCACCCATATAGGAACAGAATCCAGGGTCTCCTCCATCAGGTTAATCCCAGGCCTTCACCTCTTCACTATAACTAGCTTCTTGTCAATGGTAATTGGGCTTGCTTCAATTGCCTTCTCCCTACCATCAAGATTTTTAATGTGTACAACAAACACCCCATTCACCATTGAACAAACTTTGTCAACTCCATACTTCCCACAAACCCTCTTAATGAACCCTTGGAACATAGACCAAGGAGGTTTGGAGGACAGAACATAACAAACAATGGCCAAGTTCCAAAAATCAATTTCTTCAGAAACATCTTCCTTTAAAAGTTGGATGAGGCCATCCTTTTCACACGCATTCTCTCTACTACTCAACCCTTCCTCAAAGAATTTACCATCCACAAAAACTTCCTTAAATTTGTCCTTCCAGACTGACCCCTTCACCATATTACCCCAAGACCCATCAAAACTACTTCTTAAAACAGAGCCAGGAAGAATAGGGTTGGGTCTGATAGGTTGGCAAGTCTCTGAGAAATCCATATTCATGCAAGAGTTGCCAATCATTAAAATGGGGGTTGGGTTCACAATATCATCATTAACATCATAAATATCAACAACATTATCAAGAACTTCATTATCATCAAGAAAACTATACTCCATGGCAGACCCAGAAAAAGAAGTTTTACCCAGAGTAGGAGAGGAGATTACCTGGAGCCATTGATTAAGCTCAAAACGATGCTGAGCTTTCATTTCCTCAGATATTTCATTAACAGGAGCATCCTCAACACCATCAAGCCAGCTGACCTCTAAACCCACATCCTTCACCTCTTCATAAGCTCCCTTCTTGCATGATCTCAGCTTATATCTTTGCTTCTTTTTCGATTTTGCAGAAGATTTCGAGCTAGTATTCTTCTTTGATTTTGGTTTTTTCCGGTTAGCCATAGAAATCAGTGCATCAAAATCAGTGAAAATGGCGACCTTTAACTTTCTCTCTCTAACTTTCTCTCTCAACTTGCACCGATTTCATTAAGTTCAAAACGATGTACGGCTTTACTCGAACTTGTTGCTTGTTGATTTTGCGACGCTTGGTCTTGACGCCCTAGGCTCGATATCCGACGTTTGTGTTCGTAATACTCTAGTGACTCATTAAATCCTTCGTATTGATTCGTCGGTTCGGATCGGCAGTTCGTTTGGGTTCGACCCGAAGGGTTTAGTCAAGACAAAGCTGTAATATTAATTGTTCACTAATATTACAGATCGGAAGCGGCCTTCACCTAGGAATTCCGATCACTTGATCTGAATGAAGAATTAGCTTCCTGATAATTCTGAACCCTCTATAAGAATAATACACTTGTTGGAAGGACACCATTCCTTTCAATATGCTCCTTTTCCAAAAATACACCATCTCGAGCAAAAAATCCTTGTTCTCAGATTGGTTGTAAAAGTAAGGCCTCTTTGTTTCTTTTGTTAGATTTTTGTGCAAGCTTGTCAGACATGAGTCTCTTGACATATTCTTCATAGCCCCAAATATTAAGAAAAGATAACCGTGGTGGTTTCTTCATTCATAATTCATATGGAGTCTTTTCGACAACTTTTGACGAAGCACAATTCAGTGTTAGTGTAGCAGTTTGAAGTGCATGTCCTCAAAAAGAAATAGGAATATCGGTAAGACCCGTCATGGATTGAACCATGTCTAACAAAGTTCGATTCCTCCTCTCGGACATTCCGTTCCATTGTGGAGTTTCGGGAGGTTTAAATTATAAGAGAATACCATATTCTTTCAGATGATCGTCAAATTCATAGCTCAAATACTCGCCTCCTCAATCTCGATCCAAGGGCTTTGATTTTCTTTCCGAGCTGTTTCTCCCCTTCGCTTTGAAACTCTTTGAATTTCTCATAAGATTAAAATTTATGCGACAATAGGTAGACATATCCATATCTACTGTAGTCGTTAGTGAAAGTGATAAACTAGCAACAACCATTCCTTGCGGTTGTGCTCATTTGGCCACATACATCCGTGTGAATGAGACTAGATAAGTCACTTGCCTTTTCTCCTAACATGAAGAAGGGTTGCTTTATCATCTTACAAAGTAAACATCCTTCGTAGTTTTCAAATGACTCTAAGTCAAATGAATCAAGGATGCCTTCGTTATGAAGCTTCTTGATGCGTTTGATGTTTATATAGCCTAGACGACAATACCACAAGTAGGTTTCAACATTATAAACCTCTTTGTCTAATGAAATCACATATACACCATTTTTCTAAATATGTTGTACCATATAAAACATTATCAAAATAAAACGAACAACTATAGTCCCTTATCCGAAATTCAAAATCCTTTGCGTCTAATGCCGAAATTGAAATAATGTTTTTGGTAATGTTTGGAACATGATAACATTAATCCAGTTCTAAAACAAGCCTTGAGGGCAAAGATAAATTAAGTGTTCCCATGGATACGGCTGCAATCCTTACTCCATTGCCTACCCGAAGTTGCACTTCTTCCTTTGCTAGCTTCCTACTTTTCCTTAGTCCTTAAGAATTGGAAAATAGGTGTAAGTCACATCCGGTATCTAATACCCATGAAGAATTTCTAGCAAAGTTAAGGTCTATAACATATATACCTAATCCAGAAGCAATGGTGTCGTTCTTCTTGTCTTCCTTTAGCTTTAGATAAGGATGGAAATTTATCGATATACAAGGCTAGACTGGCGGCAAAAGGTTATAGGCAAGTCCACGGGATTGACTATGATGAAACCTTTTCACCAGTTGCAATGCTAAAGTCTGTCCGGATTATTCTGGCGATTGCATCATATTACGATTATGAAATATGGCAGATGGATGTCAAAACCGCCTTCCTGAATGGGATTTTGGAAGAAACTGTGTACATGACACAGCCAGAAGGTTTTGTAGATCCGAGCAACGCTGGAAAGATTTGCAAGCTTAAGAATTCCATTTATGGACTAAAGCAAGCCAGCAGGAGTTGGAATTTGTGATTTGATGAAGCCATCAACAAGTTTGGTTTTATCAAGAATCCAGATGAATCTTGTGTATACAAGAAGGTCAGTGGGAGTGACATCGCATTCCTAGTCCTATATATCGATGACATACTGCTCATTGGAAACAACACAAAATTACTTGAGTTCGTAAAGGGCTGGTTAGGAAAGTGCTTCTCAATGAAGGACTTAGGAGAGGCATAGTTCATATTGGGAATTAAGATCTACAGGGATAGATCGAAGAGGATGATTGGATTGAGCCAGAGTACTTACATTGATAAAGTACTGGCACGATTCAACATGGAGAATGCCAAGAGCGGGCATCTAACCATGTCCCATGGCGTAACTCTCAGCAAGAAACAATGTCCGCAGACACCTGTTGAGCGAGAGAGAATGGATCAGATTCCATATGCTTCGCTAATTAGGTTGATCATGTATGCCATGATATGTACCAGGCCAGATGTCTCGTATGCCTTGAGTTCTACGAGCCGATACCAATCAAACCCAGGAAAGGCGCATTGGACCGCGGCCACGAATATCCTGAAGTACCTTAAAAGAAACAAGGATAAATTCCTGGTTTATGGTCGCTATAAAGATCTGGTTGTTGAAGGTTACACCGATGCTAGCTTCCAGACTGACAGTGACGACTTCAAGTCATTGTTAGCGTACATATTTTGCCTAAATGGAGGAGCATTTAGCTGGAAGAGTGCCAAGTAGAGCACAACTGCAAACTCTACAACTGAAGCCGAATACTTGGCTGCTTCAGAAGCTGCTAAGGAGGTTGTTTGGATTCAGAAGTTCGTCAGTGAACTTGGTGTTGTACCCTCCATCAAGGGTCCTATAGATCTCTACTGTGAAAATAATGGAGTTATCACTCAGGCTAGAGAGCTAGGAGAGCACCAGAAGGTCAAACATGTCCAAAGGCGATTTCACATGATAAGGGAATGGAAATCCGAGGGTGAAATAAGAATTTGCAAGATCGGCACGTATGATAATGTAGTCGATCCTTTGACTAAACCTTTGCCTCAAGTGAAACAGAACAAGCACGTTGAGGCAATGGGAATCAAGCACGTGGGAGTCTGGCTTTGAAATTCCCTGTACATGTGTTTTAATTAAACTGGTTGTTTTAATGTAAGACACTGTATTGAAACCATTCATTAATGGAGTAGTTAATTTTGTGCAAAATTATCATTCACTCCATTGCTATTTAATTGTGGTTTAGAATTAAATAATGAGTCTGTTCGATTTATGGAAATATTAAAAACAGGGTATCAAGACCATGTCTTAGATAAAGAAACACCTATTAAGTGAACATTGAATATTTAAATCGAAAATTATCCCTAATCCAGGTCATCTAACTGATGTACGATTGATGACCACTAGAGATTAGTGTGTAGTATGATTTACAACACCGTTTCTTGTGCTGCAAGGACATGATAGTCATAAATCATTTGCACAGGTGCCAGTTTGGAACTGCACTGGATCGATCTATGAGAGTACTTTAAGAGATTCAAAATATGTTATAAGTACATTTCTCATTATAGCTATCAGAACTCGTTTCCTCGACCATGAGTATTGTGAAGTTTTCGTGTTTGAGAACTAGTCTCTTTGATGTTGCCTAACGTCTGCTGTAACTGGGGATCATAACGGGAACACTCAGGAGATTAGGTCCTCTTAGTAAGAGAAACTTACAATGCAAGACTGGGAATGTCCCTCTATTAACAATAGGGAATATGTCTTTGTTGTTTACAAGGCCGCTCGATGAGCGAGGCTGTGAAAATGCATGGCTTTGCTCAGATGGATTTTAGAAATCATCTGCTTATTGACAGTCGAACTAGGAGATCGAGAAATACTTCTAAACATAATAAGGATGACGATGAATCTTACCTTATAGTTTACGAAGAGACATTAAGCGACATAGGAAATGGGTTATACACTATATGCACACTTGTCCGGAAGGACAAGTGAGAGATTGAAAGGAATGGTGTCCTTCCAACAAGTGCATTATTCTGATAAAGGGCTTAGAATTATTACAGAACTAATTCTTTAGTAAGGTCAAGTGATCGAAATGCATAGGCGGAGGCCGCTTCCGATCAGTAATATTAAGGTACAATTAGTATTACAGCTTGGTCTTAACTGAACCCTTCGGGTCGAACCAATCCGAACAACCGATCCGACATGACGAATTAATCCGAAGGAATTAATGAGTCGACAAAGTTTTATGAATACAGACGTCGAATATCGAGTCTAAGACGTCGAGACCGAGCGTCGCAATATCACAAGCGAAAAATACGAGCATAGCTGTAGCAAGGCTGGGCTAGCTCATCCCAAGCCCAGGCGCACCATGGTGTGCTAGGCGTAGCATCATGCGTAGGCGCAAGCGCAGCCCTAGCATGATGCCAAGGCGCCATCGCAGCCCTAGCATGATGCCAAGGCGCCATCGCAGCCCTAGCATCATGCTTAGGCGCCATGGCAGCCCTAGCACCACGCACAGCACCATCGCAGTGCTAGGCACATGCGTGTGTGATGTGCATGTGCACCATCGCTCAGCAGCCTCGCAATGCAGCATCGAGCATTCGCATAGCTGTGTGCTTGCGTGCGTGCCTTCGCATAGCAGCACCAAGCACAATAAGCTAACAAGCAGCACTAGCCTCGCTCAGTGCGTGTGCATGTGTACCATCGCCCAGCAGCCTCGCAATGCAACACTGAGCATTCGCATAGTTGTGTGCTTGTGTGCGTGCTTTCGCATGGTAGCACCAAGCATATCAAGCTAGCAAGCAGCACTAGCCTCGCTCAGTGCGTGTGCATGTGCACCATCGCCCATCACCAAGCCCAGCATGTGTGGCTCGCTAGCAGCACGCATGCTAGGCCTTGCGTGCGTGAGGGGCTGCCAGGCAAGGCTATGCGTAGAGCCCGTGCGAGGGATGCGAGTGTGTGCGAGGCAATACATGGGAGTGTTTGGCCAACGCCAGTATGCTAGCACAGCCTAGCACTAGCACGCACCAGTGCCAAGCATCGCCCAGCACCAGCAGGCACTGCCTGGCTAGGGATGCAAGGCTGCTGGCTGGTGCTTGCTGGCAGCGCTAGCTGGCAGCTAGTACAGCCCTCCTTGAGGCGGTTTGTGTGTGGGTGTGGGGACAAAGCAAAACCTTGGGGAGCATGGCTATGGTCCCCCCTACCTAACCTTGGGAATCACTCATAAGCATATAATTATGCCACTTGTCGCGTTGTGATTGATTTTAATTATTTATTTAATTTAGAATTAAATAAATTATTGATTTTTACCAACTCTCCCACATTGGTGGGAGATTGGAAATCAAGGGTGCATTTCTCTATAAATACCAAAGGCTTGGGTATTTGGGAATAGACAACCTTGAGTGGAATTAAAAGGCAACTCTTGATTTGAGTAAACCTTGATTCGTAAAACTCATAGTTTTATTTGTCCGGGTCTCGACTAACCTTCGAGACTTAGGACACTCAAGTCGGGTTCGAGGGTACGATCCCGTTGGAGACCTCGTATTTTCGGGGTTAAAGTAAGAGCTCATTGTTGAGCGAAGCACGCGTCAAAGGTATAATTTTTTATCCTTTCTTGTTAATTGCATTTATTTTGGGGGCGGGTCTTGGCGGGTTTCTTTCCGCGTAGTGTGGGTCACTACGAAAGCCAACAATAGTCGCTAACATGATACATTTGACATCACAGTTGGCAACAATCCACCAGTTTAGGGAAGTCTATGTCACCTCCTCATGTGTAGTGTTAGCCATTTCCTCATTAAGGACATAATCCTTTTTTTCTTGCATAAGAACAATCCGCAAATTCATTTGCGAATGAAGGAAGTTGGTTCCACTTAATTTCTCCTTGTCAAGAATTGAGCAGAGAGAAAACTGGTTGTTGTTGGTATTAGTTGCAGACATTGTACTACAATTGAAAAGTATCACAATGAATAACCATTCATAAACCAAAAAGTTTTAAATTTAAAGCCTACTTCCACCATTCAATCTTATTCACACATTTATAAGTTTTTCCCATTTAGGCGAGAATAAAACGATTCCAAGATCCCAAAAATCATGATGTGGGAGCATTCAAGGTTTCTTTTTTTTGGTCTGTTTCTTTAATGTTTCTTAGATTAGATTTTGGCTTACAAGTTTTTACCTTTCACTTGAAAGGGGTTTTCTTCTTTTAAGCACTTAGGATTTCTATTAACTTTAGGAATTGTTTTAGGTTAATAAGTTCCTAAGTTGATTAGGACTTGCTTTTAGCAAAGTTCCTAAGTGGATTAGGACTTGCGTCTGAAGGAACTTGCGTAAGGAATTTGCGTCTGAAGGAACTTGCGTAAGGAATTTGCGTCTGAAGGAACTTGCGTAAGGAACTTGGTCAATAAGTTTAGAGGAGTTAGAGTTTGAGTAGGATTGAATAACTAAATCAAAGTTATCTTGACTTGATTAAGTTAGTCAAATCCGTGGGTCTTAACTTGAGGATCAAGGAGTTTTTTCCTTGTTCTCCAAGGAGAGTTGGATTTCTAATTCAATTAGGATTAGAGTTCTAATTCAAGTGGGTTTAGGATAGTTGAGTCTAGCCTATAAATATAGGTTGTAAACTTCGAATTAATCAGATTGTTTTGTTGATTAAACCTAGCTTTATTGCTTGTTGATTTGGAACGTTCTTCTTCCAATTTTGCTTTGTGTTTGACGAGTGAAGTTAAACATAAAAACCCTTTAGATTAGGCGAGTGAAACCTGATTTAAGAGAGGTTAGATTAATTAGTGAGTGAAGTTAATTTAAACTATCCTCAAAAACCCCTAAATCACGAGATTAAGGTGAGTGAAGCCTGAAATCAGATTTAGAACCCTTAGGCTAAAATAAACGAGTGAAGCTTCTTTAAACCTAAGACTAAACGAATCAAGAAACACATCAAATCAATAAGGATTAAACAGTCTTTGGCTTGTCTAAACACTTATTAATTTAGGGTAACCAAACCAATTACTAATAATTCTAAACTATTCTTGGTCTAATAAGTCGTTGCCACCTTATCTCGTTTGCCACAATATCTAAGGACTCCTTACCGATATTGTTGAGTTTAACCCAAACTAATGCGTATATCTAATTTACCTTAATTCCCTAAGAAAGTGATGATACCTTGCTTTGGCATAGCCTATCACCTACTATCAAAGTTCTGGAAAGTGTCATTTTGCAATGGCAATTTTAACTCAATTATTTAGGACTAGGGGTTTCTGTATTGGTTTGATTTAAGTGAACTTAACTAATCATTCAACATAAAAATCCTAACATATGAATCTAAATATTAAGATATATAAGTATATATAAATAGATATGTATAAATGCTTAGTGAACTAGCATGACCCCTTGAAATCTTAAAGCATTCAATCTTCAAGGTCATCTTGGCACCTTAAGTCTCCATCTTCAAAGAAACGTCGTCTTTCATGACTTCACCATCAATCATGAAAGAACTAGTTACTAAGAGTAATATACATTAACTAAGTACAAAAATACTTAACGGCACGCAGTCCATATTTAGATTTACCAAAATACGTAACGGAATGCAGTCTGTATTTTCTATCCTAGTCAGGCCATAATAGTCACTTTTATAAAAACCTGCATCAGAACATTTATAATAATCCATTCACCCATCACTTCAGAAGTGAATGGCCCATGCAATTTTTACAAAGATCACAAGCAATAATACACAACTTGTATCAAAAAGCGTGCAGTAGTTACTAACTTAGGTCGTTAATCCGATTAACACTCCCACACACATTTTCACACCTCGACAACAACATTGATGCGATCTGCAAGAGCAACCCTTGCTATCCGAGTGTGGTGCTTGAGGCTTCAAGCCTCGATTTTTGTGTGCTTTAGAATTTTTATTCCCAAATATTTGTGTGACTTTAATTAATTCAAAATTAAATTTTAGAATTAACAATTGACCAATTTTGATTTAATATCAAGTTTAACTTAATTAATCTAAGTTTAGTGCAACAACCAAAATTATTCTAAGAACCATTCTCTAATAATTTTAGGTCAATTTGATGCAATAAAAAATTAAGCGCATGTCGCATAATATTTCATCCAATGATTAAAATTAATTATAAATTTGACAGAATTAGTTGAATCAATCAATCAATTGTCAATGAAATAATTTATCCAACAAATACTCAACCATATTTGAATATTTCAGCCTTCCAATTACGAATAATATTCAAGCATAAATATGAACATTCAAGAATTTAATCAATTTTCCAAAATAATTATAACTCAAGGTATGTCCACTTTGGATTTTAGCTAGTTAAGATTCAATCAATAACCATTAAAGATTCAATCTTTGACTATTTTAAGGGTTTAAAATACTAATTTAACATAAACTCATACATTTCAAACAATCTAATAGCAAAAATGAACAATTTCCAACTTTATGTAAATTTTAGAGCAATCCAAATTAAGCAACCAAATCATATCAAAACATGCTCAATAAGGAATATAATTACAGTAGATTAATGACAAAATCAATCACATAATCCACTAATTATATGTAATAATTAATCAAGATTTAAATATTTAAATTTATCTCGTTCTAAATGAAAACCCCTCAAACACATTTCTTAGCAGATTTTCACCCAAATACATATTTCTGGGTCGAAACCTAGGTTTTCAGTAATAAATTACCAATAAAATGATTTTATCAAATAAAACCGAGATTTGAATCTACTTAGGTTGCTAATCAAGATTTTAAATCTAATTTTAATCACCTTAATTAAATTTTTAGTCGAAAAAATTAAATGCACGAGGCTCGTGATACCGATGTAGGGTTTTACGATGTGTGAACACCATGCGAAACAAAAACCCGCCCAAGGATCACATGCACAAATTAAAGCGTCTAAACTTAAATATGCATATAATTAATGAAACAATAAACACATAAAGGGGAGATAGAGAGAGAGAGAGAGAGAGATTAGAGGGAGGGGAGGGAAAAGATAATCATACCCTTGAAACGTGTTTTCCACCTAGCATGAACACGAACCAACAAACGAAGCTTGAGCCTCATATATGACTCCTCCAACGAGGTCCACCCACGCGCCAAATACACTTGGTCGGTAATACCAACTTGGACCAACACTACTAACAAGAGAATCTCTTAATGTTTTCTCAATGGAGATAACTTTATAAAGTTCAACTCTTACAATTCAAATCCTAAGGCAAGCTATGGTACTAATAAGAGAGGAATATCTCCATCCCCTTAATGTTCTATCAATGGGGGACTTTGCAAAGTTAAGAAATAAAATGCATTTAATTTCATTCTAAAATAAATTAAAATTCTTAAGTGGCAAGCAAGTGGGAGTGGTTAGGTGAGGACCCTATGGCCTTCTTGTTCACTAAGCCACCAAACCTGCCAATCACACAAGTCTAGCTAGCCCTATACCATGAGCACCACGGTCGACCGTTCAGGGCTGCCTTGTGCTCTTGGCTGGGCCGGCGATTACGCCTCATCATAGCACAGCAGGCCTCGCGTGCTTGAGGGTCGCCGCTGCTGCTGTCGTCGAAAGCCCAAGCGCAAACCGGGCTGCTTTTGCTGTTGGCTAGCCGCAACATATGCTAGCAAGGTCTGGCTAGCTGCTTAGCCCTTGCTTGCATGCTTACGAGCCACACACTCGGCCAGCAAGCCCTAGCCAGGCCAAGCACATGGCTTGATCAGCTTTCGGCTAGTGCTCGGTTTGCGACAGCAAGCATTCGCATGGCTAAGCTCAGAATCTTGTATGTTTATTTTTTTTTGTTTGACTTATTTGCACATCTTGTCTGTTACTAGAGTTAACTTGACATTCGGCAAGCTCAGAATCTAACCTCGTAGTACATATTCTCTTGTTTGACGTATTAAGACCTTCAGCTTAATTCGTCGCCATAGTTCGATTGCACGCTTGGGTGTGACACGTTGGGTTCTATCAAAGGAAAGCTGTGAGATTAACATAATTAATCTCATTGATCGGAGATGGCCTCTAGCCACACTTTTCGATCACTTGACTTCATTGAATAATTAACTCCGTAGTTTAATTTGAACCCTCTATAAGAATAATACAGTTGTTTGAAGGACACCATTCCTTTCGATTGGTGGGGGCAATGATGAGAAAGATGGAACCTGAAAATTATGGTTATAGCATGACTCATAACCTGGTCAACAACCATTAACTCTCCCTTGACCCTGATACCCCTCATCGGAACAATTAGGAAGAATACTTCTAGGAACTAATAGAGGGGGTGGATTTGCAAGAGATCTTGTCATATCTACTCTATCGTATCTGATTAGGGGATTTTTCCCTACCAATCACCATCTGACAAATGGACCATTCAGGCTCTGCCAAGTGTCCGCCACATGGACCAATTGGAGCCTGCCACGTGTCAAGTGTTGACTAGTCCACCTTGGAACCCTTATGCCACGACACGTGGCCTCCCCCATGCCAAATGGGATAACCAGCCACCTAGGCTCTAAGTCTTGTGGAAGCCCAATCAGCCCTAGGTTGACCTAAATCTAGGACTGGCACACATCCCAAGGCATATAAATACCTTCATTAATCCTCATTAAAGGGGATTCAACAATTAATTACTCTAACCTAGAGAACCTAAACACACTGATCACTCCTCCCCTAGAGGAACTAGATCTCCCAACCTTTACTTTTCCGCACTTATTACTCCTCAAATAAGTACTAACTTGACCGTCGGAGGCGGAACTCACACCACAAGGAGTCTCCGTTGTTATGCAGGTACAGGCGCAAGGAGACCAGTACCAGAATTGTAACTCTCCCGCAGGACATTCAAAAACCCCGAAACATTTTGGCGCCGTCTTTGGGGAAAGTACTTTCGAGATGGAATTACAGTCTGTACCGAATCAAAGTGAGAAGCGTCCTATGGACGACCCTCGGGTCTATAGTGACCAGGATACTGACAATGAGGTCGAGGTTGAGACTCATACATCCCCAGACGGGACCTTACGAGCCCGACGAACTCGTTCCTCTAAAAAGAAGGAACGAAAGGATTGCCAGGCTGGCTCTAGAAAACCACCCGGCCAGCCGCTTGATCACCAACAGGCGGCCGAGGGATCTGCTCCCATTACTAGAAGTGAACTCATGACTTTCATGAATAGCTTCAAATGAGAGATTCAGGATCTCATCAATAAAAAGACGCCTGCTCCGTCCAAGGAGCAGTCGGCTAGGAGACCCTCTCACTCTGGGAGGAAGAAACTTGTACAGGGTCGAGAGGCGACTCCTTATCCTAAGTCTAGGAAATGGGAGCCGCATGTGATCGACCTAACGAAGTATTATTTTCCTTCACCAAGAAAGAGAAAGCCCATCCGTCATGTTCAGGCGGATGGATCAAAGAAAACTTACTCAAATGATCGATTGGTTCTATAGCAGAAGAAGAACGACCAACTGTCGGAGTCGGCCTCTACTTCAGATTTTCAAGACTGTTTGCAAAATACCTCCATGAGGTATTCACAATCAAATTATGAGAGCCAGACAGGCGGCACCTCCCGTCGGTCCGGATCCCATAAAGACCAGTCGGCTCCGCAAGAGCCACGCCAGCCATACGTGTCGCAACAACAATTTTTCTTGCAGCCTAACCAGGGGCCGAGAGAAAAGAAAAAAGACAGCAATCACTGGCAGAGGAGCGGTCAGACGAATTCCTCCCTCAACCGGCTGGTGAGCATACGGACGTCGTCCTGGACGAGTCACGTCCTGACCGAGCAGTCCAATTTTGGACGACTAGGATATATTTTCATTTGAGGTACATGAGATGCCAAGTATCAGTCCAGACTTGGTAGTGCATAAACTAGCCGTGGATCCGAAAAAGAAGACGGTCCGGCAAAAGAAACGGAACCATGGTGAAGGAAGAAGCCAGGCGGCCGCCGTCGAGGTTAAAAAGTTGCTTGATGCAGGGGTCATTCGACAATGTTATTTCCCAGACTGGGTTGCAAACGGTGTGTTAGTAAAGAATCCGAATGGTACCTGGCGAATGTGTGTGGACTACACTGATTTGAACAAGGCGTGCCCCAAGGATAGCTATCCATTGCCTAAGATTGACAGCCTGGTCGACTCAACAGCCGGCCACGGTCTAATAAGCTTCATGGACGCCTACTCTGTCTTCCATCAGATTCCTTTGTGGAAGAAAGATCAGGAGAAGACGGCCTTCGTCACTGATCAAGGGTTGTATTGCTACACAGTCATGCCGTTTTGTTTGAAGAACGCCCCGGCCACCTTCCAAAGAATGATAAACACGGTCTTCTTTGATCAAATTAGAAAAAATGTCGAGGCATATATAGATGATATGATTGTGAAATCCATGCTTCAGACGGACCATTTGCCGACCTCCGAGAAACATTCACCACACTTAGGCGGCACCATGTCATTCTCAATCCCAAGAAATGTGTTTTTGGGGTTGAGTCTGAACTTTCTCAGATTCCTCATTAATCAAAGAGGTATAGAGGCGAACCTTGAGAAAGTGCAGGCGGTCATCGACATGTAGTCGCCTCGCACGGTCCGAGGGGTTCAGAAGTTAACAGGTTGTCTGGCGGCCCTGGGAAGATTTCTCAGCCGGTCAAGTGACAGGTGCCTTTACTTTTTTCAGGCTATAAAGAAGAAAGCTAGGTTTGAATGGGGGTCGGATGCTGAGGCGGCCTTCCAAAGACTGAAAGATCATCTGCACTCCTTACCAAGGCTGGTTAGTCCCTTGCCCAAAGAAGTGTTTTATATGTATCTCGCAGTGTCTGACCATGCTTTAAGTGTCGTCCTCCTTACTGAAAGAGACGGCTGTCAGCTCCCGACCTATTTTGTCAGCCATGTGTTGAAGAATGCCGAGTTGAGGTACCCCCTAGTGGAAAAATTCGGTCTTTTCCCTGTTCATGGCAGTTAGAAAATTAAAGTCTTACTTCTTGACACAGTCAGTCGTCGTATACATAGATCAGCCAATCAAGCGGCTACTGACAACCATGGACTCGTTAGGCCGAATGATCAAATGGGCGATAGAGATTCAAAGCCTTGAAATCACTTTTGAGCCAAGAAAAGCAGTAAAGGGCAAGCATTTGCTGATTTTATTGTGGAGATGACTCGGCCCTCTGATTCTCAAATTTCAGACCAAGTCTGGAAAGTCTATGTGGACGGGAGGTCCAGTACGAATGGTTGTGGGGCAGGCGTCATATGTCATTCGCCAGAAGGCGACAGGTACGAGTATGCTCTACGCTTTAACTTCCAAGTCTCGAACAACGAGGCGGAATATGAAGCTTTACTGGCCGATATCCGCATGTGTAAGACGGGTGGGGCAAGAAGAATAGACGCCTGTTCTGATTCACAATTGATCGAATTTCAACTTGGATGGACCCAATCAGGGCGTATTTAATACACGACACCTTGCCGAATGATCAATCCCAGGCGGGCTTGCTAAAAGAACGGGCGTCCAGTTTCGAAATGTGCGAGGGCGAGCTCTTTAAGAAGTGTTATTTTCTGCCCCTCTTAAAGTGTGTGACCATAGAAAGAGGACTAGAGGTCCTAGAAGACCTACATTTAGGTTACTTTTGGCCTACCCTTGAAGTAGACGCCATGGAAATGGTGAAAAAATGTGACAAGTGCCAGAGGTTTGGCAGGTTAATCTCACGGCCATCCATAGCCCACTGCCGTTTTCTAAATGGGGCATGGATATCCTAGGTCCCTATACGCCTGCTACAGGCGGCAGGAAGTACATATTGGTAGTTAGTCGACTACTTCACCAAATGGGTAGAAGCAGAAGCTGTTAAGGGAATCAAGACGAAGGATGTGATCGCATTCATCTGGAAAAATGTCATCACTGAGTTTGGGGTGCCCATGTCTATGGTTTTTGGTAATGGTCCCCAATTTGAGACGTCTGTTCTATAAAATTGGCTGGGAGACCAAGGCATCTCACACTGATTTGCATCAGTCGGCCGACCACAAGCAAACAACCAAGTAAAAGCTTTAAATAAGATCATCTCAGACGGTATTAAGAAGAAGATTGAACGAGCAGGCGGCCTATGGGCAGACGAACTACCACATGTTCTCTGGGCCATTAGGTCGACTGAAAAAGGGGCGACTGGAGAGACTTTAATCCTCCTAACTTATGGGGCATAAGCCGTTCTTCCAATTGAATGCTATGAGACGACTCTTTGAATAATGTTGTATGACGAAGAGACGAATTGGGAATCCATGCACCTGGCATTGGACTCACTCCCAGAAAGAAGGCGCAATACAGCCTTGCGCCATGAAATCTACCGCTTGAGAATGACAAGGTCATATAACAAAAGAGTACATAGGCGTCCACTCAAAGTGGGGGACTTTGTACTAAGAAAGATGGAAGTAGTCGGTAGGGCTGATGAGTCAGGCAAATTAACTCCCAACTGGAAAGGACCCTACCGAATCTATGAAGAGGTCAGAGATGACATCTACCGCCAGGAAACAACAGACGGCCAACCCTTGCCTCGAACTTGGAATGTAGATAATTTAAAGAAGTATTATTTTTGAATGATGTAAATAGCCGAGAACTACTAATAAAAGTTTTCTGTTTTGCTTCATCTATTTTGTATTATGATGGGCATGCCGCCTGCTCCATTAGCACTCGGCTACTCTCCATCTTCTCATCAATTGAGGAGCATGCCAACTGGTAAAACAGTCGGCTACTCTCCATTTCACTCAAATATACATACAAGAGAGGCACGACATGAACTATACAGTCGGTTACGCTCCCATACCTAGTTCACCATGAACTACCCAGGACCTTTGGCCGAATGATCAGACCAGGCGCTCAGCCAACTGATCCAATCTTTAAACTAATACGACCTGTCCCAACATAATAGCAGGCGTCCGGTGGCATCATTCCGGATGAAATTCATCGCAGAGAGCAGCTCCCTTTAGGGGGGAACATTACTCTATAAACTAATTACACGACACCTAGATGACTGATCCCAAGAGCAACCGCGTAGCCGTTTTTGAGACAAGGATAGCTCTAACATTAAACCAAACAAGTGTTAGCAGTAAACATCCACGTCGGATGGCCGTCTGTATTACTTGGGATAAGTACAGTCGGTACCCCTTGAGTAAATAGCCTACGGAAATTGGAAAATCAAGGGGATCAGCTGATCTCCACCGCCTGATACCTCTACTACTCAAGCATAAAAGCTGACGAATGGGTAACCTCAAAGATTACTCATAAGTCACTCTCTCATGGCCGACTTGGTAAATGGTCGACTGATCGCCTAACCTGGAACCAAGACAACAAGTCGTCTAGGGGCATAGGCAGTCGATACCTAGTACCTGTTCGCAATCTTTGGCTTATGATAAGCTACAACTTTTTACAAATTTTAAAACATTTTTAGGCGAAATATTCGGTATGACATACAAGCAGATATTAGGATCCTCTATACTTTGCAAAAATAAAGCATAAAACAAGATTCCGTGATCAAAGACGACCAAAAGATGGTCGCCGAATTCATATACACAGCCGGCCATAAAGACCAGCAAAATATTCAATAACCCCGGTCCCCTGGCCGGATAAAGTGATACAAGAACAAACGGCACGCAGGCCGAAAAAAGTTTGACAAAATGAAAGCTTTAAACATTGGGAGGAGCTTGAGTTTCAACTGCCGCTTGATCGAGCTTAGCGTCGAGTGCTTGATTCTTCGAAGCCCCCTCTTTTGATGACTCGCCTTCAGGGGCTTCCTCAATCGGTTGTAGGGCCACTACCTCCTCTTCCTCCTCTGAGATGGAGTCAAACGCCTCGCCTTCCTCAGCCGCCTGCGCCATGATTTGTTGGTTGTACGTTTCATTACAAGCGTTGAACTTTTTCTCCCAGGCGGCATAGTGAGCTTTTGGGAAGAGGGTTGTCCAAGTCATCTTCATGATCTGAGCCGAGTCGTCCATCATGGCTTGAGCTACAACCATTTTTTAAGACTCGGCCTTAGCCTTGAGCTTATCAGTGAGGGCCTTCTCCTGCTTTTGCTAGCGGTCGTTGAAAGTCGCCAAAGATTTTTCCATGGCCTCAAAATGGGTCATCTTCTGCCTAAGCGACTTCAGCTCATCTTCGGAGACCCTTGACCGTCGCCTCGAGCTCGTTGTTCCTCTTCTTGGCCGCCTCCAACTCAGCGCAGATAGTGGAAGTGGCCTGCGCCTGATAATAAAGAATATCAGTTGTCAAAAATTCATTTTGGGCAATTTGAAACATTGGCTTATCAACGTCAGAGGCGGCCATAGCTTTAGCAGTCTTTACCTCTTTATTCTTGGCGGTAATTGGCCTACGGAGGCCGTGTACTCGCAGCAGGGTCTGAAAAAGAGAAAACCTGGCATCAGACTTGAAAATAACCAAACATGCGCTAGGTTTGAAAATAACAGGCGGCAGGCAAGGTTGATATTATAAAATTCTAAGTCTACCTTAAATTGGAGACCCATGATGCCTTCTAAGTCAAGGGTGTCGACTCCACTGACCCCATCCCTCTCCTCTAGAGGGATAGCCTTGATCATAGACTTGGCCATCTCGACCAAGTCTGGTTCTTGAGGGCCGCCTGCATCCAAAGAAGGGAAAGGTCAGAGTAATAAAAAAAACATTGAAGAAAAAGTTCAAATCTAGTAAAGCTATATTATACCTTTCGGCGGCCGACTGTCCCTAAGGACTTGTGATGGTTTACCCACACTTTGTGGGGTGATCAGCTATTTGTCAGCCGACTACTTCCTGGCCGATCCAGGCGTATTCCAAGCAGTCGTCTTCCGAACTTTTGAGTCCGGCTGTTGGGAGGAAGAGGGTTTGGAAATGCCCGCCTACGAAAAACATGAATGGTTAATACTACTAATAGAAGACTTTCAAGGCACAGTTTGAAAGATCAGAAACTCACTATGGGCGTCTCCTTGGCAGGAGAATCAGAAGAGGTCCGCTTCTGCTGCATCACAAGGGTCCGCAGCAAGGCGGCCACCTTCTTTGACTCAGAATGTCGTCCATAGCTTCAGCTGAAAATAAAACCGCAAAGAGTTAGAAAAAATTCGAAAGCAAGGCCAAATATGTGTAAATATGCTCAGAAGGTCGGCTACCTCGGGAGGACCGACTACTAAGGCCACAGGCCGCCAAAAACTACTCGTCATAAAGCCATTGAAACTATGGGACGCAGTTTAGGGGCACTTACTCTCGTACCCTAGTAGTAGAGTTTGCCCTAATCTCTACTTTGAAGAGTCCTTGATCAAGGATCTCTTCCCTAGCCTTAAGGAGGACAAGCGACATGCTGCGACCGCCTGATACAAGACGCGGATCCTTGTTCCACCTATTGTAGTGCTTGTTTAGTAGCTTATCAAGGTTGGCAATGATGAGGAAAGTGTTTCTCCAATCCTTCCATTTATTTTCTTTGCCCCTCGTAATCAGATAGCCTTTGTGGCACATTATTTTATACTAGCCAGTACTGCTTGCTTTGGGGGTTCGGCTATGGTAATTCATATGGGTAAACGCCTCAAAATTCGGCTCCACCCCATGCATTTCACACCCGGCTACATAGCCAAGGATGTTGAACCAGGAATTCAGGGCTAAATGCCATAGCCCCACCTCGTATCCATCGAGGATTTGTAGAACGTTCGGATGCAAGGGAAATCGTAGACCAGCCTTAATGGCCGCCTCATAACAGCCAAGTGTCCGCCACATGGACCAATTGGAGCCTGCCACGTGTCAAGTGTTGACTAGTCCACCTTGGAACCCTTATGCCACGACACGTGGCCTCCCCCACACCGAATAGAAAACCGACCACCTAGGCTCTAAGTCTTGTGGAAGCCCAATCAGCCCTAGGTTGACCTAAATCTAGGGCTTGCACACATCCGAAGGCATATAAATACCTTTATTAATCCTCATTAAAGGGGATTCATCAATTAATTACTCTAACCTAGAGAACCTAAACACACTAATCACTCCTCCCCTAGAGGAACTAGATCTCCCAACCTTTACTTTTCCGCACTTATTACTCCTCAAATAAGTACTAACTTGACCGTTAGAGGCGGAACTCCCACCACAAGGAGTCTCCGTTGTTATGCAGGTACAGGCGCAAGGAGACCAGTACCAGAATTGTATCTCTCCCGCAAGACATCAAAAAACACCGAAACATTTTGGCGCCATATGTGGGGAGAGTACTTTCGAGATGGAATTACAGTCTGTACCGAATCAAAGTGAGAAGCGTCCTATGGACGACCCTCAGGTCAATAGTGACCAGGATACTGACAATGAGGTCGAGGTTGAGACTCATACGGCCCCAGACGGGACCTTACGAGCCCGACGAACTCGTTCCCCTAAAAAGAAAGAACGAAAGGATTGCCAGGCTGGCTCTAGTAAACCACCCGGCCAGCCGCTTGATCACCAACAGGCGGCCGAGGGATCTGCTCCCATTACTAGAAGTGAACTCATGACTTTCATGAATAGCTTCAAAGGGGATACTCAGGATCTCATCAATAAGAAGACGCCTGCTCCGCCCAAGGAGCAGTCGGCTAGGAGACCCTCTCACTCTGGGAGGAAGAAACCTGTACAGGGTCTAGAGGCGACTCCTTATCCTAAGTCTAGGAAATGGGAGCCGCCTGTGATCGACCTAACGAAGTATCATTTTCCTTCACCAGGAAAGAGAAAGCCCATCCGTCATGTTCAGGCGGATGGATCAAAGAAAACTTACACAAATGCTCGATTGTTGCTAGAGTAGAAGAAGAACGACCAACTGTCGGAGTCGGCCTCTACTTCAGATTTTAAAGACTGTTTGCAAAATACCTCCATCAGGTATTCACAATCAAATTATGAGAGCCAGACAGGCGACACCTCCCGTCGGTCCAGATCCCATAAAGAGAAGTCGGCTCCGCATGAGCCACGCCAGCCATACGTGCCGTAACAACAATTTTTATTGCAGCCTCCTCTATTTGGAGGACAGGCGGCAAGAAACGTCCAACCTTTGGACTGGCAACTACGGTTGCGAAGACTTGGGGAACAGTCGTCCGCCTTCTCCGAGGAAATTATGGAGGCCGCCCAGCCGGCCAAAGTGAAGAATATTTTAGTAGGCGCCTGTGATGGCACTACTAACCTAGAGGATCATCTGATGGTGTTCACCAACCTTATGTACCTCCAAGGGTTGGATGATCGCACGTGGTGCAAGTGCTTCCCAGCTACTTTGAAGGGCATTACACAATAGTGGTTCGGCAACCTGCCGACAGGTTGTGTTAATAGTTTCAAGACCCTCGCCTACTTGTTCACCTCCAACTTCGCCATGAATATTCCTGCTAAGAAGACGACCCTTGACCTAGGGTCTATACAACAGGGAGAAAAGGAGGGACTTCGTTCCTACATCAGGCGGTTTAACCAGATGAGAATCCAGATACAAGGGTTGTCAGATGAGGTAGCCTACACTAACTTCTTCAGAGGTCTAAAGGATGGGTCGACCTTCAAGTTTGACCTGGTCCGAAAGAGAGTCGCTACTCTCCAAGAAGCACTAATTGAGGCGGAAGCCTATATACAGGTGACTGACCTGTGTAATATTGGGAAGCAGTCAGATGGAAGAAAGTTCGACAAAAAAGAGAGGCGGCCAAAACAGTCGGCCAATAAAGATGAGAAGAAGAGAAAAGAAGTCTGGGCGACCGACTCCTCTGATCAGCCGTCCTAGAAAAAGAAAAAAGAGTTTAAACCATACTCCCCCAAGTATGAGTTCAATAAGGATAGCCAAGCTATCCTCAACGAAATCCAAGGCCGGATGACCATTGAGAAGCCGGCCCCCATGAAAGGTTCTGTGAGTAATCGGAACCAAAAGAAATTATGTAATTTTCATGAGGACATTGGTCATGAAACCAATGAGTGTATTAGCCTCATGCGGTACCTAGACCGCTTGACTGAAAAAGGTGATCTTGACTCCTATGTCAAGAAGTCCGAGGGGAAGGCTCCTCCTAAACAAAAGTAGTTGGACAAGACGAATCATCGACCGGCCGACTGTTTAGATACTGACGACGCTACTGTGTACATTATAGCAGGCGGCTTCTCAGGAGGCGGCCCCTTTATCAGGGGAAACAAAGACAACATCAGGCGGTTAGATGTTAATTCCGTTCACAAAGGACGGACCACCAAGAGTTCATTCCTAGAAATTGTCATCACAGAAGAGGACCGGGGAGGTGTTAGGGGGTCGCATGACGACCCCATTGTCATTGCATGTAAAGTGGCCAGCCAAAGAGTTGGTCGGATCCTCATAGATACCGGCAGTTTCTCTGATCTCATCAGCAACAAGTGCTTGGCAAAGCTCAAGTACAAATCAGATTGCATACACCCGGTATCTCACCCTTTAGTAGGGTTTGGAGGAAGTGTTGTACACTTAGTGGGACGGGTGGATCTACCCATCTATTTGGGTGAGAAAGGGGAGGGTCGCCACATGGTGGTTCGGTTCTTAGTTGTTAAAGAACTCTCGGCCTACAACATGATCCTAGGACGACCCACCCTGAACAATTCAAAAGCTGCCATCATTCCTTCCCTTATGCTGCTCAAGTTTGAGAAGGATGATGGAACAGTCGGCTCCCTAAGGGGAGACAAGAAAATGGCATGATAGTGTTATCTCTCGGATATCAAACCCAATGTGCCAACTGCTGGCCCAAGTGGAGGGAAAATTGACCTTGAGCATATCAAGGGAGATACGCCTGCCAAAGTACCAGGCAGGTATCAGTCCAGACTTGGCAGTGCATAAACTAGCTGTGGATCCGAAAAAGAAGACGGTCCGGCAAAAGAAACGGAACCATGGTGAAGAAAGGAGTCAGGCGACCGTCGTCGAGGTTAAAAAGTTGCTTGATGCAAGGGTCATTCGACAATGTTATTTCCCAGACTGGGTTGCAAACGTTGTGTTAGTAAACTATCCGAATGGTACCTGGCGAATGTGTGTGGACTACACTGATTTGAACAAGGCGTGCCCCAAGGATAGCTATCCATTGCCTAAGATTGACAGCCTTGTCGACTCAACAGCCGGCCACGCTGTAATGAGCTTCATGGACGCCTACTCTGTCTTCCATCAGATTCCTTTCTGGAAGAAAGATCAGGAGAAGACGGCCTTCGTCACTGATCAAGGGTTGTATTGCTACACGGTCATGCCGTTTTGTTTGAAGAACGCCCCGGCCACCTTCCAAAGAATGATAAACACGGTCTTCTTTGATAAAATTAGAAAAAATGTCGAGGCATATATAGATGATATGATTGTGAAATCCATGCTTCAGACGGACCATTTGTCGACCTCCGAGAAACATTCACCACACTTAGGCGGCACCATGTCATTCTCAATCCCAAGAAATGTGTTTTTGGGGTTGAGTCTGGGAAGTTTCTCAGATTCCTCATTAATCAAAGAGGTATAGAGGGGAACCCTGAGAAAGTGCAGGCGGTCATCTACATGTAGTCGCGATGGTCCAAGAGGTTCAGAAGTTAACAGGTTGTCTGGCGGCCCTGGGAAGATTTCTCAGCCGGTCAGGTGACAAGTGCCTTTACTTTTTTCAGGCTATAAAGAAGAAAGCTAGGTTTGAATGGGGGCCGGATGCTGAGGCGGCCTTCCAAAGACTGAAAGATCATCTGCACTCTTTACCAAGGCTGGTTAGTCCCTTGCCCAAAGAATTGCTTTATCTGTATCTCGCAGTGTCTGACCATGCTATAAGTGTCGTCCTCCTTGCTAAAAGAGACGGTTGTCAGCTCCCGACCTATTTTGTTAGCCATGTGTTGAAGAATGTCGAGTTGAGGTACCCCCTAGTGGAAAAATTCGGTCTTTGCCCTGTTCATGGCAGTTTGAAAATTAAAGTCTTACTTCTTGGCACATTCAGTCGTCGTATACATAGATCAGCCAATCAAGCGGCCACTGACAACCATGGACTCATCAGGCCGAATGATCAAATGGGCGATATAGATTCAAAGCCTTGAAATCACTTTTGAGCCAAGAAAAGCAGTAAAGGGCAAGCATTTGCTGATTTTATTGTGGAGATGACTCGACCCTCTGATTCTCAAATTTCAGACCAAGTCTGGAAGGTCTATGTGGATGGGAGCTCCAGTACGAATGGTTGTGGGGCAGGCGTCACATGTTAGTCGCCAGAAGGCGACAGGTACGAGTATGCTCTACGCTTTAACTTCCAAGTCTCGAACAACGAGGCGGAATATGAAGCTTTACTGGCCGGTACCCGTATGTGTAAGGCGGGTGGGGCAAGAAGAATAGACGCCTGTTCTGACTCACAATTGATAGTGAGTCAGTACAATGGCGAATACGAAGCAACCCATCTGGCCATGGTTAAATACTTGCAGGCGGTACGACAGGTGGCTGGGTCACTTGAGGAGTTTCATTTAAATCAAGTACCCGGGTCCGAGAACAACCAGGCGGATGCTCTCTCAAAGTTGACATCCTTGGCCTCCTGTGATACTCCAAGAACTGTCTTCTAGGAAGTTATGGAAAAGAGAAGTGTTGAAGAGGAACCCATTGGAGTTGTAGATCGAATTTCAACCTGGATGGACCCAATAAGGGCGTATTTAACAGACGACACCTTGTCGAATGATTAATCCCAGGCGGCCTTGCTAAAAGAACGGGCGTCCAGTTTCGAAATGTGCGAGGGCGAGCTTTTAAGAAGGGTTATTTTCTGCCCCTCTTAAAGTGTGTGACCATAGAAAGAGGACTAGAGGTCCTAGAAGACCTACATTTAGGTTACTTTTGGCCTACCCTAGAAGTAGACGCCATGGAAATGGTGAAAAATTGTGACAAGTGCCAGAGGTTTGGCAAGTTAATCCATTGTTCGGCTACTAATCTCACGACCATCCATAGCCCACTGCCGTTTTCTAAATGGGGCATGGATATCCTAGGTCCCTATACGCTTGCTACAGGCGGCAGGAAGTACATATTGGTAGTAGTCGACTACTTCACCAAATGGGTAGAAGGAGAAGCTGTTAAGGGAATCAAGACGAAGGATGTGATCGCATTCATCTGGAAAAATGTCATCACTGAGTTTGGGGTGCCCATGTCTATAGTATTTGATAATGGTCCCCAATTTGAGACGCCTGTTCTCAAAAATTGGCTGGGAGACCAAGGCATCTCACAATGATTTGCATCAGTCGGCCGACCACAAGCAAACGACCAAGTAAAAGCTTTCAATAAGATCATCACAGACGGTATTAAGTAGAAGATTGAACGAGCAGGTGGCCTATGGGCAAACGAACTACCACATGTTCCCTAGGCCATTAGGACGATTGAAAAAGGGGCGACTGGAGAGACTTTATTCCTCCCAACTTATGGGGCAGAAGCTATTCTTCCAATTGAACGCTATGAGCCGACTCTTCGAATAATGTTGTATGACAAAGAGGCGAATTGGGAATCCATGCGCCTGGCATTGGACTCACTCCCAGAAAGAAGGGGCAATACAGCCCTGCGCCATGAAATCTACCGCCTGAGAATGACAAGGTCATATAACAAAAGAGTACATAAGCGTCCACTCAAAGTGGGGGACTTTGTACTAAGAAAGATGGAAGCAGTCGGTAGGGCTAATGAGTCAGGAAAATTAACTCCCAACTGGGAAGGACCCTACCGAATCTATGAAGAGGTTAGGAATGGCATCTACCGCCTGGAAACACCAGACGGCCAACCCTTGCCTCGAACCTTGAATGTAGATAATTTAAAGAAGTATTATTTTTGAATGATGTAAATAGCCGAGAGCTACTAATAAAAGTTTTCTATTTTGCTTCATCTATTTTGTATTATGATGGGCATGCCGTCTGCTCCATTAGCAGCCGGCTACTCTCCATCTTCTCATCAATTGAGGGGCATGCCAACTGGTAAAACAGTTGGCTACTCTCCATTTCACTCAAATATACATACAAGAGAGGCACGACATGAACTATACAGACGGCTACGCTCCCATACCTAGTTCACCATGAACTACCCAGGACCTTTGGCCGAATGATCAGACCAGGCGCTCAGCCAACTGATCCAATCTTTAAACTAATACGACCTGTCCGAACATAATAGCAGGCGTCCGGCGGCATCCTTCGGAATGAAATTCATCGCAGAGAGCAGCTCCCTTTAGGGGGGAACATTGCTCTATAAATTAATTACACGACACCTAGACGACTGATCCCAAGGGCAACCGCGTAGCCGTTTTTGAGACAAGGATAGCTCTAACATTAAACCAAACAAGTGTTAGAAGTAAACATCTGTGTCGGATGGCCGTCTGTATTACTTGGGATAAGTACAGTCGGTACCCCTTCAGTAAATAGCCTACGGAAATTGGCGAAACAAGGGGATCAGCCGGTCTCCACCGCCTGATACCTCTACTACTCAAGCATAAAAGCTGACGAATGGGTAACCTCAAATATTACTCATAAGTCACTCTCTCATACTTAGTAAGGATTCAAAAGCTCTCGTACCACGACCCTACTAAGATGATTTCTTTTCAAAACCAAACATGTTTGAAAATCTGGTTTGTAGGTCGACTTCTTTTAGGCAAACAAGGACTCAAGAACTATTCCTATTTTAACAAACAGGCGGGCTTGTAATTAGCGGCCTGTTCCTTTCTAACTTGAAAAAGTTAAACAAACCTAACGTATTTCCTAAAATACGTTGGGGGTCCGACTGGGTAAATGGCTAACTGATCGCCTAACCTGGAACCAAGACAACCAGTCGTTAAGGGGCATAGGCAGTCGGTACCTAGTACCTGTTCGCAATCTTTGGCTTATGATAAGTTACAAATTTTTACAAATTTTTTAACATTTTTAGGCGAAATAGTTGGTATGACATACAAGCGGATAGTAGGATCCTCTATACTTTGCAAAAATAAAGCATAAAACAAGATTATGTGATCAAAGACGACCAAAAGATGGTCGCCGAATTCATATAAACAACCAGCCACAAAGACCAGCAAAATATTCAATAACCCCGGTCCCCTGGCCGGGTAAAGTGATACAAGAACAAACGGCACGCAGGCCGGAGAAAAGTTTAAAAAAATGAAAGCTTTAAACATTGGGAGGAGCTTGAGTTTCAACTGCCTCCTGATCGAGCTTAGCGTCGGGTGCTTGATTCTTCAAAGCCCCCTCTTTTGACGACTCGCCTTCAGGGGCAGGAGCTTTATGCGCATCCACCTCAATCGGTTGCAGGGCCACCACCTCCTCTTCCTCCTCTGAGCTAGAGTCAAACGCCTTGCCTTCCTCAGCCGCCTGCCCCATGATCTGTTGGTTGTACGTTTCAGTACAAGCGTTGAACTTTTTCTCCCAGGCGGCATAGTGACCTTTTGGGAAGAGGGTTGTCCAAGTCATCTTCATGATCTGATCCGAGTCGTCCATCATGGCTTGAGCTACAACCATTTTTTCAGACTCGGCCTTAGCCTTGAGCTCATCAGTGAGGGCCTTCTCCTGCTTTTGCAGGAGGTCGTTGAAAGTCGCCAAAGATTTTTCCGTGGCCTCAAAATGGGTCATCTTCTGCCTAAGCGACTTCATCTCATCTTCGGAGACCCTTGACCGTCACCTCGAGCTCTTGTTCCTCTTCTTGGCCGCCTCCAACTCAACGCGGATAGTGGAAGTGGCCTGCGCCTGATAATAAAGAATAGCAGTTGTCAAAATTTCATTTGGGCAATTTGAAACATTGCCTTATCAACGTCAGAGGCGGCCATAGCTTTAGCAGTCTTTACCTCTTTATTCTTGGCGGTAATTGGCCTACGGAGGTCGTGTACTTGCAGCAGGGTCTGAAAAAGAGAAAACCAGGCGTCAGACTTGAAAATAACCAAACAGGCGCCAGGTTTAAAAATAACAGGCGCCAGGCAAGGTTGATATTATGAAATTCTAAGTCTACCTCAAATTGGAGACCCATGATGCCTTCTAAGTCAAGGGTGCCGACTCCACTGACCGCATCCCACTCCTCTAGAGGGATAGCCTTGATCATAGACTTGGCCATCTCGACCAAGTCTGGTTCTTGAGGGCCGCCTGCATCCAAAGAAGGAAAGGTCAGAGTAATAAAAAAAAAACATTGAAGAAAAAGTTCAAGTCTAGCAAAGCTATATTATACTTTTCGGCGGCCGACTTTCCCTAAGGACTTGTGATGGTTTACCCACACTTTGTGGGGTGATCGGCTGTTTGTCAGCCGACTACTTCCTGGCCGATCCAAGCGTATTCCGAGCAGTCGTCTTCCGAACTTTTGATTCTGGCTGTTGGGAGAAAGAGGGTTTGGAAATGCCCGCCTGCGAAAAAGATGAATGGTCAATACTACTAATAGAAGACTTTAAAGGCACAGTTTGAAAGATCAAAAACTCACTATGGGCGTCTCCTTGGCAGGAGAATCAGAAGAGGTCCGCTTCTGCTGCATGACGGGGGTCCGCAACAACGCGGCCGCCTTCTTTAACGCAGAAATGTCGTCCATAGCTTCAGCTGAAAATAAAACCGCAAAGAGTTAGAAAAAATTCGAAAGCAAGGCCAAAGATGTGTACTTATGCTCAGGAGGTCGGCTACCTCTGGAGGACTGACTGTTAAGGCCACAGGCCGCCAAAAAATACTCGTCATAGAGCTATTGGAACTTTGGGATTCAGTTTAGGGGCACTTACTCTCGTACCCCAGTAGTATAGTTTGCCCTAATCTCTACTTTGAACAGTCCTTGATCAAGGATCTCTTCCCTAGCCTTGTGGGGGACAAGCGACATGCTGCGACCGCCTGCTAGAAGACGCGGATCCTTAGTCCGCCTATTGTAGTGCTTGTTCAGCAGCTTGTCACGGTTGGCAATGATGAGGAAAGTGTTTCTCCAATCCTTCCATTTATTTTCTTTGCCCCTCGTAATCAGATAGCCTTTGTGGCACATTATTTTATACCAGCCGGTACCGCTTGCTTTGGGGGTTCGGCTATGGTATTTCATATGGGTAAACGCCTTAAAATTCGGCTCCACCCAATGCATTTCACACCTTACTACACAGCCAAGGATGTTGAACCAGGAATTCGGGGCTAAATGCCATAGCCCCACCTAGTATCCATCGAGGATTTGTAGAACGTTCGGATGCAAGGGAAATCGCAGACCAGCCTTAATGGCCGCCTCATAACAGCCAAGTGTCCGCCACATGGACCAATTGGATCCTGCCACGTGTCAAGTGTTGACTAGTCCACCTTGGAACCCTTATGTGATGCAAATCATGACGAGTCCATTAGTCCAATCAAGCATGATCATCCTACAAGTCCAATTCACAAAGAAATCATTCTTGCTTAGTCATTTGAAGATCAAGTGTTAGATACTTTATGTGCGCATGGACCGTTTCTTGCTAACCAAGGGTTTACTTGTTTACATTCTGGTTATGAATGTTAATGGGCATCCTAGGCACGTTTTCATCAGCCTTAGGAATAGGAAAAGGCGTCCTTGAAGCAAAGAGAAACTTCATTGCAAGTCATAAACATTCAGCATAAAGAAAGGCATGAATCAAGGGGAGGTTACTCCACGTTTTTGCTGGTTCTTTATGGCTGTTTTTAAGCTTCTTTTCAGCAGTTTTTAAGAGGTTAATTAAGGGTGATTAAAGCCTAAAATCAGTTAAGAAAATCTGTTTAACTTAGGCGTGATTCTAGGCTAGGTTTTAGCTTTCATGTTTAGTTACAATAAACACACATTAAGCTTGTTTAATGCGTGTAGTTTAGTACTAGTTTGCTTTCTTTATTTAAGCTTATGCAATGTAAGTGTATGGCAGATTATGATATGAATTAAGAAAGTTTTCTCCTTAAAAACTATTTATTCTTGTTGCTAAGATAAATCGTTTTTGTTACCAAGTTTAACTTGACGAATTTGAGTGGTTAAGTGAGTTTTCCTTCCATGCAAATTAAACAACTAGTGGGTTTTAAGTGAGTAATCTTTGCCTACATATCTTGTTTTTTTAAGTGAGTAATCCTTACAAACTAATCCTTCTTTCCTCTAAAAACGTTCCTTAACCATTTCCAAAGCAACCTACAAACCTTACCCGTAATTTGACTTAAAACACCAACCTTTATTTCTTTCCACTTAAGTTTGATCCATTAAGCTTGTATTAACTAAGACTTTCTATTAGTTTTTACATCATTTGGCGCGTCTGGTAGGGGGCATTTCTGTCCAAAATGGATCAAGCAAACCCAAATGAAACCATTGACCAAAGGAGACTTAGAATGATGGAGGAAAACCAACAAAGACTCTTGGAAACCAATGAGCAATTACATGGTAATATAATGGCTCTAATGGCTCGTTTGTTGACACAAGAACAAAGGGATGGGCGTCAAAACCCTCCTAGATATGATGACAAGAGTCTAAAGGTGGATGTAGACCTTTTTGATGGTACTCTTGACCCTGAGAAGTACTTGGAGTGGGAGCAATCACTTGAGAGGTACTTTGAGTTCAAAGACGTTGAGGAAGATGAACAAAGGTACAAGATTGCTAAGGTAAAGATAGCCAAGTATGCTGAAACTTGGTTGAAAGGAGTCCAAAGAAAACGAGAAAGCAATGGGAAAACTCGTATTTCTACATGGACCAAGCTTAGGAAGAAACTTAGGGGACGATTTGTTCCTTCTAATTACAAGCAATCCATGTATGTGAAATGGAGCACTTTGCAGCAAGGAGGAAGTAGTGTGGAGGAATACATTAAAGAATTTGAGAAACTTTCCATTGTGTGCGAAATAGTGGAAAATGAAGAACTCAAATTAGGGAGGTTTATGGCTGGTTTGGATAAGGACATTTATGAGAAAGTAGAAGTGCAACCCAATCTGACCTTTGATGAAGCTTGTAAGCTTTCGGTGAAATTTGACAATCAAAAGAAGAAGAAGAAACCTTCGACCCCTTTTGACCCAAAATTCAAACGCCCATTTAACCCACCAAAAGAAACCCCCTCCTTTCCAAATTCCACTACCAAAAAGAACCCTACCTCGTTTGATCTTTCACAAAAAGAAAAAGGAAAAGCCAAAACCGGAGACTTAAGTGACATTGTTTGTTTCAAATGTCACGGAAGAGGACACTACAAGAGAGATTGTCCTAATGCAAGAGCTTTAACCATACGAGAGCTTAAGAATATGATGGCACAACCTTTTGTCCTTGAAGAAGAGAAGGAGGACGAAAATGGTAGTGAAAATGTACCTTTAGAGTCTTATGATTCTAATGAGGAGGAGGAGCGAGTTGATGACTGTTTTCCCGAAAAAAATAGTCTAGTAATGAGGAGAGCCCTCCAAATGCACGTGGAGGTTGAGAAAATCCCAATTCAAAGAGAGAATGTCTTCTTAACCAAATGCAAGGTTAATGAAGATGTGTGTGACTTGATTGTTGATAGTGGTAGTGAAGCTAATGTTGTGTCAAGTGATCTTGTTAAGAAACTTGACTTGAAGACTACTAGGCACCCTACTCCTTACAAGTTGAGTTGGCTTGATAAGAGCAAGAGTACGGGGGTGAGAAAACAATGTCTAGTAAAATTTCAGATTGGTTCGTATGTGGATGAAATTTTATGTGATGTCATTCCCATGGATGCTTGTCACATTTTGTTAGGGAGGCCATGGCAAAGTGACAAAAAATCAGTACATGATGGCCTATCAAACACCTACACCATTACTCACCAAGGCAGCAAGAAAGTGTTGCACCCCTTACCACAACAAAAAAGCCTTTCCCAAACACAATCCCCACCACCACAAAAAGAACCCAAAAGAAAGGACATTTTGTTGCTTTCCTTAAAAGAATTTGAAAACTCTTTGGAGAAGGAAGATGAAGTGTTCTTATTGTTTTCTTAAGAGGAACACGAAGGTTTTGTCCAACAAAACCCTAGGCTAGCCGCATTGATCAAGGAGTATGAAGATGTTTTTCCTAATGAATTACCACAAGGGTTGCCTCCTATTCGTGGTATAGAAAATCAAACAGATTTGATTCCGGGAGCCCCCCTTCCAAATAAACCCCCTTATAGGTGCAATCCCATGGAAACTAAGGAATTACAAAGACAAATTGAGGAGTTGATGCAAATGGGTTACGTGAGAGAATCCATGAGTCCTTGTGCCGTTCCAGCTTTGTTAGTGCCAAAAAAGGATGGAACATGGAGGATGTGTATTGATAGTAGGGCGGTGAATAACATAACCATTAATTATAGGTTTCCTATGCCTAGACTTGATGATATGTTAGATGAATTGAGTGGAGCTCAAGTGTTTTCCAAGATAGATTTGAGGAGTGGATATCACCAAATTAGAATGAGGGAAGGTGATGAATGGAAAACAGCCTTTAAAACTAAGCATGGTTTGTATGAGTGGCTTGTTATGCCATTTGGATTAACAAATTCTCCAAGCACCTTCATGAGACTTATGAACGAAATGTTGAGGCCATTTTTGGGGAAGTTTGTAGTTGTTTACTTAGATGACATTCTCATCTATAGTAAAAATGAGGAGGAGCACTTGAAACATTTGGAAGAGATTTTCAAAACCTTGAGAGAGTAACAATTGTATGGAAAGTTGGAGAAATGCCATTTTTTGCTAACGGATATTGTTTTCCTTGGTTATATTATTTCAGGTGAAGGAATTAAAGTTGATCCAAGCAAAGTGGAAGCCATTTCTTCATGGCCAATTCCAAAAACAGTCACGGAGGTTCGTTCATTTCATGGACTTACTTCGTTCTATAGGCGGTTTATTGAACATTTTAGCACCCTTATGGCTCCCATCACCGAATGTACAAAGAAGGGAAGTTTTCAATGGACTCCACAGGCTCAAAAGGCGTTTGAGTTGGTGAAAAAAAAGATGTGTGAAGCGCCGGTTCTAGCCCTTCCAGATTTCATGAAACCATTTGAAGTTTAGTGTGATGCAAGTGGAAAAGGAATAGGGGCTGTCCTAATCCAAGAGAAGAAGCCAATTGCGTATTTTAGTGAGAAATTGAGCCAAGGCAAATTGAATTACTCCACTTATGATAAAGAATTCTATGCCATGGTTCGAGCTTTGGATCATTGGTCACATTATTTGAGGCCACAACCGTTCATCTTACATTCGGATCATGAATCTTTATGGTTCATTCATGGGCAAAAGAAGTTGAATGCAAGGCATGCTAAGTGGGTGGAATTCCTACAATCTTTCAACTTTGCAACCAAGTACAAGAAGGGAAAAACCAATATTGTGGCGGATGCATTATCAAGAAGGCATAATCTTCTTGGAATCATGGAAACTAAAATTCTTGGTTTCGAGGTCATGAAGGAATCATACAAAGATGATCTTGAACTCAAGGAAATCATGGAGTCTTGCAAAAATGGAGTCCACGGTTAATTAGTCATAGTAGATGGTTTCCTTTTCAAAGGGAACAAACTTTGTGTTCCTAAAGGTGCAATTCGAGAGTTGTTGATCAAGGAAGCTCATGGAGGAGGACTTGCTGGTCATATGGGTATACAAAAGACCCTAGAAATCTTACAAAGTCATTTTTATTGGCCAAAAATGTTAGTTAATGTGCACCAAGTTTTGGCTAGGTGTTCTATTTGTCAAAGAGCCAAAATGACGTTTCATAAGGGAGAGTATAAGACTTTGCCCATTCCCGAAAGACCTTGGGAAGATTTGAGTATGGATTTCATAATGGCCTTGCCTAGAACAGCTCGTGGAAAAGATTCTATCATGGTGGTCGTTGATCGGTTTTCAAAGATGGCTCACTTCATAGCTTGTAAGAAGGTGGATGATGCGTTCAATGTGGCGCAACCTTTTTTTAAAGAAGTGGCTAGATTACATGGTTTGCCTAGAACTATAGTTTCGGATCGTGACACTAAGTTTGTGAGTCATTTTTGGAAGTCCTTGTGGAGGCTCGTGGGTACTAAGTTACTTTTCTCAACAAGCCATCATCCACAAACGGATGGTCAAACCGAAGTGGTGAACCGAATTCTTGGTTCTTTGCTTTGTGCCTTAGTGAATAAGGGAGGTAAAGATTGGGACTTGAAGTTAGCTCATGCAGAATATGCCTACAATAGAACTCCAAGCAGAACTACAAAGTATTCACCTTTTGAAGTTGTGTATGGTGTGAATCCTTATGTGCCGATTGATTACATTTCGCTTCCTAAAGATAAGTTCGTGCATGGTACAGCCAAGGAGCATATAGAATTCATGATTGATGTCCATAAAGAAGTTAGGAAGAACATAGAAAAGGCAAATGAGTCATACAAGAAGCAAGCTAACAAAAACTTGAGAAGTATGAAGAAGTTCGAGGTGGGTGATCTTGTGTGGATATTCTTGCGCAAATAAAGGTTTCCTAAACAAAGGAAACACAAATTGATGCCTAGGGCAGAAGGGCCTTTTCAAATCATGGAAAAGATCAATGATAATGCTTACAAAGTGGACCTTGGAGGGCAATTCGGAGTTTCATCAACTTTCAACGTGGGTGACTTGGCTCCTTATCTAGAAGATGATGAGTTGAGGGCAACTCCTTTCGAAGAAGGGGAGGATGATGCAAATCATGACGAGTCCATTAGTCCAATCAAGCATGATCATCCTACAAGTCCAATTAACAAAGAAATCATTCTTGCTAAGTCATTTGAAGATCAAGTGTTAGATACTTTTTGTGCGCATGGACCGTTTCTTGCTAACCAAGGGTTTACTTGTTTACATTCTGGTTATGAATGTTAATGGGCATCCTAGGCACGTTTTCATCAGCCTTAGGCATAGGAAAAGGCGTCCTTGAAGCAAGGAGAAACTTCATTGCAAGTCATAAACATTCAGCATAAAGAAAGGCATGAATCAAGGGGAGGTTACTCTACGTTTTTGCTGGTTCTTTATGGCTGTTTTTAAGCTTCTTTTCAGCAGTTTTTAAGAGGTTAATTAAGGGTGATTAAAGCCTAAAATCAGTTAAGAAAATCTGTTTAACTTAGGCGTGATTCTAGGCTAGGTTTTAGCTTTCATGTTTAGTTACAATAAACACACATTAAGCTTGTTTAATGCGTGTAGTTTAGTACTAGTTTGCTTTCTTTATTTAAGCTTATGCAATGTAAGTGTATGGCAGATTATGATATGAATTAAGAAAGTTTTCTCCTTAAAAACTATTTATTCTTGTTGCTAAGATAAATCGTTTTTGTTACCAAGTTTAACTTGACGAATTTGAGTGGTTAAGTTAGTTTTCCTTCCATGCAAATTAAACAACTAGTGGGTTTTAAGTGAGTAATCTTTGCCTACATATCTTGTTTGTTTAAGTGAGTAATCCTTACAAACTAATCCTTCTTTCCTCTAAAAACGTTCCTTAACCATTTCCAAAGCAACCTACAAACCTTACCCGTAATTTGACTTAAAACACCAACCTTTATTTCTTTCCACTTAAGTTTGATCCATTAAGCTTGTATTAACTAAGACTTTCTATTAGTTTTTACATCATTATGCCACGACACGTGGCCTACCCCATGCCGATTGGGTAACCGGCCACCTAGGCTCTAAGTCTTGTGAAAGCCCAATCAGCCCTAGGTTGACCTAAATCTAGGAATGGCACACATCCCAAGGCATATAAATACCTTCATTAATCCTCATTAAAGGGGATTCAACAATTAATTACTCTAACCTAGAGAACCTAAACACACTAATCACTCCTCCCCTAGAGGAACTAGATCTCCTAACCTTTACTTTTCCGCACTTATTACTCCTCAAATAAGTACTAACTTGACCGTCGGAGGCGGAACTCCCACCACAAGGAGTCTCCGTTGTTATGCAGGTACAGGCGCAAGGAGACCAGTACCGGAATTTTAACTCTCACGCAGGACATCAAAAAACCCCGAAACATTTTGGCGCCGTCTGTGGGGAGAGTACTTTCGAGATGGAATCACAGTCTGTACCAAATCAAAGTGAGAAGCGTCCTATGGACGACCCTCAGGTCTAAAGTGACCAGGATACTGACAATGAAGTCGAGGTTGAGACTCATACGGCCCCAGACGGGACCTTACGAGGCCAACGAACTCGTTCCTCTAAAAAGAAGGAACGAAAGGATTGCCAGGCTGGCCTCTAGTAAACCACCCGGCCAGCCGCTTGATCACCAACAGGCGGCCGAGGGATCTGCTCCCATTACTAGAAGTGAACTCATGACTTTCAAGAATAGCTTCAAAGGGGAGATTCAGGATCTCATCAATAAGAAGACGTCTGCTCTGTCCAAGGAGCAGTCGGCTAGGAGACCCTCTCACTCTGGGAGGAAGAAACCTGTACAGGGTCGAGAGGTGACTCCTTATCCTAAGTCTAGGAAATGGGAGCCGCCTGTGATCGACCTAACGAAGTATAATTTTCCTTCATCAGGAAAGAGAAAGCCCATCTGTCATGTTCAGGCGGATGTATCAAAGAAAACTTACTCAAATGCTCAATTGTTGCTAGAGCAGAAGAAGAACGACTGTTTGCAAGAGTCGGCCTGTACTTCAGATTTTCAAGACTGTTTGCAAAATACCTCCATGAGGTATTCACAATCAAATTATGAGAGCCAGACAGGCGGCACCTCCCGTCGGTCCGGATCCCATAAAGACCAGTCAACTCCGCATGAGCCACGCCAGCCATACGTGCCGTAAAAACAATTTTTCTTGCAGCCTCTTCTATTTGGAGTACAAGCGGCAAGAAACGTCCAACGTTTGGACTGGCAACTACGGTTGCGAAGACTTGGAGAACAACTGTCCGCCATCTCCGAGGAAATTATGGAGGCGTTTGTGATGGCACTACTAACCAAGAGGATCATCTGATGGCGTTCACCAACCTTATGTACCTCCAAGGGTTGGATGATCCCACATGGTGGAAGTGCTTCCCAGCTACTTTGAAGGGCATTACACAATAGTGGTTCGGCAACCTGCCGACAGGTTGTGTTAATAGTTTCAAGACCCTCGCCTACTTGTTCACCTCCAACTTCGCCATGAATATTCCTGCTAAGAAGACGACCCTTGACCTAGGGACTATACAACAGGGAGAAAAGGAGGGACTTCGTTCCTACATCAGGCGGTTTAACCTGATGAGAATCCAGATACAAGGGTTGCCGGATGAGGTAGCCTACACTAACTTCTTCAGAGGTCTAAATGATGGGTCGACCTTCAAGTTTGACCTGGTCCAAAAGAGAGTCGCTACTCTCCAAGAAGAATTAATTGAGGCGGAAGCCTATATACAAGTGACTGACCTGTGTAATACTGGGAAGCAGTCAGATGGAAGAAACTTCGACAAAAAAGAGATTCGACCAAAGCAGTCGGCCAATAAAGATGAGAAGAAAAGAAAAGAAGTCTTGGCGACCGACTCCTCTGATCAGCCGTCCTAGAAAAAGAAAAAAGAGTTTAAACCATACTCCCCCAAGTATGAGTTCAATAAGGATAGCAAAGCTATCCTCAACGAAATCCAAGGCCGGATGACCATTGAGAATCCGACCCCCATGAAAGGTTCTGTGAGTAATCGGAACCAAAAGAAATTATGTAATTTTCATGAGGACATTAGTCGTGAAACCAATGAGTGTATTAGCCTCATGCAGTACCTCGAACCTGGAATGTAGATAATTTAAAGAAGTATTATTTTTGAAAGATGTAAATAGCCGAGAGCTACTAATAAAAGTTTTCTATTTTGCTTCATCTATTTTGTATTATGACGGGCATGCCGCCTGCTCCATTAGCAGCCGGCTACTCTCCATCTTCTCATTAATTGAGGGGCATGCCAACTGATAAAACAGTCGGCTACTCTCCATTTCACTCAAATATACATATAAGAGAGGCACGACATAAACTATACAGTCGGCTACGCTCCCATACCTAGTTAACCATGAACTACTTAGGGCCTTTGGCCGAATGATTAGACCAGGCGCTCAACCAACTTATCCAATCTTTAAACTAATACGACTTGTCCCAACATAACAGCAGGCGTCCGGCGGCATCCTTTGGAATGAAATTCATCGCAGAGAGCAGCTCCCTTTAAGGGGGAACATTGCTCTATAAATTAATTACACGGCACCTAGACGACTGATCGCAAGGGCAACCGCGTAGCCGTTTTTGAGACAAGGATAGCTCTAACATTAAACCAAACAAGTGTTAGAAGTAAACATCTGCGCCGGATGGCCGTCTGTATTACATGGGATAAGTATAGTCGGTACCCCTTCAGTAAATAGCCTACGGAAATTGGCGAAACAAGGGGATCAGCCGGTCTCCACCGCCTGATACCTCTACTACTCAAGCATAAAAGCTGACGAATGGGTAACCTCAAAGATTACTCATAAGTCACTCTCTCATACTCAGTAAGGATTCAAAAGGTATGACGAGTCCTCCTGTCTAAAGGTGAACCAGAGCTCTCGTACCACGACCCTACTAAGATGATTTCTTTTCAAAACAAAACATGTTTGAAAATCTGGTTTGTAGGTCGACTTCTTTTTGGCAAACAAGGACTCAAGAAATATTCCTATTTTAACAAACAGGCCGGCTGGTTATAAGTGGCCTGTTCCTTTCTAACTTGAAAATGTTAAACAAACCTAACGTATTTCCTAAAGTACGTTGGGGGTCCGACTAGGTAAATGGCCGACTGATCGCCTAACCTGGAACCAAGACAACCAGTCGTCCAGGGGCATAGGCAGTCGGTACCTAGTACCTGTTTGCAATCTTTGGCTTATGATAAGTTACAAATTTTTACAAATTTTAAAACATTTTTAGGCGAAATAGTTGGTGTGACATACAAGCGGATAGTAGGATCCTCTATACTTTGCAAAAATAAAGCATAAAACAAGATTATGTGATCAAAGACGACAAAAAGATGGTCGCCGAATTCATATAAACAGTCGGCCATAAAGACCAGCAAAATATTCAATAACCCCGGTCCCCTTGCCGGGTAAATTGATACAAGAACAAACGGCACGCAGGCCGGAGAAAAGTTTGACAAAATGAAAGCTTTAAACATTGGGAGGAGCTTGAGTTTCAACTGCCGCCTGATCGAGCTTAGCGTCGGGTGCTTGATTCTTCAAAGCCCCCTCTTTTGACGACTCGCCTTCAGGGGCAGGAGTTTATACGCATCCACCTCAATCGGTTGCAGGGCCACCACCTCCTCTTCCTCCTCTGCGCTGGAGTCAAACGCCTCGCCTTCCTCAGCTGCCTGCCCTATGATGTGTTGGTTGTACGTTTCAGTACAAGCGTTGAACTTTTTCTCCCAAGCGGCATAGTAAGCTTTTGGGATGAGGGCCGTCCAAGTCATCTTCATGATCCGAGCCGAGTCCTCCATCATGGCTTGAGCTACATCCATTTTTTCAGACTCGGCCTTAGCCTTGAGCTCATCAGTGAGGGCCTTTTCCAGCTTTTGCAGGCGGTCATTGACAGTCGCCAAAGATTTTTCCATGGCCTCAAAATAGGTCATCTTCTGCCTAACCGGCTTCAGCTCATCTTCGGAGACCCTTGACTGTCGCCTCCAGCTCGTTGTTTCTTTTCTTGGCCGCCTCCAACTAAGTGTGGATAGTGGAAGTGGCCTGCACCTGGTAATAAAGAATATAAGTTGTCAAAATTTCATTTTGGGCAATTTGAAACATTGCCTTATCAACGTCAGAGGCGGCCATAGCTTTAGCAGCCTTTACCTCTTTATTCTTGGCGGTAATTAGCCTACGGAGGCCGTGTACTCGCAGCAGGGTCTGAAAAAAAGAAAACCAGGCGTCAGACTTGAAAATAACCAAACAGGCGCCAGGTTTGAAAATAACAGGCGGCATGCAAGGTTGATATTATAAAATTCTAAGTCTACCTCAAATTGGCGACCCATGATGCCTTGTAAGTCAAGGGTGCTGACTCCGCTGACCGCATCCCTCTCCTCTAGAGGGATAGCCATGATCATAGACTTGGCTATCTCGACCAAGTCTGGTTCTTGAGGGCCGCCTGCATCCAAAGAAGGGAAAGGTCAGAATAATAAAAAAAACATTGAAGAAAAAGTTCAAGTCTAGCAAAGCTATATTATACCTCTCGGCGGTCGACTGTCCCTAAGGACTTGTGATGGTTTACCAACACTTTGTGGGGTGATCGGTTGTTTGTCAGCCGACTACTTCCTGGCCGATCCAGGCGTATTCCCAGCAGTCGTCTTCCGAACTTTTGAGTCCGGCTGTTGGGAGGAAGAGGGTTTGGAAATGCCCGCCTGCGAAAAAGATGAATGGTCAATACTACTAATAGCAGACTTTCAAGGCACAGTTTGAAAGATCAGAAACTCACTATGGGCGTCTCCTTGGCAGGAGAATCAGAAGAGGTCCGCTTCTGCTGCATGACGGAGGTCCGCAGCAAGGCGGCCGCCTTCTTTGACGCAGAAATGTCATCCATAGCTTCAGCTGAAAATAAAACCGCAAAGAGTTAGAAAAAATTCGAAAGCAAGGCCAAAGATGTGTACATATGCTCAGGAGGTCGGCTACCTTTGGAGGACCAACTGCTAAGGCCCCAGGCGGCGAAAAAATACTCGTCATAGAGCCATTGAAACTTTAGGACGCAGATTAGGGGCACTTACTCTCGTACCCCAGTAGTAGAGTTTACCCTAATCTCTACTTTGAAGAGTCCTTGATCAAGGAACTCTTCCCTAGCCTTGAGGGGGACAAGCAGAATGCTGCGACCGCCTGCTAGAAGACGCGGATCCTTGTTCCACCTATTGTAGTGCTTGTTCAGAAGCTTGTTAGGGTTGGTAATGATGGGGAAGGTGTTTCTCCAATCCTTCCATTTATTTTCTTTGCCCCTTGTAATCAGATAGCCTTTGTGGCACATTATTTTATACCAGCCGGTACCGCTTGCTTTGGGGGTTCGACTATCGTAATTCATATGGGTGAACGCCTCAAAATTCGGCTTCACCCCATGTATTTCACACCCGGCTACATAGCCAAGGATGTTGAACCAAGAATTTAGGGCTAACTGCCATAGCCCCACCTCGTATCCATCGAGGATTTGTTGAACGGTCGGATGCAAGGGAAATCGTAGACTAGCCTTAATGGCCGCCTCATAACAGGCAAGTGTCCGCCACATGGACCAATTGGAGCCTGCCATGTGTTAAGTGTTGACTAGTCCACCTTGGACCCCTTAAGCCACGACACGTGGCCTCCCTCATGCCAAATGGGAAAACCGGCCACCTTGGCCCAAAGTCTTGTGGAAGCCCAATCAGCCCTAGGTTAACCTAAACCTAGGACTGGCACACATCCCAAGGCATATAAATACCTTCATTAATCCTCATTTAAGGGGATTCAATAATTAATTACTCTCACCTAGAAAACCTAAACACACTGATCACTCCTCCCCTAGAGGAACCAGATCTCCAAGCCTTTACTTTTCTGCACTTATTACTCCTCAAACAAATACTAACTTGACTGTCGGAGGCGAAACTCCCACCACAAGGAGTCTCCGTTGTTTTGCAGGTACAGGCGCAAGGAGACCAGTCCCGGAATTTTAACTCTCCCGCGGGACATGAAAAAACCCCGAAACAGTATCTTAAAGGGATATTCTCCCTTTGGTTTACTTCAATAATCCCACTACCTAAAGCGGTCTAAACATTCATCAACTTCTCATTGAGTTGGTTATGTCTCTCCACTAAAGGTTCAAGTCCTATTTCAGTTGCTACACTTTTTGATTGAGCCACGGTAGTGGCATTTAGAGTTTCTTTAATATCTGGAATAATCTTATCCACTTGTCTAGAAACCGCTTGTTGTGTATCGGAGTCTAAGTTTCTTTACTCGACAATTACCACTATGGGGGTTTCTTATACCATGACACGATAGTAGTTATCATGACACTCTATTATTCTCTTTTAAATCTTCCAGTAGACACTATACATATGTCCACATATTTCGTGTGTATAATATTGAATAGATTTCTGGAGGCAGAACGACCTTCTACTCCATCTGAAATTAACTCGTCTTGCCTTTAGTTATGAGGCTCAAATTGTTCAGAAGAGTGTGTCATATGTTCAATTGGTTGTTGATTCTATAGATTTTGCTGAGCCTCTAAAACAATCACTAAATTTAGCTCAAATGATTTAACATCTTCCTTAGTGTTTCCATTACGTTTTGAATGCTAAGGAGCCATGGGAAAAGCTTCTAAATTAACAAAGTTAAATGGATTGAGTATGGTGTTCACCCACTTTTGTCGCCAAAAACTTTTAAAGGCAAATATTGTTCTTTGTCAACAAGTCAAATTATCTTGTTAGTTCTAGAGTATTAGGGGGCTGCCCCTCGAGTTACCGGTTTCAAAGATTGATAACCTTGCTAACGTAACGACACAAACAATAACGAAGCTTTCCCAAAGAAAGTAAGATAAGTTAAATTGCTTAAAGAAACAAGTAAATAAACATATGACAAAAGATACAAACGCATTCCATTAATTTAAGGATAGAGTCAGATCTACAATTGTATAAGTAGAAGGAGAAATTACCTCCCTGTTCATATGATTAAAAAACTCGAACGATCTTCAATGCATTTTAAGAGAAACTAACTATCGTTTGGCTACTAAGCTAAGGAAAACTATGTGAAACAATTGGTGTCCTTCGAACAAGTGTATTATTTCAATAGAGGGTTTGGAATTAATTAGAAAGTTAATTATTTAGTGAGATCAAATGATCAAATTGCCTAGCTGGAGGCCGCTTTCAATCAGTAATATTGATGAATAACTAATATTACATCTTAATCTTGATTGAACCCTTCGGGTCACACCCAATCGAGTAACCGAAACAAAGTGATGAATTAATCCGAAATATTAAATGAGTTAATAAATTTTATACAAAAAGAGATGTCGGATTCCGAGCTTAGAGCGTTGAAACCAAGCATCGTAAGTCGAGTCGAATTTAGGAATCGATGAGACAGAAAAATCAGCCAAAGAACAAGTCACAACGTATAACCATAGCCTTAAAATGGTCGAGCCATCCGAGGGACTAGGGCAATATGGCTAGCAATGCTTCTAGCCAAGTGTCTAGCTTGGCCGCTAGCCCAGCAGCCACATGTGTGTGTGTAGTGCATGTGCAAACTAGCCAAGTGCGCAAGCTAGCAGCACTAGCCCCGCAAGAGCCACGCACCATCGCAAACAAGGCCAGCAGCACGCAAATGCTCGCTAGGCCTTGCGCGTGGTAGCAGCAGCTGCTAGCCGAGCTTGGCTAGGGATAGCAGCACCCATCAACGTATAGCAGCATGTAAGAAAAGCGTGGCCTACTAGTGCGAGGGCTGCTACGTGTGGGCTTGCAAGGCAGGTGTAGTCCTCCCATGTTGTCCTCACCTAACCCTTGCTTTCCTCATGCCACTTGTTGTTTGGTGATTCATTTGGTCTTTTAAATAAATTATTAAATTCTATTTTGCCTTTTCACCAACTATCCAACATTAAAAGATGTTGGGAATTCTTGAGCTCTATTCCCTATAAATACTAATAATTTGGCATTGGGAAAAAGCACTTAAGTTGGTCAACTTTAAGGGATCTCAAAAAGCGAGAAAACCTTTGTTCGTAAACTCTAAGTTGTTTTTGTTCTAGCTCCAACTAAGCTTCGTGGTAGGGACCGGTTTGGTTCAGTAGCGAGGGTGTGAGCTGTTAGAGGTTCTCGCACTTGCGGAACTTGAAGATTTAAAGTCCGAGCTCTACAGTTGAGCGAAGCACGCTACAAGGGTGAGAATTCTCTCTTTCTTCTCTTATGTTTATGTTTATGTTTATTTTGCATACTTTTATTCATGTTATAATTATTATGCATACAATCCAGTTATCGGGTTTTGTTTCCGCGTAGTGTCGGACACCGCAAAACCCAACACTATGAAACCTAAGAATTAAGCTTAAAAGAAATTAAATGCTTGTTGTTGATTTATTAGTTGATTTCTTTTCTTTGATCCTCATGCTTCTTTTTATAGGAATATTGGAGCGGTTATGGCTTACTTCCACAACTGTTGTGCGTCTCATTGAAAATTAAATTACCCCTTATGGCTCTAAACTAGTTTTTTTAGCACTAGCCCTTTAGATGTACTAGCTCATTTTCATTATAACCTTGCCAGATTAGCCCAAAACCTTTCACTGACTCTAACATCCAACTTACATGGTAAAAGTCAAGAAAAATACAATAAAAGTAAAAAATCTGGTTTTTAGGTGTAAAAAGGTTATATACATACTTGTGCTAACATCTGGTAGAGCTACGTTCAACCTGATTCCTAACGGATACTTAGGAAATCTCTCATCAAGGCGCTACCATAATCATAATAATTACCACATTCGTATTCTTAGCATTCATGATCATATTCAAGGGATCTCCAATTCTCATCCCTATCCATTTTGAGCTACACTTGGCGGCTTGAACCCACACTTTTAGCTTACCTAGCCTAAAAAGTCATCATATTATGACTTGTCTTAAGTCCTTTATTCCACAGTCCTAGCCTTTGTAGCCTAACCATAGTGTCACTTTCACACACATCACACATACATACATAGCTAAATAATCCTTCCTTTAAGAACCTTTTCATGAAAACTTAATTAGGCATGCCTCATCATCTTTTAAGACAGTTGTCAGCAAAGTCTTCACCTTCGCACGACGAGCAACAAGAACATTCGATTCGGCTCATTCATACTTGGCCCACGTCTCTTTCATTCTATTTTTACCTCTTTTTCTTTTTGAGAAAGCTCAAAAACTTACCATTCTTTTTCATTTTCTTTTCTTTTGGGGAAGTCAAAAAAATGTTTCCCATCTTTTTTATCATCTTTTCATTTTTGAGAAATCTAAAGTTTCTTCTGTATTTCATCTTTTTTTCACGTCATTCTTTTCGAGAGGGAGTCGGCACCCTCCATTTGCTACAAAAAAGTGATGGTAATTTTTATGCATTTTCTTTGTTTTTTTCTTGCACACACACTTTCACATAGCTTAAGTCATACACAATCCAACGCACTCCATACACATTACATCATATACAAGTTAGTCGTAAGTAAGTCATGTTATGTGAATTCTGGTTGAATCCGTCAATCAAGTCTTGAGTCAATCACAGTCCATTCGAGCCTCTCGTTACAGCTCTCTTTTGCAGGTCTTTGGTACATCAATCACTGTCTATATAGTTAGAGTCACTTGACTTGAAGGCATTTTCATTATCATCACCATCACTTTCATCATCATCATCATTACCATAACTTTCATCATCATTATATCATTATCTTTCATCATCATCAATCATTATCATTATCATAAAAAAATATCATCTTCTTCATCAACATGCGTCTATCGCCTCTATTCGAGGAAAATCGAGCACCTTTTACAGCATCTAGTCAAAGACAATCAAACACCTCTTAACTTTTGTTTGGAGACAATCGAACAATACTAACGCTTCTGTTCGGAGACAATAGAACACTCAACCCTTTTCTTCGGAGGCAATCAAAGACACTTTTATCTTTTCATTACAAGCATTGGTTAATCTACTGAGGCCTAGAGGATTACTATTCATGCATTCGTATTGCAAGTTTCTTGAGGCTAGAGACTTATGATGTTTCATCATCAGGTAGTTTTTCCGAGGCGGGGCGAATTGTCAATAGTTGCTAATTTCTCGAGGCACAGGGGTTTGTAGCATTATCCCAAGCCACGAATACCCCTTATAGTGTGATTCTTGAGGCAAAAAAATTCACATTTTATTTTGTTAGCTACTCGAGGCGTAAGAATTCACGATATAATTCCGAGGCGTTGAAGATTATCATTCATCATCCGGAATATTCCCGAGGCAAGGAGGACTTCTAACATATTATCTAAATATCTTATATTCTTCCTAAGGTGTGGAAGATTATCAATCGCATTTAGTCATTAGAGTATTACAAACTTAAAGGTTTTCTCACCTTATAGAGATGCCTTATAGAGTTCAACTCAAGTGATTTTTCCCAAACCCAAAACATGGGTATTTATAGGGAATGGAGACATGATCTGCCTTCTCCCCATCAATGGAGGATATTTTCATTTTCTACTATTTTATTTTAATCAAAAACAAAATAAAATGCCAGGTAATCAACAATCTCCAAGTGTCACATGGAGGGAGAAAGTTCGTAAGGGCCACCAAAGGGGGGGACCAAAGAACCTTATGCCCTAAGCCAAACACCAAGAATCGGCCCCCACAATTGACCAATGCTGACAACGCCACTTGGCTAGCAGGTAGCCTGCCTTGGCTGCCAGCTGGCGCCTAGCACCAAGGCTGGGCAGTCCAGCCAGCAAGCACGCATCACATGCGCAGCCAGCCAGCGCACACGCATGCGATGCTGCTGCAGCTACTTGGTACTTGCTCTTGTGCGAGTGGCATGGTGATAGGTGCTGCTACGCTAGCACGCACATCCCATCCATCTTGCATGCTGCTGATTGGTGCTGCTCGCTAGCAAGTTAACATGCACAACCCACAACACAAGCACGCATAGTGAGGCCTTGTGATGCTTACGGCAGTGCTGCTATGTGCGAGGCACTAGCATGCTAGCACGCCTAAAGTGTCAGCGACACTGGCCATGCCACACCAGCTAGCTAGCCAGCGCTTCTAGCAAGCTCGGCATGGTGCGTGACCTAAGCTAGCTTAGCACTCGCATGGCTAGGCCAATGTGAGGCTACGGCTTAGCTCGAACGTGTAGCTTGTTGATTTTTCTCGTCTCGTCGAATTCTAAACTCGACTCGACTTGCGACGCTCAGTTTTGATGCTCTAAGGTCGACATCCGACGTCTTTGTTTGTAATACTCTAATGACTCATCTAATCCTTCGGTTTGATTTGTCGTCTCGGATCAGTTACTCGATTGGGTGTGACCCGAAGGGTTTACTCAAGATTAAGTTATAATATCAATTACACATTAATATTACTGATCGGAAGCGGCCTCCACCGAGGCATTCCGATCACTTGACCTCACTGAAGAATAAGCTTTCTAATAATTCTGAAACCTCTATCAGAATAATACACGTGTTGGAAGGACATCATTCCTTTCATAAGGTATGTTGGTGCACTTGCCAAAGCAAGGCATCATATATACGTTAGTTTTGGTTAAACTCAGCGATATCAGTACGGAGTCCTTAGATGTCGCGGCAATGGAGATAAACATCAAAGAAGCATTAGATGCGACGTTTTATCAAACTAAGAGTAGTTTAGAGCTATTAGCAATTGAATTTCTTACCTTAAAATATTAACGTAAGCATGCTTAATCACGTTTTGATTTTTGGGGTCTTGGAATCGATTTATTCTCGCCTAAAAGGAATAATTTTAAATGTGTCGATAAAACTCTTAATATGATTGAAAATTTTCATGTATGCTTTAAATTTCAAACATAATGGTTTTATGAATGGTTTTTCATCGTAAATTCTTTCAATTTTAGAAACATGTCTGCAATTGACACCACCAACAACCAGTTTTCCCTCCGTTTTATTCACGATAAAGAGAAGTTGAATGGGGAAAACTTCCTTCATTTCCAAAGGAACTTTCGTATAGTTCGTATACAAGAGAAAAAGAATACATCCGTGATGTGGAAATGCCAGACGCTCCTAATGAGGAGGTCACTTAGGCTGCCCTAAACCGATAGCACATTGCCAATCGGGATGTCAAATGGATCATGTTAGTCACAATGTCTCTGGATCTCTAAAAGTCCTATTTCTGGAAAGGAGACGACTTCTGAGATCATTTCTTAACTTCAGAACATGTTCCAAGAGTAGGCCCGAACTGAGCGGTTTAAGACCTATAGGGAGATCCTTCAGAGCAAGCTCAAGAGAGAAGAGTCAGTCAGCCCACATGTATTTAAAACGATTAGATTATTTGAGAACATGGAAAGGCTTGATGCTGGCAATTGACATTATTCTCCACTGCTGCACAAAAGCTATGATCAGTTCAAGATGAACTATAATATGCACAACGTTGAGAAAACCATCACCGAGCATTGTTGAATGTTAAAGTAAGCCGAGCAAACGCTCAAGGATGAGTGGAAGCATGATATGCTAATCGTCAATCAGGGCAAGCCATTCAAGTGTTAGGGCAAGAAGAAAGGCTTCAAGGGGAAGGGTAAGAAGACCTTTCCGCCTAAGTCAAAAGCTACAACCGGCAACAAGGAAAACAAGGTAGCATCTTCTTAAGCCAATTCCGAATGTTTCAACTGCAAGAAGGGACATTGGAAACAGGATTGCCTCAAATTCAAGGAGGATAAGAAGAACGGCACCGTTGCTGCAAGATCAGGTATATATTTTATAGACCTTAGGGACTAAGGAAAATGGGTATTAGATGCCGAATGTGGCTCACGACTTTGTTCCAATGCTTAGGGACTAAGGAAAAGTAGAAAGCTAGTGAAGGGAGAAGTGGAACTCCAGGTCAACAATGGAGCAAGGATTGCAGCTGTATTTGTTAGGACACTTAGTTTGTCTTTTCCCTATGGACTTGTTTTAGAACTTCAAAATTATTTTCATGTTCCAAACATTACCAAAAACGTTATTTCAATTTCGGCGTTGGACGCCAAGGGTTTTGAATTTCGGATAAAAGATAATAGTTGTTCATTTTATGTTGATAATGTTTTATATGGTATGAAACATTTTGAAAATGGTCTTTTTGTGCTTTCACTAGAAAAACAAGTTTATAATGTTAGTAGTTCCACCAAAAGAGTTAAGACCGTTGAATCAAATCAAACCTACTTGTGCCATTATCGTTCTAGCCACATTAACAACAAACGCATCAAGAAACTTCTTCATGTAGGGAATCTTGATTCATTCGACTTAGAGTCATTTGAAAACTGCGAAGGATGCTTACTAGGCAAGAAGATAAAGCAGTCATTCTCCAAGTTGGGAGAACGGACTAGTGACTTTTTTGGTTTTATACACACAGATGTATGTGGACCAATAAGCACAACTGAAAGAAATGGTTATTGCTATTTTATAACATTCACGAACGACTTTAGTAGATATGGCTATACCTACCTTATGTCGCACAAATCTGAAACTTTTGAGAAATTCAAATAAATTGAGAGTGAAGTTGAAAATCAGCTTAGCAAGAAAATCAAAACCCTTTGATCGGATTGAGGTGGTGCGTATTTAATCGACGAATTAGACGACCATGAAAAAGAACATGGTATTCTCTCAGAACTAACACCTCCCGGAACTCCACAATAGAACGGAGTGTCCGAGAGGAGAAATCGAACTTTGTTACACAAGATTCGATCAATGATGGGTCTTAGCGATATTCTTATCTCTTTTTGGGGATACGCACTTCTAACCGTGGCACTTACACTTAATAGCGCTCCATAAAAAGTTGTCGAAAAGACTCCATATGAATTATGGACGAAGAAACCTTTACGGTTGTCTTTTCTTAATATTTGGGGTTGCGAAGCATATGTCAAAAGACTTATGTCTGACAAGCTTGCACCAGAATCTGATAAATGATTCTTTGTGGGATATCAAAAAAAAACAAAGGGGTATTACTTATATATCCAATCTAAGAACAAAGAATTTGTTGCTCAAGATAGTGTCTTTTCGGAAAAGGAGCATCTTTGCGAAATGATAAGTGGGAGGAAAATCGAACTTTACCAAGTTCGAGAAGATGAGCAACGAAGTCAAACTGACAAAACTGACAATCAAAGTGCTTTGGAAGCAGCTGTTTTAAATGGTAAAAGTCAAACTAACAATGTTTAAAGTCAAAATGACAATGCAAATGCTCAATCTATTACCTTACGTATGGCGCAAAGGCCAAGATCTCAACCAGATAGATACCTCGGTGTTATCTTAACCAAGAATCAAGACATCCTAGTTATGGATGAAGATGAGCCAACGACATACAATCAAGCTATGACGAGCCTAGACTGTGCAAAATGGCAAGAAGCCATGAAATTAGATATGAACTCCATGTTTGAAAATCAAGTATGGGACTTGGTTGATTTGCCCGAAGGTTACACACCTATTGGTTGCAAATGGATTTTCATGTTGAAAACTGACAAAGATGGAAATGTTACAAAACTATAATTGTGGCAAAAGGTTACAGGCAGATTCATGGCATTGATTATAATGAATCCTTTTCAACACTCGCCATGCTTAAGTATGTCCAGAGTATCCAAGCAATTGCCGCAAATTACGATTATATAATATAGCAAATGGACGTCAAAACCGCCTTCCTTAAATGAATTTTTGAAGAAACTATGTACATGACATAGCCGGAAGGTTTTGTTGAACCAAACAACGAAGGAAGGTATGCAAGCTTAAGAAGTCCATTTATGGACTAAAGCAAGTAAGCAGGAGTTGGAATCTGCGATTCAATGAAGCCATTAGCAAGTTTCGTTTTATCAAGAATCCAGATGAGTCTTGTGTTTACAAGAAGGTTGGTGGAAGGTGTTTTTCAATGAAGGACTTGGGAGAGGCACAATACTTATCAGGCATCAAGTCTATAGGAATAGAACTAAGAAGATGATTAGATTGAGCCAAAGTACTTATATTGATAAGGTATTGGCACAATTCAATATGATTGAAGCCAAGAGAGGCTACCTACCCATGTCTCATGGCATAACTCTTAGCAAGAAATAGTGTCCGCAGACACTTAATGAGCTAGAGAGGATGAGTCGAATTCCATATGCTTTGCTTGTTGGATCGATCATGTTTCTGGGGTTTTGGAGTCCCTCGGGAGAGTTATAATTCCTAGAATGCACGCCAATCGTTTGTACCTGCAAAACCACAAAACTCTGGTTGAGAGGAGTTTCGCCTCTAACGATCAAGTTAGAACGTTTCTGGATATATAAATGTGCGGAAAGTAGATGGATTTTCTCTCTAATTCAGAGAGAATTCTGCAATTAATATTGGTCGGGTTTTTTGTGTTTGTATTTAAGAATCTCCAATAAATGAGGATCTTCCTCTTTTTATAGTAGAAGGGTATCAGTTCCCCTATTAGGGTTACGATGCCACGTGTTAGCGGAAGATTGGATCCCATTGGGCCTCTCTTAGGCTTACACGTGTCAGCATGCCATTGGGCCACGTGGAAAAGGGTAATTTTACCCCAAACATTTTCCCTCTCACAGGTGTGACGTGGCTTGCCACATGGACCTGTAACAAGTGTCACATTCTAGGAAGGTGACGGTTTGTCTCTTTCCCTCAATTTTTTGTTTGAATTCGAATTTCGAATTTTGAATTGGAGGGGGAGGTGACAGTTCGCCTTCTTCTTCTTCCTATAAATAGAATGCTTCCTCCTCAAATTTCAATACTTGATAATTTTTTTCGCAAAAACTTCTTCTTTTCCATTCAACCAGCTTCTTCTTTTCACACTCATCCGGACACCGTCTGAGTGCTATTTGCTCAACTTCCTCGAATACCGCCTGACTCTAGTTAATTTTCTTCTCTTGCTTTCAACATACCCACAACAGGTCTTTACCGTCTAGGGCATTTTCAAGCCATTTTCTTCAAAACCGTATGACCATCCATTTTTTTTGTTAGCTTTCAAAACACCCACAGCCGGTCTCTACCGCTTGTGGTATCTTCAAGCCATATTTTAGGGTAACGGTCGAGTCTTCTGCAAATCTTAGTTGCTCTTCAAAGGGGTACGTCCGGGACACCGTCTGGGGCATCTCCAAGCAACAAAGAAGATTCCCAGCTGTTAATTTAAGCAATTCTACCGTCTTCAAATATTCTTACAACTTCAAGGTACCGTCTCTTCCCCTTGCAACTTTTTGATTTTTTTCCGGTTATATAGGTTGTTAGAGAATATTGGACTCACCCAACACACACACGGCACGACCTTTGGAAGTTGTCAACCGGTCACCAGACACGGCTGATTCTAGGACTTGGGATGTCGTTTAGGGTGTTTGGACCACCCCTACTCTTCTGCAAATCCGACCGTCTCTGTTCATGTGTAGGACAGAATGGCTTGGATTAGATGGACGACTGTAGACCACGAGTACTAGTCAGGTGATTCAGCCAAAGCTCCGGTTGATGATGTTCGTTATGACCAACCGGGCGTACCTAGTACGCCCGGACATGAGATCTTGGAGGAATCCGGAAGCTTAGACGGAGAAGAGACCGTCTAGCAATCTGATTCAACTAAGTCAACAATGGATCTGGATGCTCCTCAAGAGGACGAGGAGGCATATAATTGGCCCTCAATAACCAATCCAACAAAGGCGCATATAAGCGCCTAAGACGTGGTCAGTTTTGAAAAAGAGCCCGGTAGGGGCCGGGTGGGAGATCGTTGTACCGCTCGTAGAGGCAGCTATCGTCTGGGATGAGGACTTGGATCATGCTGATAACTCTTCGGCTTCTATGAGGCGACAATCAAAGGCGGTCTCCGGTTCCCCCTCCATAACACAATAAAGGCCATTCTAAGGGGTTATGACCTTGGTGTCTGGCAGTTAACACCCAACTCATGGGTGAACACTCTTGGATACATCGCCGTCTGTGAGATGCAGGACATAACGCCTAGCTGGGAGGCGTTTGCACATATGCATTACCTCAGTCGTGCTCTAGGCTGATGGAATGCGTGGTATAGATTGACCACGCATCCGGAGTATATGATGACACTGGAAAAGCCAACTAAGTGGAGTAGCTAGAAGAACAAATTTTACATGGTCTCTTCCCCTTCTCCGCAAAAGAACCACCGGCTGCATCGCTACAACAAACACCTGACTCTCTTGGGAAAGTAGTGTGCTCTCCCCAAAATACCGGAGAGGGCCTAGGATCAAATCATGGAGACGGGTCTTTTCAAGAAGACCACCTTCTCTGGAGGATGGGACAGAAGTCATTGTCCCCAAATTTTGGGTCCCTCATCCGGATTGGCTCAAGGGCAAGGCGTTCCTTTCCGCCTGTGGCCTTAGCACCTTTTGTAGTAAACGAATGTTGATTGTTAACCGACACACTTTGTCGTCTGTATAATGTTTGAACAGTTTCTGATTCTTATTCTTCTTCTTTGTAGAGAAAGGACTCGAGATGGTTCCTCTTGTAAATACTCCAGCTAAGTCAGCCACTGAAATCCGGAAGGAACAGCTGGAGCAGAAACGGGCCCAGCTAGCGGCCAAAGATGATGGGGTAAGAACCAGTTGATCTCTCTACCGTCTGCATTGTTGTAGTTTATGTTGATACTAACTGGTCGTGTTGTTTTCTTTTGCACACGGGGAGCAAGAATGTTCCTCGCTCTATTAGAGAAATATTGAAGAGGCCGGGAGAAGAGCCCTCCATGCCTGCTTCATAAAGGCGGAGGGTCTTGGTTTCCCTTGCCCCTGCCTCTGCCAAAAGACTGCCGGCTCTTGAGAGGCCTACTTCAGCAGGCAAAAGTCTGCAAGATTTGGGCTTGAGATCAGGGCCGGCTGAGGCCAGACCAGGGGAGCCCGAGGTTCCCTCAAGCCGGGTGCTTGCTGTAGCATCCGGGTCCAATGCGGCTAGGGGTGGCGTGACCCCTCAGCCTGAAAATTAAGGTACTACTCTCACCTTTGATACCCCCTGGCCACTTGGGGTTGTTCGAGTCATGTCCCAAGCTACCCAATCAGGGGATTCTTTAGGCAACCGGCAGAATATAGGCGCTGCATATGCTTTGTACTTAACAGATAAATCTATTGATGCAAATGTTTCTTCTCGTTGGCCGGATCTCCAAAGCTACGCCAAGAAAATGCTAAGGACCCTTTCCCGGTCCGAAAAGGAGGCAGTACCGGATATAAACCAAGTCAACATAGACCGCCTTACTGCCCTTCTTGTTGAGGTAATTTTACCTGTTGGGGCATTGAGAGCCAATCTGGCTTCCCACCGGCTAACCTATACAATGTATTTCATCTCTTTGCCGGTTGTATGTTATTCGAATAACTTAACACCTTTCCGGTTGTTTTGAAGACAATGCTCAAAGTAAAAGGCCTAAAGGCTTAGAGAAATTAAGCCTCCTGTGCATATACAAAGCTAAGTAGAAAGTGAGCACTGCCAAGATACGGAAAAACAAAAGAACGAAAAAGAACTAGGCTCAACAAGAAAATAAACACACAATGGAAACCGTTTCCCCGGCAACGGCCCCAATTTGACAGGCGGTATTTTAGGTCGTTACGATACCTCTATCAAATGATATTTGTAGTCCTAAACATGCAACTAAACGAGTATAGAGGTAAGTTAAGAGTCGAACACAGGGAACCGATTTAGCACCGGTATTTATCACTTAATGTTAATCTAGTTCGATCAAGAAGTATGGTGGGTAAAGTAATGACTAAAGGGGATAGAATAACAATTAAAACAAGCACTAGGGGGAAGGATCAAACATGCTATATATTCAACGAAGTTAGGCATCAGAAAATTGGTTTACATGTAACCCAAGCAACTCATACAAGGCAAAATCAAGAATACTCTCTAATCACCTATTGTGATTAAGAGCTATCCTAGCTAGCATACATTTACACTATCGTCATAAGGCATAAAAACTAAGGTCATGCAATAATCAATCACCTAATGACTATTCGTAAATCACAGTATCGTCATGATTTAGTTCAAGTCATTCAACCACATCATGCATATGGCCATAAACATGGAGTGACCAATAAGTATAAGCACAAGGAAGATTAACCACAAATATTCCAAATTAACCTAGCCTAACATACATCAAACTCAAAGCATACCTTCACCAAACCCCTAGCGACAAGAATCTACTCACTATCCATAACTACAACTACAATCATACTAAGCAACATTATAACCAATGAAATAGTAAGAAAGACATGGTTTTTATCATCTAAACTAACAAAGGTAGAAACTTTAATCATAAAAAAAGAAAGAGAAAATAAAGAAATATACCAAAAAATTCATTGAAATTTAAGTGAAGAACCATACATCATCCAATCTCCAAACTTGACCATACGTCAATGTTGCAAAATACTTCTTCAAAAACTAAGAGTAAAACTAATGTTGATGGGCAATGAAATTACACTAAAAACTATCAAGATTCTTCAATGCAAAAGTGGCTAAAACAATAACCTAGAAAAATTCCTCAAAAGCTCTCCTCCAAGGTTTCTATGCTAAAGTATCCTAATGATAGGATGTTGTTCAATGCTAGCCGTTTTTCCTCCCTTTTGTTGATTGGATTGAATTTTGGATTTGAATCCGTAGCAGAAAAGTGCGCCCGCGCGTTTAAATGATGGCGCGGCCGCTCTAAGAAATGCGCGCCCTCTCTAAAGTGGGTATTTAATTGTTTGTCCAGCTCATCATCGCGCCCGCGCTCAAGGGAGGCGCACCCGCGCATATAGGTGGTGAGCTCGCTCCTCTGGTGGCGCGCCCGCGCCCGTTTTGCCCTTTTTCCTTCCATCTCCGAATCAACGGCATACACCAACAATCATGGAACAAGAAGGCAAAGCGTAATACAACGAAAGGGGAGGGGAGTATAGACTACCTAAACCACATGAATACACATTACGCATCACAAAGGTAGAATACTCAAACTAGGGGGATCATAGCAAAAACATACTAAAATGGACCAAATTATTACTAAAACTACTAGAAAGACTACCTTAAGAGCGACATCAATGTCACTCATTAAATTCCCCCAAGTTAAACCTTTGCTCGTCCTCGGTCAAAGCCAGGCAAAGAAGAATAAGAAACAATTATTCAAACACAAGAAAAATAGAGAAGAAGGGAAAGGAATTTACACTAACTCACTTTCGTAGGAATCACGGTTGTTTTTAGCATAAACAACAAGCCATTTAAACCTCAAAGTTTCCAACGAGGACGAGTATGCTCTCGTGGGGGTTTCCTAAGAGTTCAGCCCACAACTCTTGGCGTCATGCTCAAAACAAACCCAAAACAAAGGAGCAAATAAGGAAGAAAATCAACTAAAAACAGGAAACAAAACGTGAATAAGAAGAGTGTATTGAAAAGACAAGCATAGATGGATGACAATCTTTCTAAGCAATGAGAGTAAACACACTTTTAGATGCCAATGGTTGATTGAAAGATAAGCTATGCTAAGCATAGAGAACTCTAACATGCTCCACTCCCCCCTCATTCCATATATTCTTACCGCGTTCCCTCATCTAGATTCAAATCCACCCTTCAAGGTAGCATCTCTTGACTTCACGAAGGAGCCGGAACAAAGATAAGACAATAAGACAAGGGTGACCCGACATCTTACCAAGTCATGCTCTCTCCATATGCTTGAAATCTAGGTCCCTCCACCAACTAGTGACTCAACTAATCCAAGTAAAAAGGACTTTAAAAGGGGTTGTAAAGTAGGCTAGGAGGTAAAGGTGAGGAAAAATATAAAAATTTGGTGGTAAATCCTAATTGTGAAGCAAAGAATGGCGTCAATTCTCAAAAACAACATAGAATATCACCAATTTCAAAACATAAATACATCTCCCCCAAGCTTATTCAACACAAACTCACAAAACTATAAATAAAATGCGTAGAACCTCTCCCCCAAGCTTGAATTGTGCATTGTCCTCAATGCGCAAACTAGGGAGGACACTACATCAAAATCTTGTTGCAAATTTTCAATTTTTTTTTACAAATTAATTTTACTTTATTTGATTTTTTTTTATTTTTTTTAGCTCATGCTTTTTTCAACTTTTATTACTTTGTCCTTGCCTTTTATAACTACGGACAACTTTTTCTTAAATTCACATTTGATTTTATTAAACACCAAAAATAACAAAAATAACCTTACTTTCCATATCAAACCATCACCTTCCAACTTATCAAACCAAAATGACAACAAACTTTCTTGGCTCAAACTTCACAATTCTACGGGTGAAAAATGAAATAAAAGGGCCATAGGGTTTGTAATATGCTACAAACAAGGAGGTGTAGGCTCAACATGGCTAGCAAGGGGGATATGCAAATGAAATTACAAAGAAGCAACAAAAGAAAAGCTAAACCTAGAAAAGCAAAATAGTCACCGAACAAAATGCCTTTGTCCTCCCTAGATTTAGTTCGGTCGCGATCTCGGGTAGCTAGACATCAAGTTCTCGATCTAAGCATGCCTTGGTAAGGATCCTATGCCGCTCATACAGGAAGTTTTGGAGGCTTGAACAACAGAGCTCACATCGGGGTGCAAAAACTACCTTGAGGGCCTCAAATCCCCTAATGAGAGCAATACCTTCTTACCATAAACAAGTGAATTTGGGTTTGATGGGCTTTACGAGTTCTACCACAACTGCCTTAGCATAGACATATCCTACAGTCAACCAATGGCAATCCAAGAATGCGGAAACTCTTAATCCATAGGAAGAAAGACATTCAAGAATGCAAATCCATTAAGCATAGGTTTTTTTTTTTTTTTTTTTTTTTTATGGCTTGTAATTTTTGCTTTACTCCAAACTAATCTACCACTTACAAAATTTCTTAATCTCCTCAAAAATCAACATTACCTAAAAAATCATCGAACCATATATACACACACCTTCACTGGTCAATCGACATGCCGGTGAAAACCTGTAATCATCACCATCATCAGGAAAAAACGGGGGGCGGACTCACCGGTATCCATCAAACCGAGAGAAGCGTCCCCAAAGCAGCATCATCATCAAAACCACATCAAAAACTCATCAACAATATTAGTGAACAGGGGCAAAATCAACTAAAGAAAACAGTCATGCAACTTAGCAGAATCAACAGCAGAAAGGTGCAAGTAGAATAATGAAAGACCGACAAGCAAGCAAGTAAGAATCCCAACCAAGTCACTCTCCACTAAGAGTATATCTCCTACTCATCAAAATCAGCATGCAAAAGCAGGGGAGGAAGATAGACTCAAGGGACGTAGCCTACTGGCTACTAGAGCTAGGCTCACCAGGTGAGCCAGGCTGACGTGGCGGCTCGTCATAAGTAAAGCCACTAGGGGGGCTGAAAAGGCCCCAACCACCGTCAAATCCCGACGGCCAACCATAGTGACCTATGTAAAGATCCTCTTTCCCACTAGGCAAAGGATCAGAGGGAGCGTCCTCAGACTGGGAACACAGAGGAGCGGGATGATCAGGATGCACATAGGGGTAAGCAGGGTCCCTTCTAAATTCACACCCGCTGGGCACACGATAATCGTACTTCCCGTCCTCTAAGAAGCTGCGGAACTCCCTACCGAGCTCGGAAGGACCTTGCTAGTAGGGATAAGTGGGGAGATTGTCCCCCCCCCCCAAGAAGGAACAAGGTCGTGCTGAGGCGGCCAATTAGGGTAGTTCACGGGGGGAGAAATCTCTCCTCTATCAACAGCTAAAGTCATAGAGGGCCTGCTGCTGCAGATGGTGGCCTTGCTGTGAGTCACAAATCACTTGCAACTGTCTAGCTATATCAGATAGCTGAAATGTACCTGTACCTATGGGTTGTTGGGTAACCGGTTGTTGTTGTTGCTGCTCTTGAACCTCCTCCTCATTACCTACCCCTACCTCATCGCCCATCAACATCGGGCACTCGCCCGCTATCTCTCAAAACTCTCCACATATTAGAGGACTGACGCGTGAAAGAGGTGAAGTGAGGCTTAGGAAGGAAACAATGGTGGGCTCCTCTAACTAGCAACCTAAAAGCATTGGGGTTTACCGTGGGAGTAATAAAATTAGAGTGGCGACGATGGTCCAAATCAAGGTAAATATCCCCACTACTACCTACGGCCATGCATAGAGGTAGAAGGTCAGTGTAACCTAACTTGGTGGCCAATCTAGTGACCATCGCCCCGCAATGTATCTCCCCTGGCTTTTTTCCCTTTGGTATGGCTTAGCAAGTTTTCATAAAGAGGAATCCCAAATTCATCCTCCGTGCATGCTCTCCCTTTGTGGCTATCCACAGGCAAAGGACCTCTTCCTTAGTCAGTTTTCCTAGGTCTTGTTTACTAATCGTAGAATACCCTAATAGACGGTGTAGGATCCTAAGGGCAGGGTGCCAAATCTCATTGGCTATGGAACTCCTGGTATGAAACTCATTTTTACCTGAAATGGAACGCCACCAAGTGTACTCACTATATTCCCTAAAGTTCTCATAAAGTGGGTAGAGGAGGTCTGCATCTGAGTGAAAGTCCAGGGCTTGGTTAAACTATGCTAGTGACATTGTGTGTTGGTTGTTAAAGAGTTGGAAAGATATCCGAAAGTCATTATCTTCTAGTGTATCAACTTTGAAAGACGAGAAAAACTCTAAGGTGGGTTCTTGGTAGGTCATAAATGAAGAGTTTACAAATGACCCTAGTCGAAGGTTGTCAAAAAGAATCCACAAGTCGTCATCTATTCAAAGTTTTAACATGTCTCCACAATAGTACTGCCTAGAAGGTCGCAACTTTCTTTTTTTCATGTTAGAGTATATGGAGGAAATGGCTTTTCTTTAAGAGCTTTAAGGTGGGTAAGGTATTGGGTTGGTCCGACTCTAGGTTTTGGGACGATTGTCCCGACTTTGCGGTCTTTCTCTTTATCCCAATCCGTAGACTCATGACTACCCACTTTTTTTTTTTTTTTTCAAAGCCAACTCCTGGCTATTTCCACCCTTAACCTCCACAAAACCACAATGTACCTGTTTACAAGCAATAATAATCTAACAAACACAACGAATATATCCAACAACAATTTCAACAGAATCCAGCAATATTTTCAACAATAATTAACAAAATCTCGATAATAACCTAAGATAATCCTTGCTTTAAAATTAATCAAAAGAGAATAACTAACGAAGGAATTTGAATACCTTTACCTTTATGCGAATAAATTGTTGTTTTGGTGTCGAATTGTTGAAGATTTTGAGTAGCAAAGAAGTTCGTTGTGGTTGGTGTTGATGATGCATATTTTCTTTTTGGTGATGAACGAATTGTGATGTTGATGAATGATTGAAGCTTTAATGATGATGAATTATTTATGAGGATGGCAGAAGAGATGATGAACGGATCTTGAGAATGGGTGGTGAGGAGCGGCCGCGGGGTTAGAGAGAGAAAGGTGATGAGGGAGTTAGGCTATGTTTGTGAGGGTTGAGGGAGTTTGTAAGGAATTAAGAGACGAAGCCAAGCTGTAGTTTTTTTGAAACCCAGAAGGGCGCGCCCGCTCCCAAAATAGGCGCGCCCGCGCTAGACAAGGCGCGCCTGATACAAACACGAGCGCGCCCGCGCCTAAGCGAAGACGCGGACCGCTCTTGAATCGCGGCAAAATCGCTCCAACTCCCTGGAATTTAGACCAAAGTCACGTGCACCCGCGACAAAAGAAAGCGTGCCCGCGCCCCTTAGATGACGTGAACCACTCCTTCGGCGCGACAAAATCGCTCCTACTTTCTGGAATTGGGAGACCTTGTAGACTAAACAGCTGGCGCGCCCGCGACAAAATCAAGCGCAGCCGCACCTCTTTGATGACGTGAACCGCTCCTTAGGCGCGACAAAATCGCTCTTACTTTCTGGAATGGGAGCAATTTATGACCCAAGAACTGGAGCGCCCGGGACAAATAGACGAGCGCCTGTGCCACTCTGTTCTCGCGGATCGCTCTTCTGCCGCGACCAAATCGCGCTGGCTCTCTATCTTTGGTCTTCATTCGACCACAAATTCTCAAAATTTCTCATTTTGCTTCAACTCTTATCTCTCTTTCCTCATGGACTCACACAATCACACCTACATCACAATTGATTAAGAAAAGTGTTAGATAGATTGGTTCAAGTGTGACAAAGGAAATAAAAATAAATAAATAAAAAATTTAGAAACCGGGTTGCCTCCCGTAAGCGCTTCTTTAACGTCACTAGCTTGACGCCCTTCACAAAAGAATCATGGTGACTTAAAAACGTCAATGAGTGACAAATTTTTCGGCTTCTCAATTAGTTGACCTTCGTAGTATGGCTTAAGACGGTGCCCATTCACTTTGAATGGAGGGTACTTGTCTTTGAATATCTCGATCGAGCCATATGGAAAGACTTTGGACACTTGGAATGGCCCGCTCCATCTAGACATCAATTTTCCGGGATAAAGCTTGAGTCATGAATTGTAAAGTAGGACCTTTTGTCCTTCCACAAACTCCTTCTTGGAAATTTAAGCGTCATGCCATGCCTTGGTTCTTGCTTTGTAAAGCTTGCACTATCATAGGCGTTCATTCGAAGCTCTTCCAACTCATGAAGATCTAGCATCCTTTGCTCACCCGCGGCATGGAGGTCAAAATTAATTTGCTTTATGGCCCAATGCGCCTTGTGCTCCATTTCCACCGGGAGATGGCAATTCTTCCCATACACAAGTTTTTAGGGGGTTGTCCCAATCGGAGTCTTGAAGGCGGTTCTATATGCCCACAATGAATCAATGAGCTTACTAGACCAATCCTTCCTTGTTTTAGCCACGGTCTTTTCCAAGATGATCTCTAACTCTCTATTTGTGATCTCCGCTTGACTACTTGTTTGAGGGTGGTAAGCAAGACCACGCTTGTGCAAAACACCATATTTTGATAGGAGATTGTTGAATGCATGGTGCTTGAAGTGTGAACCTCCGTCACTTATAATTGCCTTCGGGACACCAAATCTTGGGAAGATGACCTTCTTAAGCAAGTTGATGATCACCTTTGAGTCGTTAGTGGGAGATGCCACGGCTTTCGTTCACTTGGAAACATAATCAACGGCAACTAGAATGTGCCGGTTTCCTTGGGGTGAAATGAATTAGCCCATGAAGTCAATTACCGAAAAATCAGAAATTTCCCGCTCAAGTATCGGATTTTAGGGCATCTCATCCCGCCTTGATATGTTCCCCGTCCTTTGGCACTTATCACAAGTCTTACCAAATTGCCAAGCATCTTTGAATAGAGAGGGCCAAAAGAGCATGCATTGCAAAACCTTGGAAGCGGTCTTTTGAGCACTCATATGACCACCACAAGGGGATGAGTGGCACATTGAGAGCACATCTTGGAACTCTTCATTAGGAACACATCTTCTCAAAATTTCATCCACCCCTCTCTTCAACAACATGGGGTCATCCCATATATACTTCTTTGCTTCATGCTTGAGCCTTCGAAGTTGTTGAGGAGTGAAATCCGGAGGTATGGCACTACAAGCCAAGTAGTTCACAATATCCGCATACTAAGGCTCCGATGTTGCCTCAAGAGCATATAAGACATCAACCATTAGGGCATCTTCAACTGGCAAACCGTATTCATGTATTCTTGCACCTCCCAACCTAGAAATGTGGTCCGCCACCACGTTCTCGGCTCCCTTCTTATCTCTTATTTCGTAATCAAAGTCTTGAAGGACCAACACCCATCTCAACAACCTCGGGTTGGCCTCCTTCTTGCTTATCAAATATTTGAGAGCTGAGTGATTGGTATACACTATTGTCCTCGAACCAATGAGGTAGGTTCTAAACTTCTCAAATGAGTGAATAATCGCCTAGAACTCTTTTTCGGTAGTTGTATAATTATGTTCAGTATCATTGAGAGTCTTAGACAAATAGTATATAACGTGAAGTTTCCCATCCTTTCTTTGTCCTGGAACCGATCCAATGGCCTCGTCGCTTGCATAACAAATTAGCTCGAATGGTAGAGACCAATCCGGTCCTTGAACTATGGGGCGGTGCAAATAGCCTTTTTCAACCTACAAAATGACTCATGTGAAGCTTCATCAAATACAAATTCTTTATCCTGTTGCAAGAGAGATGTGAGAGGCTTAGCAATCAAAGAGAAATCTTTGATGAAGCGGCGGTAAAAGCCGGCATGACCAAGGAAGGACCTCACTTCTCTCACATTTGTGGGAGGAGGAAGCTTCTCAATCACATCAACCTTCGCACCATCAACTTCGATGCCCGCTTGGGAGACTTTATGGCCAAGAACAATGCCATTTTTCACCATGAAGTGGCATTTCTCCCAATTGAGCACCAAGTTGGCACTCTCACACCTTTCTAAACAACGAGATAAATTAATTAGGCACTTGTCATATGTGTCTCCACCAACGGAAAAGTCATCCATAAAAATTTCCATTTCTTCCTCGATCATGTCACTAAAAATTGACATCATGCATCTTTGGAAGGTAGTCGGGGCATTACAAAGAACAAAAGGAATCCTACGGTTAAGCAAAAGTACCGTAGGGACAAATGAAAGTGGTCTTTTCTTGATCTTTTGGGTCAATTGGGATTCAGAAGAATCCTGAATAACCATCAAGAAAGCAATAAAAACATGCTTTGTAAGCCTTTCAAGAATTTAATCGATGAACGGTAATGGAAAATGGTCTTTAGAAGTGTTGGCATTCAATTGGCGGTAATCAATACACATACGCCAACCAGTAACGAGCCGGGTTGGGACCAATTGTTGCTTATCATGGACCATTACTGTCATACCTCCCTTTTTCGGCACTACTTGAACCGGGGACACCCAATCACTATGAGCGATTAGATAGATGATCCCCAATACACGGCTTAGCACCCTCCTCTAAATCGATTTTATGCATGCAAAGGGAGGGGCTTATACCCTTGAGATCATCAAGAGTATAACCCAAAGCCTTCTTATGCCTTTTCAAAACATTAAGCAATGAGGAGGTTTGCTTTCCGTGAGGTTAGCATTGACAATAACCGGGAAAGTCTCATTAGCATCCAAAAAGACATACCTCAAGCCCGAAGGTAGAGGTTTCAATTCTACCTTCGGAGCTCCCTTACCACTAGAGATCTCCTCCTCTTCTACTTGGAAGACTTCATATGTTTGGAGAATCTCTTGGTCAATGGTTTTCTCCTCTTTCTCATCAAGCATTTCCTCATATAATTACATCTCCTTTTGATCGCCTACTTCATTCTCATTCAACAAAACATTCTCAAGTAGATCATTAGAAGCATGCATATGAGGGTATCTAAACTCATTCATCAAATTTTCAATTGTTTCTATTCTAAAGCATTCATTACTAGAGGAAGGTTGTCTCATTACCTTATTCAAATCAAATTCGATAAAATCATTGTTAACCTTCAAGGTCATCTTACCTTCTTTGACATCAATGATTTCTTTAAAAGTAGCTAGGAATGGCCTACCTAAAATTATAGGAATTCTTTCATCTTCATCCATCTCAAGAACATAAAAGTCCACCGCAAAAATGAACTTACCAACTCTAAGGGACATGTCCTGTACTTTCCCTATAGGCAATTTTGTGGACCTATTCGCTAGTTAGAGGTTGATGTTTGTAGGTGAAAAGCTTCCCACATTAAGCTTTTGAAATTGGTAGATCGAGAAGGGAATTAAGCTCACACTAGCACCTAGATCACACAAAGCCTTCCCTAAATGAACCTCATTGATAGAACAAGGGATGGAAAAACTACCGGGATCTTGCAATTTGGTTGGTAGCTTACTAGAGAGAATAGCACTACAATTTGCGGTTAGGCTAACGGTTTCAACTTCTCTCCTTCCATTTAAAAGGTCTTTTAGGAATTTAGAGTAGTGTGGTATCTCCTTCATAGCATCCACAAAGGGTATAGAAACATGCAGGCCTTTGACTACATCTAAAAACTTTCCGAATTGGGCATCAAGCTTAGACCTAGCAAATCTTTGGGGAAAAGGCAACCTCTCTTTCCTAGGTTCGAGATTAAGGGGTAAAGGTGTTTTATCTTTGGTGCTCTCCTTTTCGGGTTCCTTCTCTTTCTCTTTCTCACCCCTCTCATTCTCTTTGGCACTTCCTTCTAGGATCTCACTCTCGATCTCCTGATGACTCAACTTCAACCTCCAGTCCTATCCCTACATCGAAAATCTTCTCAACATTTAAATCACTCTCAAGGATCTTCCCACTTCTAGTAGTAATGGCATACATAGGTTTGGGGTTGACACCTTGGCTAGGTAATGAAGAAGAGGAAGAAGGGGAGGTTGAAGAACTTGGTTGGGCAATTTGAGAGATTTGTGTCTCAAGCATTTTCATATTTGCCTTGATTTGTTTCTTTTCTTCCTCTTGACTCTTATTATGGTTTTCTTGATTTTTAATGAAATTTTGAAGCATAGTCATCATAGAATCCGGAGGGGCTTTTATTTGGAGGGGTTGAGTATGGGGAATTTGAGAATGGGGCCTTACTTGATCAAAACCGGGGGGTCTACTATTTTGTGAGAAAGTAGAAGCATTTTGAGGTCTATATTCCTCGGCGCCATGGTTGGAGTTGTAGTTTTGTTGATTGTACCCCATGTTACTTTGGCCACCAAAACCTTGGTTTTGATTGTCATAGATTGGGGTGGTGGTGTTGGTTTTGGCTTCCGAAACCTCTTTGGTTAGGGTATCCTCTTCCATTGAAGTTGGAAGGGCCTCCCCTAACATGGTTTTGTTTATCAAAACCACTACCTCCTTGGCTCCAATTTTGATTCCAACCATAGTTCATGTTGGGCCTCATTTCCGAATTTCCCATTTGGGGAGCAAAATTCATAGCATTCACATGTTCAACATTATCATCATTTTCTTGGGAAGGGTTTTGATATTCATTAATGGACATGTATTGTTGAGAATTATGATCATAGTTTCCACATATATCACAAAACATACAACCAAGAGGCATAGCATTGTAATTAAAAGGGGAAGAAGTAGAGGAGCTCATACCACAGCCTCCCTTGTTAGAAGGGGAGGAACTTTGAGAATTTGTCTTCATAAACTCTTCCATTTGCTTAGCCATTTTGGCCATTTGGTTCGAAAGGTTGGTGATTGCATTTGTTTGCTCGATGGATTACACCGTACCTTTGCTAGAAGTGGCTAACCTCTCACCTTCGTACCAATCCTCATAATTGCGCACAACATCTTATATGATACTCTCCACTTTATCATCCCTTTTGTTCATGATTGGCCTCCGGATCCGGCATCAAGGATAGTCTTGCTTTGAGGGGAGAGTCCTCCATAGAATGTTTGGAGAGCTTGCAAATTAGGAATCCCATGGTGTGGGCATTGCCTTTGTAACTCTTTGAATCTCTCCCATGCCTCACAAAGAGACTCTCCACCTCTTTGGCGGTAACTTTGAATCTTCAAGCGAGCCTCGACAGTTTTCTTGTGATTTTAAAACCTTCCTAGGAACGCCGTAGTTACCTCATTCCAAGTTGTGAGGGACCGGGGGGAACATCCTTGTTCAACCAATGTTTTGCTGCTCCCATGAGTGAGAACGGGAACATCTTCAATCTTATGTACTCTTGGGAGACTCCGTTGATCTTGATATTGTCACAATACTTGAGAAACTCTTTGAGATGCTCATTGGGATTCTCAAATTTCCCACCGATAAATTGCCTCTTCTCTATCATTGAAATAAAATTAGGCTTTATCTCGAAATTGTTTGCTTGAGTGGTGGGGGCTAAGATCCCACTTTGAGAGGCATATGGTTCGAGTGCTCCAAGTTGCTTTAGTGACCTTTGATCACCCATGTTTCCTTGATTAGCCATGCTTTGTTGATTATGGTTCACCCTCCTCACTTGAAGTGGATGAAGATGGTGTAGGGGAACTTCTCACTTCCTCTTGAAGTGGGTCTTCACCTCTCTCCCTTTCTTATCTCCTCAATTGGGCTAGAGTACGCTCTAGCTCGAGGTCTATGGACACCAAAGGCTTAGAGCATTTAAGCCTCCTGTGCAAATACAAAGCTAAGCATAAAGTGAGCACTAACAAGATACGGAAAAAAAAAGAACGGAAAAGAACTAGTCTCAACAAGAAAATAAACACACAATGGAAACCGTTTCCCCTGCAACGGCGCCAATTTGACAGGCGGTATTTTAGGTCGTTACTAAGATACCTATATCAAATGATATTTGTAGTCCTAAACATGAAACTAAACGAGTATAGAGGAAAGTCAAGAGTCGAACACAGGGAAACGCTTAAGCACCGCTATTTATCTCCTAATGTTAATCTAGTTCGATCAAGAAGTATGGTGGGTAAAGTAATGACTAAAGGGGATAGAATATCAATTAAAACAATCACTAGGGGGAAGGATCAAACATGCTATGAATTCAACAAAGTTTGGCATCGGAAAATAGGTTTACATGTAACCCAAGCAACTCATACAAGGCAATATCAAGAATACTCTTTAATCACCTATCGGGATTAAGAGCTATTCTAGCTAGAATACACATACACTATCGTCATAAGGCATACAAACTAAGGTCATGCAATAATCCATCACCTAATGACTATTCCTAAATCACACTATCGTCATGATTTAGTTCAAGTCATTCAACCACAACATGCATACGGCCATAAACATGGAGTGGCTAATAAGTATAAGCACAAGGAAAATTTAACCACAAATATTCCAAATTGACCTAGCCTAACATACATCAAACTCAAAGCATACCTTCACCAAACCCCTAGCAATAACAAACTACTCACTATCCATAACTACAACTACAATCATACTAAGCAACATTATAACCAATGAAATAGTAAGAAAGACAAGGTTTTTATCAACTAAACTAACAAAGGTAGAAACTTTAATCATAAAAACAATAGAAAATGGAGAAATATGCCAACACCTTCATTGAAATCCAAGTGAAGAATCATACATCATCCAAGCTCCAAAATACTTCTTCAAAAACTAAGAGTAAAACTAATGTTGTTGGGCAATGAAATTACACTAAATTCTGTCAAGATTCTTCAATATAAAAGTGGCTAAAACAATAACCTAAAAGAATTCCTCAAAAGCTCACCTCCAAGGTTTCTATGCTAAATTATTCTAATGATATAATGTTGTTCAATGTTAGCTGTTTTTCCTCCCTTTTGTTGATTGGACTGAATTTGGGATTTGAATCCGAAGTAGACAGGCGCGCCTGCGCCCAACAATGGCACGCCAGCGCGTTAAATGATGGTGCGGCCGCTCCTCCAAATGCGTGCCAGTTCCAAAGTGGGTATTTAATGGTTGGTCCAGCTCATCAGCGCGCCCGCGCTCAAGGGAGGCGCGCCCGCGCAAATAGGTGGCGCGCTCGCTCCTCTAATGGTGCGCCTGCGTCATTTTTCTGGTCAGGAAATCTCCCGTTTTGCCTTGTTCCTTCCATCTCCGAATCAGAGGCTTACACCTACAATCATGGAACAGGAAGGCAAAGCGTAATACATCGAAAGGGGAGGGGAATATAGACTGCCTAAACCACATGAATACACATTACGCATCACAAAGGTAGAATACTCAAACTAGGTGGATCATAGAAAAAACATACTAAAATGGAACAAATTATTACTAAAACTACTAGAAATGACTACCCTAAGAGCGACATAAATGTCACTCATCAATGATCCATCCGGACACCGACTATGCCTTCTTCGACTTGAGGTACAAATACGCTATTGAAGTATTTGACACCCAAGTTCTCGGGACCAAGAAGTCGTCGCCCTTTGAAGAGTGGGCCGGCATCCCAGAGGAGGAGGAGCATGCGGAAGAGCTAGTGCCGAGTGAGGCTGGCGAAGCCCAAACCCAGCAAACTCAAGAAGCCTCTTCTACCGGCCAGGGTCAGCCGTCACAACAACAGCAGCAGTAGCTTTGTTTTATGCTTCTTGGCTACATCCGGCCTGCGTGCCGAGTAATTTCTGTATCTTTTCCCTGGGCAAGGGTCCGACTGACAGTTTTAACTTAATATATTTGCCGACTGAGTCGGTTTTGCTTTTATATTATTTGCTTCAACTTTTGCAATTTTTTCCTAGCACAAAATCTTTCTTTTTTGCGATTCGAACTAATACATGCGGTATGCCGGATGCATTGGCTCTGTCTACCCCTGGACGATTGTTTGCTTATAGTTAATCCAACTCTAAGCAGGAAGCCGTCCATACCAGCATCCGGACTAATAAGTAGGCGGTCCTTGACCATTTTTAAAATAGAATTACTCTTAAGTTGGATCTGCTGGCGGTGCCGGCTAAGCCCAACCTAGATTATTCTTTTAACCGGCTACGGATTACCCTTTGGGTATCCGGCAGTGCCGTTGATTGGTATGCAGGCGGCCTATGGCCGGACGTATGCATCTTAGCCAATTGCGAATTAAATGACAAGTTGTTGACCTTGCTTATGGGTTTTTTAGCCCGTTGTAGTGCTTTTTGGCAAAAGCCGGCTACAGACCAAGATATAAATTACCGTCTGTGTTGCCTTGAAGCAATGACCGGTTGCATCTTCATTTTGATTGATCATTGGAATGGCCATGAGTTATCATTAACCTAGATAGTCGATTAAAGCTGTTTGTGTTATGATCTGTAGAACAATGTACCACCCAAAAGGGAGACGTTCTCTTCGACGAATTAACCCAAATAGGTGTCGCCGGATGCCTGCTCATGTTGGAGCAGGCGGTTTAAAATATGTTTGGCCATTGGCCTTATGAATAGCTATGTTTGATACTTAGCCCTCTACTCAGTTTAGAGCAAATGGTTGCCCGGTTGTGCATTGCACAGATGGGACTTGGTAGTTGCCCGGTTGTGCATTGCACAAATGGGACTTTATATGCAAAAGATAGTAGAAATAAAGTACTCTTTCATTAATATACTCTATTTACAAAAAACATACAAGTCCTTAGAAGTACTACTTTTCAAATTATCTACATTCCAGGTTATGGCTAGCTGCCTGCCGTCTAGAGTTTCCAGGCGGTAGCTGCCGCCTTTGACTTCTTCAAAAATCCGGTAGGGACCCTCCCAATTAGGGGTTAGCTTCCCTTGCTCATTTTCCCTATCGGTTGCCTCCATTTTTTTTAGCACAAAGTCCCCCACTTTGAGGGGCCGTTTTTGTACACTTTTGTTGTAGGCCTTCGTCATTCTCAGACAGTAAATCTCATTACGCAAGGTGGCATTGCCCCTGCGCTCCGGGAGTGAGTCCAAATCTAGACGCATGGCTTCCCAATTTGCCTCTTCATCATAGAGCATGATTCAGAGTGTTGGCTCATCAAGCTCGATTGGCAGGACGGCTTCAGTGCCATATGTCATGAGAAACGGGGTTTCTACCGGTTTCCCCTTTTTCCGTCCATAGACCGCCAGCCCTTTCAATTTTCTTCTTAATGCCGTTTGAGATGAGCTTGATGAAGGCCTTAACTTAGCCATTTTCTTTGGGGAGGACAATTAATGCAAAGCAAGGTGAGATCGCTTGATCTCCCAGCCAGCTCTTAAGGGTAGGCGTTTCAAACTGAGCCATTTTCATAGACAGTAGACATAGGAACCCCAAACCGGGTGATGATGTTTCTCCAGATGAAGGAGATGACATCCTTTGTCTTAATGCCCTTGACCGCCTCTGCCTTAAACCAGGATGTACCTCCACCCGCTTGTAGCAGGCGTATACAGACCGAAGATGTCCATGCCCCATTTTGCAAATGGAACCGGCCTGTAGATAGTCGTCAATTCAGTGGCCGGACGGTGTATAAGCCGGCCAAATTTTTGGCACTTGTCACAATTCTTCACCATTTCTATGGCGTCTGCCTCAAGAGTAGGCCAAAAGTAGCATTGTCGCTCGACCCTTTTTGCTAGAGTTTTGCCGCCTATATGTGATGCAGAAAAGACCGAGTGCAGATCCTCTAGAACCTCTTTTCCTATTTCAGGGGTAACACACTTCAGCAACGGCTGGAGGTAGCCCTTTCTGAAGAGCTCCCCTTTGTAGATTTCAGAACTTGAGGCTCTCTTTTTCAACGCAGCCGCTTTTGAAGGGGCATCCGGCAAAGTGCTGCATGATAAATAATCCCAGATGAAATCCATCCAGGTAGAGCTTCGGTCAAGAACTCCAATGGGATCATGTTCAATGCTTCTTTTTTCCATGACTTCCCAAAAGACCGTCCTAAACGCATCACAACTGGCGGATGATGCCAATTTGGACAATGCATCCGCCTGATTGTTTTCCGACCTGGGCACCTAACTTAGATGAATTTCATCGAGTGTCCCGGCCTCATCTTTGACCGCCTCAATATACTTGATCATAGCCGGATGGGTGGCTTCGTAGTCACCATGGTATAGACTAACGATCAACTAAGAATTAGAGCAGGCGTCAACTTTACTTTTCCCTGCCGCCTTACACATGCGTATACCTGCTAGCAAGGCCTCATACTTTACCTCATTATTCGAGGCTTGGAACTTGAACCGTAGTGCGTATTCATATTTGTCCCTTTCCGGAGACTTGTAAATTACGCTTGCACCACAGCCGTTCATAGTAGAGCTCCCATCTACATAAACCTTCCAAACCTGATCGACATTGTCTAGCTGAGCCGGCCTTTTCATTTCAACAATCAGCGAACGCCTGACCCTTCACTGTCTTTCTTGGTTCGAAGGTGATTTCCAGACTTTGCATTACCATAGGCCACTTGAGCATTCTATCAGATGACTCCAAGGTTGTCATTGGCCGCTTGAGGGCTTGATCTGTGTAGACCACCACCGGATGAGCCAAGAAGTATGGCTTTAACTTCTTGACTGCCATGAACTGGGCGAGGCCAAATTTTTCAACCAAAGGGTATCGCAGCTCAGCATTTCGAAGAACATGGCTAATGAAATAGACCAGGAGCTGAATGCCATCTCTCTCAACTAGGAGAACGGCACTGAGGGCATGATCTGAGATTGCCAAGTACATATAGAGAACCTCTCCTACTAGAGGGCTAACCAACCGTGGCAATGAGTGGAGGTGCTCCTTTTATTTGTAGAATGTCGCCTCAGCATTCTCCTCCCCATTCAAATCTAGTCTTCTTCGTGATTGCCTGGAAGAAGTAGAGGCACTTGTCACCTGACTGGCTTAGGAATCTCCCCAATGCCGCCAGACAATCGGTAAGTTTTTAGACTTCTTTGACAATGCAGGGTGACTTCATGTCAATTACCGCCTGTACCTTTTCCGGATTGGCCTCTATCCCCCTTTGATAAATAAAGAATCCAAGAAACTTCCTAGACTCAACACCAAAGACGCACTTTTTGGGATTAAGCATGACCTTATGCCGCCTGAGGGTGGTGAAGATTTCTCGGAGATCAGCAAGATGATCCGTCTAAAGCTTAGATTTGACTATCATGTCATCAATGTACGCCTCTACATTCCTCCGTATTTGATTAATGAAGATTGTATTAATCATCGGTTAGAAGGTAGCATGCGCATTCTTCAGCCCAAACGGCATCAGTGACGAATGCCATCTTTTCTTGATCTTTCTTTCACAAGGGTATCGGATGGAAGCCTGAGTAGGCGTCCATAAAGCTCATCAAGGCATGACCAGCTATAGAATCGACTAGACTGTCGATCTTTGGAAGTGGATAGCTATCCTTCAGACATGCCTTGTTCAGATCTGTGTAATCAACACACATCCGCCAGGTACCAATCGGCATTTTGACAAGGACGACATTGGCTACCTAATCTGGATAGTAGCATTTCCGAATGAACCCGGCATCCAGTAGCCTCTTGACCTCGGCGGCTTCTGACAAAGATCTTTCCTTGCCGTGGTTCCTTTTCTTTTGCCTAACCGGCTTCTTTTTTGGATCCACGGCAAGTTTGTGGCCAGCAAGTTCTAGGCTGACGCCTGGCATTTCTTCCATTTCAAAGGCAAAAATTTCTTTGAATTCCTTCAATAATTGGTGCAAATCTGCACCCAACTTTGCAAAGGCAACTGTCCCCACTTTTGCGATTCATTCTAGACGACTATCGTCAAGAACAATATCGATATTTTCACCAGCCGGCTGGGGACGAAGATCATCTGATCATTCCCTGATCAGTGATTGCTATTACTTCTCCTTTTTCACAGCCACCGGGTGGTCCGCCTTTCTCTTTTTGCCGAGTTCTTTTGGAGCAGGCGCGGCTTCCTTGAAGTCATCAAGGTCGATGGGTTCCTCGCTTTGGCCTGTTGCGGCCACAGTAGGCTTGACGTCTGAGAGATAACACTACCTAGCCGTCTTCTAATCCCCATTCAGGGAACCCACTGACCCGTAATCCCTCTCAAATTTAATCAGTGTGAGGGATGGGATGATGACTGCCTTGGACTCATTGAGGGTTGGATGGCCCAGAATCAGATTATAGGCGGTCAATCCCTCGACCACCAAGAACTTGACGACCATTTGTCGTCCTTCCCCCTTCTCTCCTAGCTAGATGGGTTGGTAAATCCTCCTCACCGGATGCACTACCCCACCCCCAAAGACAACTAAGGGGTGAGAAGCCTTGTGCATACTGCTAGGCTTGTACTTGAGCTTCGCCAAGCAGTCATAGCTGATTAGGTCAGACGAGCTCCCGGTAGCAATAAGGATCTGGCCCACTCGTTGGTTGGAAAATTTGCATTCGATGACTATAGGGTCATCGTGAGGCCGCCTGACCTTGCCCTGATCCTTCTCAGAGATAAATACCTCAAGGAAGGTGTCTTTCGTTGCCTGGCCCTCATCCACTAAGTTGACCAACTTCTGGATGTGTTCCTTGGTACCCCGTATTGTAGGACCCCCTCCCGCGAAGCCGCCTGCTATGGTAAAGATTTGCTCTTCATTAGTGTTAGAGCTCACAGCCGGCTTCTTGGACGATTATCTATTGTTTGTTTTGGGGTTCCCCTTGGACTTCACCATATAGGACTTTAAAGCCCCCTCATCAGCCAGACGGTCCAATAGCCGCCTAAGGTTATAGCAGCCATTGGTGTCATGGTCGATATCCTCATGGAATTGACAGTACTTGCTCTTGTCCCGGCTGTTGATGGGACTCTTCATTGCAGCAGGTTTTTTAAGGGTCAACCGGTCTTTGATCTCCATGAGGATGGAGGAGCAGTCCTTATTGAACTTGTACTTGGGGACGTATGGCTTCAACTCACTCTCTTTCTTCTAGGACGGCCGACCAGAATGGTCCGCCGCCCAGACTTCTTTTCTTTTCTTGCTCTCTTCTTCTTTGGCCAGCTGAGCAGACCAGCTCTTTTTCCTGTCGGACCTTCTAGGTTCCGACGAGTGCTTGATGGCATAGAGCTCCGTCGCCTGTATGTAGGCTTCGACTTCCATTAATGCCTCTTGGAGGGTAGCAACCCTCTTTCTGACCAGGTCGAACTTAAAGGTCGACCCGTCCTTCATACCCTTGAAGAAGTCTGTATAGGCAACTTCGTCAAACAACCCCTGAATCGGAATTCTCATCAGATTGAACCGCCTGACATAGGACCTAAGTCCCTCCTTGTCTCCCTGCTGAATAGCCCCTAAGTCGAGACTTGTCTTTTTGGCAGGGATGTTCATGGAGAAATTGGACGCAAACAGGTATGCAAGCGTCTTAAGATGTTGATGCATCCGGCTGGCAGATTTCCAAACCATCGTTGGGCTATGCCCTTCAACGTTACCAGGAAGCATCGGCACCAGGCGGCGTCTTCCAACCCCTGGAAGTACATGAGGTTGGTGTAAGCCATTAGGTGGTCTTTGGGGTTGGTGATACCCTCATAGGTACCAACCAACACATTCTTAACCTTGGCCGGCTTAGCCGCCTTGGTTATCTCCCTAGAGAACGTCGACGGTTGTTCCCTAATGTTTAGTAGCCGGAGCTGCCAGTCCATAGGCTGGACCTGCTGTGCCGCCGGACCCCCAAAGAGGGTCGGCTGCATGTATGGTGATCCATACGGCATGAATGGCTGTTGGGGCATATACGGAGCCGGCTGGATAATATGAGGGCCAGTACGTGCGGACATGCCGCGTGACTGACTCTTTCGGTTTGTCTTCGAATACTTCATTGAAGTATTGCGGAAACTATCTAGGTAAGTCGACGTTGAGGCCGACTCAGACATTTGTTGACTTCTCTTCTCCTGGATGAACGTCCGGGCGTCATAGTAAGTCTTTTTTTACCCATTCGGCTAAACTTGCCGGATAGCCTTCCTTTGCCCTGATTCAGGGAAACGAAGTCTGGAAAGGTCGATCAGGGGCCCATCCACCCCCTTTGGTTTAGGGTGAGGAGCAGGCACTCGATCTTTGATGTGCTTCTTCCCGGAGGGAGAAGGCTTCTTGGCCGACTGACCTTTGTTGGAGCTAGTTGACTTCTTTATTATGTCCTTGATTTCCCATTTGAAACTCGTCATGAATTTCATGAGCTCGTCTATGTTGACCCGTGTAGTACCCTCTGCCGTCTGGGGTTGCCTAGCAAGCTTGTCGGCTAGGTTTCTGGGACCAGCTTTGTCTTCGCCCCATTCCCTTGTTTCTTTGGAACGGGTGCGCCTAATTCGGAATGACCAGTCTGGGGCCCCATAGGTGTCGACCTCAAAGTCGTCACTGCTATCCTCGTCCGTATGGACCTCAGGTTCGGCCGTAGGCTGCTTGTCCTCATTAGGCGGTACAGAATCAGATGCATCTCGGAAGTACTCTCTCGACAAACGACGCCAAATGTTTCTGGTTTTTGGAGTCCCTCGGGAGAGTTACGATTCCGGGAATGCACGTCGACTGTCTATACCTGCAAAACCACGAAACTCTGGTTGAGTGGAGTTTCGCCTCCGGCGATCCAGTTAGAACGTTTTCGGATGTATAAATGTGCGGAAAGTAGGTGGATTTTCTCTGTGATTCAGAGTGAATTTTGCAATTAATATTGCTCGGTTTTTTTGTGTTTGCATTTATGAATCTCCAATAAATGAGGTTTTCCTCTATTTATAGTAGAAGGGTATCAGTTCCTCTATTAGGGTTACGGTGCCACGTGTTAGCGGAGGATTGGATCCCATTGGGCCTCTCTAAGGCTGACTCGTGTCAGCATGCCATTAGGCCACGTGGCATAGGATAATTTTACCCCAAACAGATCATGTATGCCATGAAATGTACAAGGCCTGATGTATCGTAAGCCTTAAGTGCTACGAGCCAATACCAATCAAACCCAGGAGAGGCGCATTGGATTGCGGCCAAGAATATCCTAACCTGAAAAGGAACAAGGATAAATTTTTGGTCTATGGTGGGAGTAAGGATTTTGTTGGTGAAGGATACACCGACAGAGACAACTTCATGTCGCAATCATGGTACGTATTCTGTGTAAATGGAATAGCGTTCAGTTGGAAGAGTGCTAAGCAAAGCACGACTGTAGATTCTACAACTGAAGTCGAATACTTGGTATCTTCTAAAGCAGCTAAGGAGGTAGTTTGGATTCGTAAGTTCGTTGGTGAACTTGGTGTTGTCCCTTTAATAAAGGGACCAATAGACCTCTATTATGATAACAGTGCAACTATTGCTCAGGCCAAGGAGCCAAGGGAGCATCGGAAAGTCAAACATGTAATGAGGCGATTTCACATGATAAAGGAATGGAAGTCTGAGGGTAAAATAAGAATTTGCAAGATTGGAACGGACGACAATGTAGCCAATCCACTCACTAAACCTTTGCCTCACATGAAACACAACAAGCATATTGCGGTAATGCAAATCAGGCATATTGAAGATTGGCTTTGATTTCCCTTTATATGTATTTTAAAGTCAGTTTTAGAGACTTTAATGTAAAATACTATGTTGAACCATTCATTTATGGAGTAATATAATTCTTCTACAAATTATTATTCAATTTCTATTTAATTATGGTTTAGAATTAAATAATGACTCAATTCGATTTGAGAATATTCAAAATAGGGTATCAAGACAATGTCTTGGATAAAGAAACACCTATTAAGTGAACATTGAATATCATATCGAATTTATCCCTAATGAAGGTCAATTGAAATTTGGACGACTAATCACAGCGCGAGATTAGTGTGTAGTTTGATTTATAGCACCCTTTCTTGTGCTACAAGGACAAGATTGTCAATCATTTGCATTGGTATTAGTTTGGAACTATACTGGATCAACCTATGATAATACTTTAAGAGACTTAACAATCTTCATAAGTATATTACTCATTATGGCTATCAGAACCTCTTTCCTCAACCATGAGTATTGTAAGTTCTCTTGTTTAAGTACTAGTCCGTTTTGATGTTGTCAAACATCTACCACAAAAGGCGATTATAAAGGCAACACTCCGGCGGCTAGGGCCTCTTAGTAAGGGAAGCTAACGATACAAGAGTGGGAATGTCCCCCTATTAACAGTAGGGAACATGTCTATGTTGTTTACAAGGTCTCTCGAAGAGCAACACCGTGAAAATGCATGGTCGTGCTTAGATTGATTTTAGAAATAATCTGCATCTTGAAAGTCGAACTCGAAAATTGAGAAACACTTCAAGACGTAGTAAGGATGACGAAGAACCTTACCTTATAGTTCATAAAGAGACATTACGTGACATAGAAAACATGCTTTACACAAACAGCCCACTTGTCTAGAAGGACAAGTGGGATGTTAAAAGAAATGGTATCCTCCAAACAAGTGTATTATTTTGATAGCGGGTTAGAAATTATTGGGAAAGCTAATTATTTAGTGAGGTCAAATGATCAGAATGCCTAGCTGGAGGCGGATTCCAATCAGTGATATTAATGTATAATTAATATTACAGCTTGCTCTTGCCTGAACCCTTCAAGTCACACCCGATCGTGTAACCGAACCAAAGCAACGAATTAATCAAAAGGGTTAAATGAGTCGATAGAGATTTTACAAACAAAGACGTGGGATTTCGAGCTTAGAGCGTCAAAGCCAAACGTCGAAAGTCGAGTCACATTTAGGAATTGACGAGACAGAAAATTTAGGTAAACACCAAAGTCAATACATAGTCGTAGCCTCGCATTGGCCTAGCCATGCGAGGGCTAGGCTATATAGGGCTACTAGCCTAATCACTAGCAAGGACGCAAGCCCAACAGTCCTATACGGGTGCTGGCTAGGGCTTGCTGGTCGAGCTCGCGTGCTAGAATTGGTAGTAAGGCCAGCCACATGTTAGCGTGTTAGGCCTCGCTTACTACTGCTAGCGCTAGCTAGCCTCGGCTGGCACGCCCAGCCTCTCACACATTAGCGAGATGCTGCTAGCACGAAGGTTGGTGCGCGGCACTGGAGCAGCGCCCAACAACATGCATCCCGCATGTGCGCGTGGCTTGTTGTTGCGGGCTAGTGCAGCAAGGCCTAATAAGGCAGGCGCAGCCGAGGGACCAGGCGCCAGCGTGGAAGCCTTGGTGCCTAAGGCGGGCTGCCAGCTGGCCGCCTATTAGTAAATTCAATTTTGCGAGGGATGACTTGAAGAGTGAGGAGCCATGTGGTCCTCCTGGTGGTCATCACCTACTTCCTTGCTTTCTTTGTGACACTTGTTGTTTGATGACTTTTTTGACTTTTTAAGTTAATTTTGAATTAAATTAATTCTTTCTGTAGGCATTTTACCATCTATCCCACATTGAAAGATGTTAGGAATTCTTGGGATCATTTCCCTATAAATACCAATAATTTGGTATTAGGAATTTCACTTGAGTTGGTGAACTATAAGGGATCTCCAAAAGAGAGAAAACCTTAGTTCAAAAACTATAAGTTATTTAGGTCTAGCCTTGTCTAAGCTACGAGGTAGGGGTCGATTCCGATTTGGGAAGCGTGGGTGTGAGCCGTCGGAGGTTTTGCACTTGATTAGCATGAAGCATTCCAAGTTCGAGCTCATTCAGTGAGCGAAGCACGCGTCTAGGGTGAGTTTCTTTTTTTCTATTTTCTTTATGTGTTCGGGTTTTTTTTTTATTTGCATGCTTTTGTTTATGTTGTATTTATTATGCATGCTATCCGGTTTCTAGGTTTTTTTAATTAGCTGGTAGACCAAGGGATCTCACACTGCTTTGCATTAGTCGCCCAACCCCAAGCAAACGCTAGGTTGAGGCCTTTAACAAGTTAATCTCATACGGCATTAAGAAGAAAATTGAAAGGGTTGGCGGTCTATGTGCAAAAGAGTTAACTCATGTATTATGGGCCATCTAAACAACTGAAAAAGGGGCAACCGGCGAAACCCCATTTCTCATGGTGTATAGTGCTGAAGCCGTCTTACCTATCGAGGATTATGAGCCAACTCTTCGACTCATGCTATAAAACAAAGAGGCAAACTGGGAGGCCATGCGGCTAGCATTAGACGCACTTTCAGAACGTAGAGGCAATGTTGCCTTGCGTTATGAGATTTACTGTCTGAGAATGACAAGAGCCTATAACAGGAGAATACACAAATGGCCCTTAAAGGTTGGAGACTTTGTGTTACGGAAAATTGAGGCAACCGGTAGGGCCAATGAGCAAGGCAAGTTGACACCCAATTGGGAAGGACCCTACCGGATCTATAAAGAAGTAAGAGGCGGCACCTACCGCCTAGAAACATCAGACGGCAGGAAGCTCGCCAGAACTTGGAACGTAGACAACTTAAAGAAGAAATAGTTCTAAGATTTGTAAATTTTTTGCAAATGAGAAGCTTAGTAATGAAAAATCGCTTTATATTTTAAATTTGATTATTTTTGCTTTATTAGATATGTCTCTTAATGGGAACACTGCCTGTGCAATGTGCAGGCGACCAAATCAAAACCAACTGTCTACTCCAACAAGAGCAAGACATCCGACGACTCCCATATGGGTGAATTCGTTGCAGAGAACATCTCCCATTTAGGTGGTACATTGTTGCGTAAACTCAAACACAAATGGCCCAATTGATTGATCCAATAAGAGTTAACTCATAGCCGTTTGACCTGCATAATTTAAATTGAAGCCTAAAAACCACATGTCCGTTGGACATCAAGTGGTATCCGACCAATATTCCAACTTAGAATAAAAATTTCCATTCTCCCAATGGGGAAAAAGGACGCCTGTGTACATTTAATTAACCTTGACAAATGACCTAGGCGGTGAAGAAGATTTTCCTTATTCAATGGACTAGGCAATTCCGAGAACGCCTGAGTATCCAAATTTATGCCGCCTGAATCTTAGATGGCTATGTAATTGGTTTGGGGCAATCACGATAGTGATTGATTAACCAAGGAACTTGACATACTCTTTAAAGTATCAAAAGTTCCCAAGTCAATCAATCAACTTTTTGAAACCAGCCACACAGCCGCCCAGGGTCAAGAGGCCAGTCGGTCTGATAGTTGTCGCATGCAATTAACAAGTTAGGCAAAATTAAAGCATATATATATAACAAAAATCAAAGAATTGTAAAATTAAAAATTGAAACAAAATCGACTCATTCGACTACTTCATAAATAAAACCTAACCAAAAGGCCGGGAGAGAGATTGTCAAATCGGATCTACGTTCGGGAGAATTCGTGTTTATAAATACAAACATAAATACTCGGCATGAAGGTCAAAATTGGAGACGACTCAAGTTCGAAAAGAAATAAATAAAAGCTAATCTTGCTGAGATGGGGCCACCGACGCATCCTTCCTAGGCGGAGGTAGAGTAAAGTTCACTTGTGCATCCTTTGTCTCGTGCTCTTCCTCTCCCTCCTCCTCGCCCTGAGCCGGCTCCTCACTATCTGAGGCCTCTTTGTTCGCCCATGTATTAAACGACTTCGGCTCCAGCTCCGGTTTTCCCTACGCCCTTTTTGTAAGAATAAGGTCTACATAGTGGTATCTCAAGGCAAAGACACCATATTCGGTTCCCGGATGAACTAGGTCCCATGTTATTTTCATTCGTTCCTCACAGTACTTCATTGTCCTCTATGAGGCGGCTTTGCTCAGCCTTCAGAGCCGTCTGGTAATTGGAGTGGGAAGCCGCCAGCTCATTGTTCAGGCGGTCGATGTCTGCCTAGAGAGTAGTGTTCTCCTTGTCAGCACCCTCTAAAGCCTTGAGGTTCGACTGAGCATTCTTAAGTGCCGCCTCATGGTCAGAGGCTTTCTTGTTTGCCTCATCCAGCGTAGCCGTTAGACGTCTGATGGAGTCCACCTGAGTCAGTAACTTAGCCTTAGCCTAAAGATAATTTATTGTACATTGGTACTAGCCAACGTCGGCGGACCCATTCGCCCATATGTTGGCCTTCCTCAGATCTTCTTGTTTGCGGGCGTATGGCTTTTTCAGCCCATCAACTCTCAGCATCGCCTGTATTGTACTAGCGGCATGTTAGAATTACAATCGGCATTATACTAAGAAGGATATCTGATAGTTAAGTTAAATTACCTTAAATAGTAGGGTAAGGATGCGTTCAACATTGAACGTATGCACCCAGGAATGACCTCCTTATCCTCTTTGGATATTGACCTCAGCATGGTCTTTGACAACTGTTGCACATCCGGCCATCGGGGGGATTGATCTGAAGCATAAGGTAGATTTGGTGAGAAACCAGCAATGATGCCACCAATAGACTGCCGGCTGCCTGAAGAACCTTCTGACTGCTGCTGAGAGTGTGTGTTGACCCGTATGGGACAAAGAAGGTCAAAAGCAATGTTGAAGAAGTCATCCATACATAGGGATATTGGCTGAAGGCTGTGATCGTCTACAACCGCTACAAAACCACTTGCAGCTTTAGATGGCTCGCCACTCTTTGGCACCTCAGAGGCACCCGACTTGTTTATTTGGTTTACCCAATACCATAATCTTTTATACTCTTCTCACCGACGGTCAGACGACCCTTTCCAACTGGGAGATCAGGAATCGACTGAGTGGAAGACACCTACCTTGACTTGGCTAAGCTTTTGGCCTCGTATTCAGGCTTCCGTTTAAACAGCTTGGAAAAGGACCGCGGAGGTCCCTTGTCTCCATCCTAGACAGAGAAATTCAAGTGTTAAAGGCATAGTCGGTTATAATCGGCTATGTTAAATGGCAAAATGAAGAAAGACTATGACAGGCGGACCATACCTGACCCTTGGCAGCCTGCTGGGCCTTTTTCTTCGCGGCATTGTCCTTCCATATCATAGGTATAGAGCGGGCATGAGTCTTATCTTTTGGAAGCATTCTCCTGGAAGCAATGGAGGCGGCATGAAAATGTCGGATGTCGGAAACAATGGAGGCGGCATGAAAATGTCGGATGTCTATTCTACGTACGTTTATAAATCATCGTTCTGAGACCACAGGCGGACAATAAACATTCATCTCTAATCTTAACCACTCATGCTTTAGTACCCAATTTTTGGGCACACTTATTAGTTCACTGGTTGACAGGGGCATGGTTGTTAGCCCAAAGAAATCTGGTTATACTATTGCCTTGTTGTTCTCATTCGGGATCCGGGGCATGGCACACTTCTGGCCCAGTAATTCGAGGATCTTATTGTAACGACGATATTCATGATTTTCCCACCGTTAGGGGGAGGATACAAAATAAAACTTGTTCCTCCAACCAGTCCACTTAGACGGCTTGTCTAAGGTCATGAGGTATTCGGGGTAGATGGCCAGTGTGTACCACGCTGGCCAGCCGCATGGGTTACAGCTTAGATAATGCATCTTTGCAAAAGCCTCCCAATTGGGATGAAGGTTCTGCATCTCACAGGTGGCAATGTACCCCAAAAAGTGACCTAGGAGTTTGGGGTCAACTGCCACACGCCTAGGCCATATCCTCGAAGGATGGCCTTTATTGCATCATGGAGTGGGAAATGGAGGCTGGCTAAGAACACCGCCTCATAGCAGCAAAAGTACTCATTAGCGTTCTGCTGATCATCCTTCCAAGTTATGGTGACCAGTTTAGGTGGCACCCGGATGTCATAGTTTCCCCCAAGGGGACGTTTCATTTTGAAATTCTCTAAACCCTGCTCCATGTTTTCCTTGTCCTTAGCAGACACATGGATCTAAAACGGGTCCGTCACATCACTCCACTGTTTATGCTCTTCCTCCTCACTATCCTCAAGCGAAGATAGCGAGTTACTGCTACTCTCTTCAAAATTTGACCCAGAGGCAGACTCCCCACCGTCTCTCTCGGAGCCAGATACATAGCCGGCCTCGTCTCCTTGTTCGGACTTATCCCCTAGTTCAAATTCCTCAAAGATCCCATCACTTGCAGAGATGGCTACACCGTGGGAAGAATTTTCTTCTATGGTCATCCGGCAAATCTATCTCCTTAACCGGGGTGACCTCGTTAGTCGGCACTTTAAAAGTGCCCTCCTCTCTATACTCTGGGTCTTGTGCTGTCTATTTGATCCAAGCCATTTTGTCCTGCATAAACACACAGATAGTCGGATTTAGGGAAGAACTAGGGTGGTCCAAACACCCAGAGACGGCACCCCCAGTCCTAGACTTAGCTGTACCAGGAGACCAGCTGACTATTGTCCTAGGTTGTGCCGTGTGTGTAGGTAATAAATCCATTTATTCAATGTAGTGTACACAAACTGGAAAAAGGATGAAAGAGATGAGAAAAGGAGAGACGGTTACCTTGATGAGATTTCTGGAAAGGGAAGATGTCAAGGATTGGCCGGCAGACTCAAACGGAAATAGCAAACGATATTTTTGGTTCCAAGAATCTCATGTGTTTAGCAGTCTCTCTCTCTAAGATTCCTTGATCTCTCTCTCTCTCTCTCTTTCTCTCTCTCTCTCTCTATCTCTGGACTTTGTAAATGGAACAAAGATGAGGGAGGGGAGGGGGGTAAAAAGCCTTTTATATAGGGGTAACACTAGGGGCACCCTTGTAATTTCCCTAGAAGGTGAACAGTTAAAAACTATTCACCAACAAAAGCCAGATAAGTGTCACAAGTGCCACATGGCATGCCACGTGACCCCTGTGAGGGGCAAATGATTTGGGTAAAAACCCCTAACCACATAGCCCAATAAGAAGGTCACACGTGTTAGGCCAAGAGAGGACCAAACAGGACCAATCACTAGTTGGCACGTGACCTTCCAAATAAGAAAGGAAAAAGGCGGCCATTAGGGCCCAATTCTCGAGAAAGCCGCATAGCGGTGCTGCCCACCAAATCTAGGTCAGAATGACCTAGATCAGGGCACATTTTCCAATGACCCTATAAGTAGGGAGATTTACCCCAATTTGAAGAAGTTGGTCAGCCCTTCTAGTAGTCTTAGAATATATCCCTACTTTTTCTAGAGCTTCCATTACCGCAACTATATGTGCATAAGATGAAGCTAGAAGTTTCTAAACATTCATCTCAACCTTAGTGTTTTTGAGCTACTTAACAATGTCATTATCTTCTACGATAGGTGCGTATTTCTTGTTGAGTTATAAGTATGGGTACTGTTATGACTGGTGGTTAGTTGCACTCGCCCGGACCTTGTAAGCACAGTGATACGGGAGTCTTCATCCCAAATGTCATCATTGTCTTCAACAGGGTAAAGTACAGCAAGAGGTGATTCCACCATATCTTTGAGGTATACATCCTCATCATCACTATCCCAAATTCCATTAATGTTGACATCTTTATTCAAGATGTCCTCTAATGTTGGGGTTTTGATGACAAGTTTACCATTATCTATGGGTCCTTGGATATATTCCTTGAACCTGAAAAAAATTTTTGTTAAGTGCCCTCCGGAATGATAGTACTTGCAGTAAAATTTGTTCATTGTTTTAAGAGACTCGCATGAATTTGGTTAAAGAGGCTTGACTTTACCTATTTCAAGGAGTATGTCAAAGGCTCTTTCATAAGGGACGTCTATGGGTGTGTAAGCCCTCTTGTTCCTTTTTCCTTGTGGTTCAACAACGTTGAAGAAAAACAGTTTTCTTCCAACAGTGTTTGGTTTGTGAGACGAAGAGGAGGGGTCACACTTTCTTTTGGGGATAGGCTCATTTTCTATCTTATTTACCTTCCTATAAAGAACATAAAGTTCAAGACTCAATTCGTGAAGACAATCAAGAAGGTTATTTAAATCTACAATGATAGGATTTTGAGCGGGACTAGCATTTTCTTCGTTGGTAGTCTCTTCTTGAAATCAGTCATGGCATCGAAGAAAATCTCCTCTTCTTCTTTAATGGCATGAATTTCTTCCATGGAAGTATCTTAAACTGGCTTAATAAGGAGTGATGGATCTGTTGGATCCTGTTCATCAAAAATAGACAAGGAATCAGAATGTGGAGAATTTTTAATTCTTGGCTTCTTACTAGCAGGAGGCACTGGAAGTTTGTTGTTGTCAATCAGGTATTGGATGGCCTCCTTTAATTTCCTACAACTTTCAGTAGAGTGGACCATACCTTGATGATACTTGTAGTGTGCATTTGGATCCCAATTGGATTGTCTCTTTTCGAGTGGAGGATCTTGCATAGGTCTAATAGGAATAATAAGTCCTTTGGCGTGAAGTCAATCAAAGGCGGTATCATAAATCATTCCAATAGGGGTGAACTCTCTTATATATTGCTTTCATTTTATTATTCATGGCTAGGACATCATTTAGATTAAAGGTACTAACATTGTTACTAGAGTGGTGTTTTTAGAAGAAGAAGGATTGTTGTTCTTCTTTCCTTTCCAACCACTATTGTTACTATTTTTAGCAGCTTTTTGTTTTGTAAGACCATCCTCAATTTTGATGCCTATGTTATAGACACCTTTGAAAGTGTATAGTTTGCAATGATATTTAAAATGTTTTTGGTATTTCTCTTGGATGTACTTAATGAACATCCTTATAGATTCTTTCTCACTTGGAACTTTGATCATCCTAGTGGAAGTTTCCTTCCATCTGTTATAAAAGGAAGTGAAACCTTCATTCTCTTTTTGTTTAAGAATTTCAAGTTCCCTATGATTGGTTTCTACTTGAATATTACATTTGTATCTATCAATGAAAGCATGTGTAATAAAATCCCAAGTAGCAATTTTCTCAGTGCCTATGGAGAAGAACCATTGTTGGCATACTTGTTCAAGAGAAAGCAGGAAAAGCTAGGGCAAACCTTCTTGTCAATTCCCTTGATCTCCAAGAGTGTCTTAAAGGCCCTCAAGTGAAAGTAAGGGTTGTCAGTAGTTTGAATTTAGGGTTGTCATTGGTAGAGAACTTCTGCGGAAGATGTTCGGTATCTACTGAGACCCGACCCCCTTAGAACTTATACCAATGTACTTGTAGTCATTGGAGATTTGACTCAAGCTGTCCTCCATGCACTTAATTGTCTCTATTAGTACTTTCTTGTTAAGGTCTTCGACTTAGGTTGTGAGTCCCTTGAGCATCTCAGCAAGTCCATTCACAATTTCTTGACGTTTCTCAAATTCATCTAGACTGGCCATTAGTTGTATCTTCTTTCTGTGTCGAATCGGTTTATCGAAGAGTATTACTTGAACGAAAGTGTTGTCCTTGATTAAACGCCCTTCTCTCCTTGACCAAGAGCTGTAATATTAAACCATTGAGTCTTTTAATGACTTAACTCAAATTGACTCATACTTTTATTGGGTCAAAAAAGCAAAATATTGGTGCATATTTTGGGAATCAAGTAAAACATGGGTGCATATTTTGGTAATCAAGTATGAGCATCAAGTAACATGGTTTATGGTGGGAGGATGATATCCGACTTACCCCCCTAAAAAAATGACGGAAAATAAACATACAAGACTCTAGACATGGTCATGATGAAAGACATGTACAAAGTGTGTGCTAAGACTCGTGAGTTAAAGTGACATGTTCAAGAATCGTGTAATGACCATGGGATTAAACATGTGATTACATTCAAGCAAAGACTAAGTTAAGACCTTGTTTGTACAATAATCGGTTATGGAACGTCAATCTAATTTGTTTTCGGTGATCCTTTCAAAGGTTTAAGCCTATAGTCCTACTACGTCAAGTACGTTTAGACTAGATTTATAAGTTCAAATTTAATAACCAATTAATTTAAGCAAAGTCCTTTTTAATCCTTGGTTAATTTGTTAAGACTTTATTTACAAAAACAAGTCAACACAAAAGGTTAGTTTAATCACAAGTTAGGAATGCACAAGTCGTCAAGTAGTCACAACATGATGTAATGAGTATGAAACCTAACCATGGCTCTAGTTCTCTAAAGGTCAAGGACTATGGTGTCAAAAAAGGGTCCATGGTTTTGAGTCCGGATGCATCGCACGGAAGCCTTACCTTTGGAAGAGTTGGCAGGATGGATGTGACCCCACAAGTTAGACTTGCTTCCATGGTTTTGTGAATCCACAATCTTGAATGCACCCATTGTTGCACGGAGTCTTCATTAGGGTTGATGAACGTGAATACTCAAGGGATGACCATATGTAGAATACATATGGGTTTAGAAAAGTGGGAAACTCTCAATCAGGAAGTAACATCGGCAAAACAGTACTAGAACAGGGCAAAACAAGAATACAGAATTCTACCGCAATGTCGCGAGAACTTGGCGCGAGAAGACAGAGGTTATCGTGCTGGACAACTCTGTAGCGTCGCGATAAAGTTGTCGTCTAGCGACAAACTCTGTCGTCTCGCGACATTTCCAATTCTTCGCGGTAGTTTTCTATGTTTGACGTTTTTTCCGATTTTCGTAGTGTTTATTCAATTTTAGTTGTGAAAGATATTTCCAGCTCTAGGCGAAAGAGGCAAATAGGGACCGGTTGAAACCCCCTATTTGGCAACGGTTTTGAACCGTTAGGTATTTGAAGGATGCCAAATCTCTGAAGATTTGGCACAGGTTCAAAACCGGTGGCTATATAAAGATTTGGCACCGGTCAACCGGTGCCAATTACCCATGGCGCGCTTTTTTTTTTTATTTCAATACAGTAGGTACCGGTTTTGACTTAGAACCAGTGCCAAACGTCCCCAAAAAAATTTTAAAAAAACTGTTGGCACTGATACTTTTCCAAAACCGGTGCCAAAAATTCCCAAAAAAAATAAAAAAAATAAAAAATTTGCATTTTTTTCACTTAAATCGTACCAAATACTTATATATAATCATAATATACATAAAAACACATATATTTTCTTCAATAACTTGTAATATTACACTTTAAAATACTAAAAAAAAAACACATGAGATTTCAGTTGAATGTTGACTAGTACACTTGGATCTTGTTTTGGTTTGTTGAGAAGTTTGTTGTGTTGATACTACTGTGCTGCTGTCTGTTTTCCTTTTGCAGCCATGTTGCTGGTTTTCTGGGGCGCTGTGATGCTGAGCTGTTGTGTTGCTAGGCTGGTTCTTGGTGGTGATGCAAATGTGTCTGTTTTCTGTGCTAATTCATCCTGTAGAGAGCAAACTTACAAGTCAGGCAAGAGGAATGTAATTATAGGCAGAATTAAAAACATAGAATTTTAGCACAACATCTTAATTCCTATCTAGGGTCTAAATATATAACTTCAAATGTTTTAATATACTGTTGAAACATATCCTGTCAAAGCTCCCACATATACTATCCAAAATTTTCCCAACAACATTTGCCTCTTGAATTTAGACAAAACAGACATGCTATTAGGCTGTTTTTTTTTCCAAATTGTGAGTGTTTTAATAACAACTCCCATCAAAATAAATCATAGGCTGTCATAGAACTTTAACTTCAGCTTATGCAATACCCAGCTAACCAAAGTAATTACACTGGGTTTTAGTTCCCCTCAACTTCCTGATAAATCAAGCAATCAAATTAAAACTAAAAGAACCAAGCATCAGCTTGTCATGCATAAATTTCCACATAATCCCATTAGCTTAATTCAAATAGCTCAATTCCCAAATAACAGCCTTCCATTAAACCGAATTCCATTAGCTTGATTCAAATAGTCCATAGCTAATGCTTTTCTCACTGTAAGATACTAGTACATGCCCAAAGAATGGAAGACATGTCAATACAATACTACATGTCTACAACTTATATAATAAGTTGAGCTAGCTCAAGCAACTTCTCAGCTAAATCTTGAGATCAAATATAGCTCTAAATCACTAGCGATAAGATCCAATACCAGTGAAGAGTGAAAATTAGGCACTTGATAGACTGCGTATGAACAATTCGTATATCAAGTATGGAAATTGAAGATTATGACACTAGCTAACTCTGTTTTTCTGAACCACCACCCAGGACATATTAATAGACGCATGTAAACATGTATATCAAATGTCAACAGACCTGTAACTATCTTGTTCAGATTCCATTGAACTTTTGATTATAATGAGCAATATCAAGCCATGTATATTAACCTCAATAGTCAAGACATTGTTTAATGAAGGTGAATTAAAAAAAGATTAGCTATAAAGCATTAATGCCCTAACCTCTCAAAAGATTTAGCACCCGTGCAAAAATCACTATATTCCCAGGAAAGGCATCAACCTAAAAGCAACCATTACAATGTTTACAAACATATATGACAGGAGAAATGGTGTAGTAATCGTAGCATCATTCATTGAAATCGTAGCAATCGTAGCTTATTTGTCATCAAGCTTCATTTTTTCTTGTAAGGCTTTCATTTGTTTTGCTCTTTCTTCTGAGAAATTCTTCAATGTTTCCTGGACAGAGAACATGAAATTAGTATAGATTAGATTAAAACACAGTGACCTTGACACCAAACTGGGCACTCACAACAACTTCACTTGCGGGAGTTGAGTTACGAAAGAATATTGTTGTCCCTTCCATTGCCTGCTCAGGTAAGTCCATGCGCAACTTGAGTCCCATTTCTGAAAATGCAGACAAAAGGGCCACATGATCCCCCTGTTGTTGAAACAAATATTTCGTAAGATGATAAATATGATCAAATACAAGTTCTAAGATGTATATTATCTTTGAGAACTCAGTAAAGTGCATCAAGGAAAAAAGAATTTAAACTAATCAAAAACTAATTATAAAATCAGATTAAATGAAACAACAGCTACACTAGAAATAAAATGTAACATAGATATTGTTTCGGGGTTTTCTGATGTCCTGCGGGAGAGTTACAATTCCGAGACTGGAACCGGACGCCTGTACCTGCAAAACAAACGGATGCTCCGGATGATTGGAGATCCGCCTCCTACGGTCAAGTTAGTACTTGATTAAGGAGTAATTAATGCGGAAATTAAAGTGATTGGGTCTCTCTAGGTGAGAGTGTTTAATGTGTGTAATCTGCGTTTTTAGCGTGTAAAATCCCTTAATGAGGATTAAGGGAGGTATTTATAACCTCGGGAAACGTGTCAATCTAGGTTTAGGTTAACGTTGGGCTGATTGGGCTTCCCTCGGAAGTTGGGCCTAGGTGACCGGTTATCCCAGGTGTCATGGGAAGGACACGTGTCGTGTCGTAATTGGTCCGTAGTGGACGGATCATTGCTTGACACGTGGCAGGCTCCTATTGGCCCATGTGACGGACACATGGCGGAACCTGATTGGTCCACTTGTCAGATGGTGATTGGTGGGGAAAAATCCCCTAATCATTTGCCCCTCACAGGTGGCACGTGACTGGTCACGTGTTACCTGTGACAGGTATCGCCCTATAACAGGCGACGACCTGCTACAGGTGTCACTCGGCGAGAGGCCGAGAAATTCTCCCGCCAAAATTTTGAATTCTGGAAGTGACGCTTCGCCTTCTCACTTCGCCTATATAAAGGAGTGTTGACTTCGGTCATTTTCACACTTGAAAACTTTGTGAGAGAACATTCGGACACCTGAACTTGCTCTGACATTTTGGACCCTTTCTGCCTACCGCCTGCTCTGACAAGCCGACTGCAAAGGATTTTTAGAACTTCATCAATCGTCACTCGTTCAGGTAACCGTCGGTTCTCTTACTCTTAATTTTCTCTTTACTTTATTCTTTTTTGAAATGGCACCACGGAAGCGCACGACACGACCTAGGTTAGTGATCAGCCGGTCACCGGGGACGGCTGAATCTAGGACTAGGAGTGCCGCCTGCCCTTTTCTGGACCCATCTTTTCCCTTTATACAAAGTCCGACTGTATCTGTGTCTATGCAGAGCATGATGGCCAGAACAAAAAAGACTGCCAGGATCTCAAACTCAGACGGCTCCTCCCACACGGTGCCGATTAGTGAAACATCTAACCAGGCGCCAGATGTGGAAGTGAAACAAAGCGGCTTGAAAGCCGGCAGTTCTGAGGGAGGAGTCAAAGTGACCCCTTCCCATTTTACAGTTGACAATTCTACATTCTCTCCTGCTCCTTTTAAAGGAGAGGAGGCGGGCCCCTCCGGGAGAGGGGAGGAGTCGTCCTCTTCGGACTCGTCAGAGGACGATTCCGAGTCTAGCTCTTCTGGCCATGCTTCCCTGGACACAGATGAGAAAAATAGTCGCCTACAAGAGACGAGGCTTTCTCACGCAGTTGAGAAGGGGGACGATTGGGCGGAGCCATCCGCCTCTCATAGAGAGAAAAATACCCCCTACTACTGCACGGTACCTCGGGGCCGGATCACGGCCATGCAAGAGAAAGTGGAGAGCTTTATCGCAAACCACACAATGGGCCCCGGCTTTTTAGTGTTCGTGCTGGATCCAGAAGACACAGTCGTATGGCCGGCTGGTACCAGTTATGATGGCGCCAGCTTTGGCTGCTACGAGGCGGCCATCAAGGCTGGGCTGCGCTTCCCACTACATCCAGCTGTTCAGCGGATCTTGGATGGGTATGAGTTGGGGTTATGGCAGTTAGCCCCGAACTCCTGGGTCAACGTACTCGGCTATGTGGCCGGGTGCAAACTGCACGGGGTGGAGCCGAGCTTCGAGGATTTCGCCCACATGAACTACCTCAGCCGGACCCCTAAAGCAGGCGGTACCGGCTGGTATCAATTGACGAGCCACAGGTGCTACCTCATGACGAGAGGTAAAGCGAACAAATGGAAGGACTGGCGGAGCACCTTCCTCATCATTGAGAGTTCAGACACAGAGCTGAACAAGCGCTTCAACAGGTGGAACAGGAATCCGCCCCTTCTTGCAGGCGGCCGCAGCATGCCGCCTGTTCCCCCCAAGGCTAAGAAAGAGATCCTAGATAAAGGACTCTTCAAAGTAGAGTCGAAGGTGAACTCTACTTCAGGGGTACGAGAGCAAGTACCCCTGCACCGCGTCTCGAGCTTCAAATGGCTCTACGACGAGTACTTTTTGGCCGCCTGTGGCCTCAGCAGTCGGTGCTCAAGAGGTAGCCGGCCTGTCGAATACTTTGTTGTTCCATGCATTTCTTGTTATGACTTTTATTAACTTTGCTATTTGTTTTTGCAGCGGACGCCATGAGCAAAATTACCGCCTCCAAGACTGCGGCGGCCATGTTGCGGGCCTCCATCATGCAACAGTCTTCAGCCGACTCCCCCAACAAGGGGGCACCCTTGGTGGGCTTCGAACCTTTCACCCTATTTTTGGAGTTGTATTTATGCATATACTGACTCTTTTCTTCTTTTTTAGACGGGCGCTCCAAGAGCTTCTTCTTCCCAACAGCCAGGCCCTAAGGCCCGGAGGACGACTATTGCGAGCTCTCCTGGTTCTGCCAGGAAACATGTGGCGGCTGAGAAACAGCCGGCCACTTCTTCTAAAACTCCAGCTGGGCCACCTAGAAGTATGAAATTATCCTTGTAAATTTTAGACTTGCTCCCTTCTTTACTAGGTCTAATCCGTTTGTTTATGCTTGATGCAGCCGGCCCTCAGGAGCCTGACTTGGTCGAGGTGGCCAAGTCTATGATCAAGGCCATTCCTCCAGCTGAAAGGGAGGCGGTCAGGGGTGTCGGCACCCTTGACCTAGACGGGATTACAGGGGTTCTTGCTGAGGTATACTTAGCATATTTTTTAGTATTTGAATTCCAGGACGCCTGTTTTCTTTTTTGTTTGGAAACTGACGCCTGTTTCCCTTTTTACTTAGGCCTTGCTCCGAGTGAACGGCCTTCGCAAGCCGCTTCACCGGAAGAACAAAGAAGTAAAGGCTGCAAAAGCTATGGCCGCCTCTGACTGTGATAAGGCAATGTTTCAAATTGCCTAAAATCAAGTTCTGACCATTGATATTCTTTATTATCAGGCGCAGGCTACCGCCGCTATCCGGGCTCAGTTAGAGGCGGCCCAGAAGAGGAATAACGAGCTGGAGGCGACCATCAACAACCTCAAGGCCGAGATGAGACCTCTTCGCCAAAAGATGTCCTCATACGAAACCTTGGAGAAATCCTTGGCGAGCGTAAAGTACGCCTGGTGACCCAGGAGAAGAGTCTTACTCAGGAGCTCTCGGAAAAGGCCGAGCAAGAAAAGAAACAGCTGGTCCGGGAGATGATGGAAGACTCTGCTCAAATCCAGCGCATGACTTGGGGCCGCCTCTTCCCCAATGCCGACTTTGCCTCATGGGAAAAAACGTACCGCCAGTGTTCTGATAGATATAATCAAGAGATCGTGGCGGCTGCTGAGGAAGAGGCATTGGAGGAGGAGGAGCAGCCGGTAGTGGCGCTTGTGCCGCTTGGGGGTAATGCATCAAAGAAGGATGCAGCTGAAGCCGAGTCCAGCAAGAAGAGTGCTGACCAGGCGGCAGCTGCTAATATTGAAGATCTGCCCCCTTCTTAAGCTTTATGTCTTCTTTCCACGGCCTGCGTGCCGTTTGTTTGTATTTACCCGGCCAGGGGGCCGGGGCTCTGAATATTTTGCGGTCTTTAATGACCGGCTTCTTTTTAATGAATTTTTTTGTTTTGCTTCAAATTTGTTTAAGTATTGAATATTCTGATATCCAATTGTACACTATACCCACTGTTTTACATGGCCGATAGTTGCAGACAGGTACGGATAGTTAGTCACGCCGCCTATGCCCCTGGACGACTGGTTGTCTGTTTCCAGGCTAGACGATCAGTCGGCCATTTATCCAATCGGTATTCGAACCATTTTAAAGACTGGATCCCCTTTAGGCAGGCGGTCCTGTCAATTGTAAAATTAACCAAGTATGAAAGTTGTTTCCCGCCATATTTAATCTAGTGTGAACAGGTGCTGTATGAACACCTTTTTAGTTTCATACTAAAATTTTTAAGGAGTGACCAAGTAAACATGATTGTTACCTAGTCGCCAAGTAACTGAGTAGTAGAGGTATCAAGCGGTGGATACCGGTTGTTCCCCTTTATTCGCCAATGTTTGTTGGCTTTTAACTCATAAGTTGTTAACCTAGCAGGTGTAGTGGTTGAGAGCCCCTGTTTGCTAAAAATAGGCGGACGACTCATACCTTTTAGGCTCCATACTAAGTTTGAGAGAGTGAATATGAGTTAACTTTGGAGTTACTCAGTCGCCGTCACTCCTACTTGAGTAGTAAAGGTACCAGGCGGCGGAGGCCGGCTGAACTTTTTGATTCGCCAATGTTTGTTGGCTATTAACTCAAGAGGTACCCCCTGCATTTATCCCAAGTAATGCAGGCGGTCATCTGACTCAGATGCCAACTGCTACCACTAGTTTGGTTAGTGATAGAGTTATCCTTGTCTGAAAAACGGCTACGTGGTTGCCCTAGGGGATAGTCGTATAGGTGCCGTGTAATTAGTTTATAGAGCAATGTTCCACCCAAAAGGGAGCTGCTCTCTGCGACGAATTTCATCCGGAGGGATGCCGTCGGACGCCTGCTATGATGTTGGGACAGGTCGTATTAGTTTTGAAGATTGGATCAGTTGGCTTGGCGCCTGGTCTGATCATTCGGCCTGTGGCCTTGGTTAGTTCTTGGTGAACGTAGGTGCTAAGTAAAAGGAGGGTAGCCGCCTGTTTAGGCACAGGGTCGGCCAGGCCCTGATCATTTTTAGTTAAGTATAAGGGGGGTGGCTGTGTGTTTGGAAACAGTCGGCCCTCTTCTATGGAGAGTAGCCGACTATATGTCCAGACGGCATGCCCCTATGGTGATAGAGTAAAATATTCAATGGAGAGTAGCCGACTGTAAAGGTACAGGCGGCATGTCCCTCTGAAGATAGAGTAAAATACTCAATGGAGAGTAGCCGACTGTAAAGGTACAGACGGCATGCCCCTCTGAAGATAGAGTAAAATACTCAATGGAGAGTATCCGACTGTAAATGTATAGGCGGCCTGCCCCTCTTAAGTAAGAATAAAACTTAAACATGGAGAGTAGCCGACTGTTTGTCAGCAGGCATGCCCCTCTTAAGTAAGAATAAAAACTGAGTATGGAGAGTAGCCGACTGTTTGTTAGTAGGCGTGCCCCTCTTAGTACAAAATTGAATATTAAGTATGCAAACTTTTATTAAGTAGCCCTTGACTATTTACATCATTCAAAAGAAATATTTCTTAAGATTATCTACATTCCAAGTTCGAGGCAACGGTTGTCCGTCTGGTGTTCCCAGACGGTAGGTACCGTCCCTGACCTCTTCACAGATTCGGTAGGGTCCTTCCTAGTTGGGAGTTAGTTTGCCAGACTCATTAGCCCTACCAACTGCTTCCATTTTTCTAAGTACAAAGTCCCCCACTTTGAGTGGACGCCTGTGTACTTTTTTTGTTGTATGATCTAGTCATTCTCAGGCGGTAAATTTCATGGCGCAAGACATCATTGCCCCTCCTTTCAGGAAGTGAGTCTAATGCCAGGCGCATGGCTTCCCAGTTTGCCTCTTCGTCATATAACATTACTCGAAGAGTCGGCTCGTAGTGTTCTATTGGAAGAACAGCTTCCGCACCATAAGTTAGGAGGATTGGAGTTTCTCCAGTCGCCCCTTTTTCAGTCGTCCTAATGGCCCAGAGAACATGTGGTAATTCATCCGCCCATAGGCCGCCTGCTCGTTCAATCTTTTTCTTGAGACCGTGTGAGATGATTTTATTAAAAGGCTTCTACCTGGCCGTTTGCTTGTGGACGGCCGACAGATGCAAAGTAGTGTGCAATTCCTTGGTCACCCAACCAGCTTTTGAGAACAGACGTCTCAAATTGGGGACCATTATCAAAAACCATAGACATGGGAACCCCGAACCGAGTGATGACATTTTTCCAAATGAATGAAATTACATCCTTCGTCTTGATTCCCTTTACAGCCTCCGCCTCTAGCCATTTAGTGAAGTAGTCGACGGCAACAAGTATGTACCTCCTTTTTCCTGTAGCAGGCGTATATGGACCCAGAATATCCATGCCCCACTTAGCAAACGGTAGTGGGCTATGAATGGTAGTGAGTTCAGTAGCCGGACGGTGAATTAGTTTGCCAAATCTTTGGCACTTGTCACATTTTTTCACCATCACCATCGCATCTGCTTCTAAAGTAGGCCAAAAGTAGCCCTTCCGCCTTGCCCGTTGAGCAAGCGTCCTACCGCCTATATGGGAAGCACAGTAACCAGAGTGAAGATCGTCCAGTATCTCTCGCCCCTTTTCTGGAGTAACACACTTTAAGAAGGGTTGAAGGTACCCCCTTTTGTGAAGTTCTCCCTTTATTATTTCAAAACTGGTTGCTCGTTTTTTCAGTGCTGCCGCCTGTTGATGATCATCCGGCAGGGTACCATTTGTCAGATATGCCCTAATTGGATCCATCCAAGTTGAGCTTCTGTCTAAGATTCCAATAGGTTCTTCCTCAATGCTTCTCCTCTCCATTACTTACCAAAAAACAGTTCGAGGAGTATCACAGGAGGCGGATGATGCTAATTTTGAAAGTGCATCCGCCTGGTTGTTTTCTGATCTCGGCACTTAGGTCAGATGGAAATCCTCAAGGGAGCCGACTGCTTGTCGGACCGCCTGTAAATACTTGATCATGGCCGGATGGGTTGCTTCGTATTCGCCATTGTACTGAGTCACTATCAATTGTGAATCGGAACAGGCGTCCATTTTTCTTGCTCCTTCCGCCTTGCACATGCGGATTCCGGCTAGTAAAGCTTCATATTCTGCCTCATTGTTTGAGGCCTGAAAACTGAAGCGTAAAGCATACTCGTACCTGTCGCCCTCTGGCGACTGACATATGACTCTTGCTCCACAACCATTTGAAGTAGAGCTTCCATCCACATATACCTTCCAGACTTGGTCTGTAACTTGAGAGTCCGGAGGACGAGTCATCTCAACAATCAAGTCAGCAAAGGCTTGCCCCTTTACTGCTTTTCTAGGCTCGAAAGTAACTTCGAGGCTCTGTATTTCTATGGCCCATTTGATCATTCGGCCTGACGACTCCATGATGGTCAGTGGCCGCTTGATAGGTTGGTCTGTATACACGACGACTGCATGTGCCAAAAAGTAGGGCTTCAACTTTTTAAGAGCCATGAAGAATGCAAGACCAAATTTCTCCACTAAGGGATACCTCAACTCGGCATTTTTCAGTACATGACTGACAAAGTAGACCGGGAGCTGACAACCGTCTCTTTCAGCAAGGGGAACAGCGCTTAACACATGATCAGAGACGGCCAGGTACATGTAGAGTACTTCTTTGGGCAAAGGGCTGACCAGCCTCGGCAAGGAATGCAAGTGAACTTTCAATTTCTGAAAGGCTGCCTCAGCATCATGCCCCCATTCAAACCTTGCCTTTTTCTTAATTGCCTGGAAAAAGTATAGGCATTTGTCGCCTGATCGGCTTAGAAATCTTCCCAAGGCCGCCAGACAACCTGTTAACTTCTGAACCTCTCGGATGGTACGAGGCGACTGCATGTCAATGACCGCCTACACCTTCTCAGGGTTCGCCTCTATTCCTCTCTGATTGATAAGGAATTCGAGAAATTTCCCAGACTCAACTCCAAAGACACATTTCTTGGGATTGAGCATGACATGGTGCCGCCTGAGTGTGGCGAAAGTTTCTCGGAGGTCCGACAGATGATCTTTCTGAAGTTTAGACTTGACAATCATATCATCAATATATGCCTCGACATTTCTCCCAATTTGATCAAACAACACAGTGTTTATCATTCGCTGGAAAGTGGCCGGGGCATTCTTAAGACCAAACGGCATGACCGTGTAACAGTATAACCCCTGATCAGTGACGAAGGCCGTCTTCTCCTGATCTTTCTTCCATAAAGGAATTTGATGGAAACCAGAGTAGGCGTCCATAAAGCTCATCAAAGCATGGCCGGCTGTTGAGTCGCCCAGGTTATCAATTTTAGGCAAAGGGTAATTGTCTTTGGGGCACGCCTTGTTTAAGTCTGTGTAGTCTACACACATTTGCCAGGTGCCATTCGGCTTTTTAACAAGCACCACATTTGCAACCCAGTCTGGGAAGTAACATTGCCGAATGAACCCTGCATCAAGTAATTTTTTAACTTCGGCGGCTGCCGCCTGACTTCTTTCTTCGCCATGGTTCCGCTTCTTCTGCCGTACCGGCTTCTTTTTCGGATCCACGACAAGTTTATGTACCGCCAGATCAGGACTAATTCCTGGCATTTCATGGACTTCGAATGCAAAGATGTCCTTGTATTCTTTCAATAGTTTGTGAAAGTCGTCACCCAGGACTCTCAGAGCAGTCGTCCCAACTTTGACTGTTCGCTCAGGACGTGAGTCGTCTAAGATCAAGTCCGTATGCTCACCAGCCGGCTGAGGGCGGAATTCATCCGACCGCTCCTCTACCAATGATTGCTATTTTCTGTCTTTTCTTGCGGCCCCCGTCTGGGCTGCCTTTCTCTTCTTGCCGTCTGCTTCTTGAACAGGCGCACTCTCCTTGACATTGTCAAGGTCTATTTTTCCACCACTCGACCCAGTGGCCATAACAGTGGGCTTGACATCCGAGAGATAGCACTCTCGGGCCATCCTCTGATCTCCCCTTAGGGACCCGACTGTTCCATTATCCCTCTTAAACTTGAGCAACATAAGAGATGGGATTATAACAGCCTTGGAATTATTCAGGGTTGGTCGTCCCAGAATCATGTGGTAGGCCGAGAGTTCTTCTACTACCAGGAACCGGACTACCATGTGTCGTCCTTCCCCTTTTTCGCCCAGGCGGATGGGTAAATCCACTCGTCCCACTGGGTGGACGACTCCTCCTCCAAACCCTACTAAAGGGTGGGATGCCGGATGTATGCAATCAGTCTGATATTTTAGTTTCGACAGAAATTTGCTACTGATGAGATATGAGGAGCTTCCGGTATCTATGAGGATTCGGCCAACTCTCTGGTTGGCCACTTTACATTCAATAACGATAGGGTCGTCATGCGGCCCTCTTACCCCTCTTAGATCTTCTTCAGTGATGACAATCTCAGGAAATGAATATTTGGAGGGCCGTTCTTGGTGAACGGAATTTACATCTAACCGTCTGATATTGTCTTTGTTGCCCCTAATAGTGGGGCCGCCTCCTGAGAAGCCGCCTGCAATGGTGTAGACGACTGCATCATCTGTATCGGAGCTGTCGGCCTGTTGATTCTTTTTGGTCGACTGCTTTTTTGAGGAAGTGTTCCCCGTAGATTTCTTGACATAAGTGTCAAGATCACCTTGCTCAGCCAGGCGGTCCAGATACCGCATGAGACTGATGCATTCATTGGTGTGATGACCAACATCTTCATGATAATCACAGAATTTTTCTTGGTTCCGATTGTTTGCAGAACCCTTCATGGGGACCGGCTTCTCAATTGAGATCCGTCCCTTGATTTCCTTTAGGATAAATTGGCTATCCTTGTTAAACACATACTTTGGGGAGTATGGTTTGAATTCTTTTTTCTTCTTTTGGGACGGCTGTTTAGAGGAATCGATTGCCCAGACCTCTTTTCTCTTCTCGTCTTTGTTTGACGACTGCTTCTTTCGTCCTTCTCTTTTGTCGGACCTTTTCCCGTCTGACTGTTTTACCGTACTACAAAGATATAGGCTTCTGCTTCAATCAAGGCCTCTTGAAGAGTCGCCACCCTCTTTCGGACCAAATCAAATTTGAAGGTCGACCCGTCTTTGAGACCTCTGAAAAAGTCAGTATAAACTACTTCATCCGGTAACCCTTGAATCTGTATTCTCATCAGGTTAAACCGCCTGATGTAAGAACGAAGCCCCTCCTTCTCGCCCTGCTGAATTGTTCCTAAATCAAGGGTCGTCTTCTTCGCAGGGATGTTCATGGCGAAGTTGGAGGTGAATAAGTAAGCAAGCGTCTTGAAGTTATTTACACAACCAGTCGGCAGGTTGCCGAACCATTGTTGTGCGATTCCTTTGAGAGTCGCTGGGAAACACTTGCACCAAGTGGGATCATCCAACCCTTGAAGGTACATCAGGTTGGTGAATGCCATCAGATGGTCTTCTGGGTTAGTAGTGCCGTCATAGGCGCCTACTAATACATTTTTCACTTTGGCCGGCTGAGCGGCTTCAGTAATTTCCTTGAAGAAGGCCGACGGCTGTTCACCAAGTCTAAGCAACCGTAGCTTCCAGTCCATAGGTTGGACATTTTTTGCTGCATGTCCACCAAACGGAGGTGGCTGTAAAAAATACTGTTGTTGCGGTAAAAACGGTAAGTTTGGTACCGCCTGGTCGCTATGAAAGCCGGACTGACGGGAGGTGCCGCCTGACTGACTCTCATGATACGACTAAGTATGCCTCATCGAGGTATTTCGCAGACTGTCTTGGAAGTTTGAAGTAGAGGCCGACTCTGACAATCGGTCACTGTTCTTCTGCTCTAGCAGTAGCCGAGCGTCTGTGTATGTTTTCCTCGACCCGTCCGCCTGAATATGACGAACAGGTTTCCTATTTCCTGGAGTAGGAAAACGGTATTTTGTGAAATCAAGGGCAGGTGGCTCCCACTTCCTAGATTTAGGATGAGGGGTCGCCTCTCGCCCTTGAATTGGTTTCCTCTTCCGTGAAGATGAGGGTTCCTTTTTCCAGAGCAGGCGGCTTCTTGTTGATCAACTCTTGAATTTCTCCCTTGAAGTCCCTCATGAAGGTCATGAGTTCGTTCCTTGTGATGGGAGCAGACCCATCAGTCGGCTGCTGCCGAACAGGCGGTGCGCCTGCTGGCTCGCTTCCAGTTTGAAGATGTTCCCGTTCCCTCCTTTCGGTATGACGGGTACGTCGGGCCCTTAGGGTCCCGTCTGAAGCTGTGTGAGCTTCAACTTCAAATTCATTCTCAGTATCGTGGTCCGACTGAACTAGAGGGTCGTCCAGGGGACGTCTCTCTTCAGGAGCCGGTACAAACGTGGTTGCCATCTCAGAAGTACTCTCCCCACAGACGGCGCCAAGATGTTTCGGGGTTTTCTGATGTCCTGCAGGAGAGTTACAATTCCGAGACTGGAACCGGACGCCTGTACCTGCAAAACAAACGGATGCTCCGGATGATTGGAGATCCGCCTCCGACGGTCAAGTTAGTACTTGATTAAGGAGTAATTAATGCGGAAATTAAAGTGATTGGGTCTCTCTAGGTGAGAGTGTTTAATGTGTGTAATCTGCGTTTTTAGCGTGTAAAATCCCTTAATGAGGATTAAGGGAGGTATTTATAACCTCGGGAAACGTGTCAATCTAGGTTTAGGTTAACCTTGGGCTGATTGGGCTTCCCTCGGAAGTTGGGCCTAGGTGACCGGTTATCCCAGGTGTCATGGGAAGGACACGTGTCGTGTCGTAATTGGTCCATAGTGGACGGATCATTGCTTGACACGTGGCAGGCTCCTATTGGCCCATGTGACGGACACATGGCGGAACCTGATTGGTCCACTTGTCAGATGGTGATTGGTGGGGAAAAATCCCCTAATCTACTCAACCATATTCCCAAGCTTTTGTCATCACTTCCTTTCCTAATCTACTCAACCATATTCCCAAGCTTTTGCTTAACATACGTGGCCTCTATGCCCATTGCTCAAATTTATTAGAACTGTGAACTATTTTTCTATTTTGTAAATAAAACAAGACACACAGATAGTCAACCAAATAGATTACCACACAAGCAAAAACTTAATCTAGGACCAATAGTAATTGTTACTGCAGAAAGATCTTTAGCAGTTAAGTTTGCTTTGTCAAGTGCAGATTGTGTTACTTGTAAATGGGGAAGAAAGAAAATAATAAGAACAAAAAGGTCATTCATACTTCGTATTGCTTGCTAGACTAGTTAAACCAATTACTTCGTAACACCATTGAGCTATCAAATAGAATGTAAACTTCACCAAATCAACTGATAGGTCATATAATAGAAGGCACTCCAACAAACATACATACTAAGCCATAAAGACCTATCTTACTAATTTAAATAGGCACACATATAAACTAGGGCAAGCAACCAAGACAATGTTACTTAGTTCACCTGACATGTCAGGTTAGCTAGAAATGCTGCCAGTCACAACTCACAAGTATTTGATATAGGGAACTAAACAAACAAAGAGCTTCAGCGTTATAAGAGTGATGCTGAGCATTAAGGGCAAGGTGATATTATCTTCCAAAAGTTTAGTCAACCTATGAAATTGTGAAGCCAATATATCTCTACTTGAAGGTTCTCTAATTTGGTTGGATAACCCAACTGTTCTCTTTTTGAACTAATAAACTACTCAACATGAATGTTGCGATTTAGAAAATAGGAGCAACTCAACTTAACTTAACTACTAATCAAAATCAATAACCAAGCATAATTAGCAACCCTAAAAATCGCATATTCCAGTGAATCAACCAAACTCAACTTCACTCAATTATATCGACTCAATTATACAAAATTTCCAATCAAATCTATAACATAGCACATCAATCAAAGTCCACATCAACTAAAAAGCTCAATCACGACAAAGATCTGAGCAGATCCGATAAAAAAAATCAAACATACAAACAACACCAAAATCACTAGGGTTTTCAACTAAAATAACTCAAACAACAAAAAACACCAAAAAAAACTCAAAATGAATAATTGGACCAAAAGACCAAAATATAATGCAAAGCTAAATAACCAAGAAACCCTAACCTCGAATTTTTGATTTTTGGTTCGAAATTGATTCGAATTTGTTGTTGTTAAAGATCCACACACATCAATTTAATTCAAAATAGACGAACCCAGAAACCCTAACCTCCAATATTGTAGAAAGAGGGAAGGAGAAGGAGATCGAGAGAGAGAAGAAGGGAAAGCGAAAGTGGCGGTTATGGAGAAGGAGAGAGAAGGAGTTTGAGGAAAGTCCTTAGAAAAAGCTCAAAGGCCCCTTCAATGGAGAAGAGAGAGAGGCAGATCAGACGAGATAGCAGGAAAGATCGTGGAAATGAAATCAAGAGAAAGAAAGAGTATATCCGGTGTTTTTTTTTTTATTTACAACAGATTTAGCACCGGTTCAAACCGGTGCCAAAAAGATAATTTGCCACCGGTTTGGCTGGAACCGGTGCCAAAAGCTTGTTTTCCAATCCCGCCCGTTTTTTTAACCACCGGTTTCCAAAAACCGGTGCCAAAGGTGGGGTGCCTTTGTCATTTTTTCTACTAGTGCAGCTTTTCCTACGTGTAAAAATCCTATGTTTTTGACGCATTACGGATGATCTTTCCCATGCGAACCTTTTTATGCTTATGCCACAATATTAATAAAAACTACGCACATGAATATAGAGAATCTTTCAAGACTCATCCACTCATTCAAAGTCAATTGCCAAAATAAATTTTAGGAATCAAAATTACAAATCCTCCCTAGTGGAGTCGCCAAAAACTTTAGGGAATTTTTCAAACTCAACTTTGAGCCCCACTATGATCATGCATTTAAGCATAGTGGCGTCCAAAGGGAAAGAAGCTAGAGATAAAAGTGTTGCCAACAAGTTTTAGGAGCTTCTAAATCGTTCACAGATTTGAAGGTTAAACCCCATTCACGATCACAGAGATCACTAACTCCATAGTGGTCCGGAACCATGACTGAATATTCGGGGATGATGGTACGAATCCAATCTAAAAGAGATTGAACCCGCCCTAAATCGGCCTCTACTTAATTCTTATGATATTCATGTGCGCTTCCCGATCAACATACATACATCAAAGTAATCCTAAGCATATTTAATCTACGTTGGTTGATTAATAATGCACAATAATATTAGCCTAATTTCAAATTATTAATTACCTTATTAAGCGTAATTTCAAGTACAAATTCTTTTTAAACCTGCAAGAAAGGGCGTGATCAAACAATAAAAATAAATCATGAATAATCAAGCAACATATAATTGACACAACAATCATCATCATAATAATATCATCATCGAATCATTAGCATGATCAATAGCAAAATCCTAGACATGATACTAAACGAATTAATAACAAACCCTAGCATGTCACTAATAATAAAATCAAAGCTTTAGCCTAAACATGATACTAGTAATCATAATAAACATCCTGACATGATACTAGGAATTAAAATAATATTCTAAGCATCATTTCTATATTAAAAGACTAAGTAAGTAATCGGATTACTGTTTTTTTATGCCTTGTATCTCTTTCTATCAAAACAATACACACGTTAGTAATATTCAAGAATGATTAAACCAAACAAATCAAATCAAATAATAATTGAAATATAAATTCCGAACCAAACCCTCAAAACTATCAACTTTTCACGTCGAGGTCGAAGGCAACTTCGAGATTAGCTAGGAGTATTCAAAGCTCGTGAAGGAGGTATGGTGTAAGATTAGGAAAAGAATTAAGGATGTGTGGGATGTGTTTAGGCTAGGCAAGAAACATGGAAGACAGAGAGAATACTAGAGAAGGGATTAAATGATGATTGTTGGTGAATGAGAATGGGTTGATACGCCCTCTATTTATTGGGAAAAAAAAGGGTCGAAGGATAAAAAAAAGAGTCAGCATTTTAATTGGAATAAAAAAGGTTCCATCGCGGCGTGACGGCCTTGCCGCGGCGCGACAGCTTTGTCACGGCGCGATAATGCTGTCGCTCAGCGATGGTTTTGGAAAGATTGAATCCGTACGGAATCCAATTAGATTAGGTTAATCAAATTTTTGTACGTAATCTTATTTGACAGAGATTAGGCTCATTCAAAAACAGATGTTTTATCCGATGTAAAACTTTTAAATCTTTATCTCAAGAAATAGGATAAATTAGAACCTTCTAGAGGATTCTAAAAGCTTAATAATAAATCCTAATGGATTTAGGATTGAAAACAACTTTCTAAATGATTCTTGAAGCTTGTAATAAATCCTAATTGGTTTAAGAATGAGGTTAAGTTTAATGGACCCTCCACATGGTCATTGGGTCGCAGGTAAGGCTCGGTTCGGGCTCGGTTTAGTATTTTGGCCATAACATTTTAGTTATAAGTCGGATTTGGGCTAATAATATATCGTTGGAAAGCTATCTTCAAACTCCATCCAACTATGCAATAATTGGACCAAGATCATTGACAAAAATATACTGGTTTGGACGTTTTAATAAATTGGACACAAAATGAATGATTTTGGGTTTAAAGGCACGAAATGAATGATTTTGGATTAAAACAATTAGGAAAGGTTATAACTTCACGAGACTCTTCAACTCTTCACCTAACTCAATAATTAAAAACGTGAAAGGTACTCCTCACTGGGTTTGGTTTTTGGGGAGACACAATCAGGTGTTTACAGGATGCTATAACAGATGGCTTGATCTCTCCGCCATATGTTCCTACTGATTTACAGTTCACAAATATTTTTACAAAGGCACATGGAAAGAAATAGTTTGATTATCTTATCAAAAAGTTGGGTATTTTTGAACCACATGCTCCAACATGAGGAAGGGTGTTGAGATATTGTGGGATATTTTACGGAAATTTGTTATTGTTTAGTATTGTTTCCGTAATTATGTGCCTTGGTATATATATATATATATATATATATATATATATATATATATATATATATATATATATATATATATATATATATATATAAATTGAGATCATGTGAGAACCAAGGTTAATAATAAGAACTAGGAACTCATCTATATCGTTGATTACAATTAATCTAACGGCCGAAATCTTGCCCGCCTCATTAATGGCATAATAGGAAATTATCACTTTAATGACTACCTAAAAATTTTCTCTATTTGTTTTTTCTTTTTCTCTCTCTTCTTCACTCTTTCTCTCACTTCCTCCATATTTTCCCAGTTAGACTTTTTCATGGTTCTTCACATATCAAATTCCTTAAATTCCTATTTAGATCATCGTCACATGCTATCTATGAACAAGTAAGTCGTTTGATTATATTTTTCTTTATTCTTTTTTATTTATTAGTTTTTGTGTTTTTAAGTTTATATTATTTTGAGTTTGAAGTAAGGTTTTTGCCAATATTTTGTTTGATTAATTTGTGTTCCCCTTCTTTAATCAGATATTTGATTTGTCTTGTTGTGTTAGTAATTTCACATTATGTTATTTGGAAATAATAATTCGTTTGATTTTTGTATGATTTAACTTATTTTTCTTCTTTTTCGATTGAGGTTTTCTTCAAATTTGATTGATTATAGGGGTTTTGTATTTGATGTTGATATGAATCAAGAGGCTAATTCTTTTAAAAGAGATAACACACTTTTAGAAGGTCCAAATAACTCCATTATAGGTTGCCCAAACAAGGAAATAAGCAAGGAAAGGTTCAATAGATCAATTGGGAAAAAAGGAAGCTTGATCACCAAGCAAGAAGAAATGACACATTCGGCTTTTGGCAGCGATTGCGAAGGCCACACGCCACCTTACATGAACCACCTTGAACCCAGCTACAACTTGAGCCGGCGCGTGTAGAAACCCGATTGTCTCTCCCCAAAAACCAAACCCAGTGATGAGTACCTTTCACGTCTTTGATTATCGAGTTAGGTGAAAAATTGAAGAGTCTCATGAAGTTCCATAAGCCCTGACCATTTTTAACCTTAACTAAAAATGTTTTAATCAAAATTATCTATTTCATGCCTTTAAACCCAAAATCATTCATTTCGTGTCCTTAAAATCATTCATTTCGTATCCTAACTTTAAAAACGTCAAAAATAGACTATTTTGGTCCATAATCCTAGTCCAGTAATTTTCAAGTTTGATTGGGTTTGAAAAGATATTTCCAACAATATATTATAAGCCCAAATCTGACTTATAACGAATAAGTTATGGCCAAATTACTAAATCAAGCCCAAACTGGACCTAGGTCCACCTTACCTACGATCCAATGATCATGTGACAGTCCATATACCTTAATCCCAATTGTTTCGGGGTTTTCTGATGTCCTGCGGGAGAGTTACAATTCCGAGACTAGAACCGGACGCCTGTATCTGCAAAACAACGGAGACTCCTGGTGGTGGGAGCTCCGCCTCCGACGGTCAAGTTAGTACTTGATTAAGGAGTAATTAATGCGGAAATTAAAGTGATTGGGACTCTCTAGGTGAAAGTGTTTAATGTGAGTTTTTAGCGTAATCAGCCTGTAAATCCTCCAATCTCCCTTAATGAGGATTAAGGGAGGTATTTATAACCTCGGGAAACGTGCCAATCTAGGTTTAGGTTAACCTTGGGCTGATTCGGCTTCCCTCGGAAGTTGGGCCTAGGTGGCCCGTTATCCCAGGTGTCATGGGAAGGACACGTGTCGTGTCGTAATTGGTCCAAGGTGGACGGATCATTGCTTGACACGTGGCAGGCTCCTATTGGCCCATGTGACGGACACATGGCGGAACCTGATTGGTCCACTTGTCAGATGGTGATTGGTGGGAGCAAAATCCCCTAATCATTTGCCCCTCACAGGTGGCACGTGACTGGTCACGTGTTACCTGTGACAGGTGTCGCACTGTAACAGGCGACGGCCTGCTACAGGTGTCACTCGGCGAAGGGCCGAGAGATTCTCCCGCCCAAATTATGGATTCTGGAAGTGACCCTTTGCCTTCTCATTTCGCCTATATAAGGGAGTGTTGACTTCAGTCATTTTCACACTTGAGAACTTTGTGAGAGAACATTCGGACCCCTGAACTTGCTCTGACATTTTGGACTCTTTCTGCCTATCGCCTGCTCTGACAAGCCGACTGCAAAGGATTTTCAGAACTTCATCAACCGTCACTCGTTCAGGTAACCGTCGGTTCTCTTACTCTTAATTTTCTCTTTATTCTTTTTTGAAATGGCACCACGGAAGCACACGACACGACCTAGGTTAGTGATCAGCCAGTCATCGGGGACGGCTGAATCTAGGACTAGGAGTGCCGCCTGCCCTTTTCTGGACCCATCTTTGCCCTTTATACGAAGTCCGACTATATCTGTGTCTATGCAGAGCATGATGGCCAGGACAAAAAAGACTGCCAGGATCTCAAACTCAAACGGCTCCTCCCATAGGGTACCGATTAGTGAAACATCTGACCAGGCGCCAGATGTGGAAGTGAAACAAAGCGGCCTGAAAGCCGGCAATTCTGAGGGAGGAGTCATAGTGACCCCTTCCCATTTTACAGTTGACAATTCTGATCCTTTTCAAGGAGAGGAGGCGGGCCCCTCCAAGAGAGGGGAGGAGTCGTCCTCTTCGGACTCGTTAGAGGACGATTCCGAGTCTAGCTCTTCTGGCCATGCTTCTCTGGACACAGAAGAGAAAAACAGTCGCTTGCAAGAGGCGAGGCTTTCTCACGCAGTTGAGAAGGGGGACGATTGGGCGGAGCCATCCGCCTCTTACCGAGAGCAAAATACCCCCTACTACTGCACGGTACCTCGGGGCCGGATCACAGCCATGCAAGAGAAGGTGGAGAGCTTTATCGCTAACCACACAATGGGCCCCGGCTTTTTAGTGTTTGTACCGGATCTAGAAGACACAGTCGTCTGGCCGGCTGGTACCAATTATGATAGCGCCTGCTTTGGCTGCTACGAGGCGGCCATCAAGGCTGGGCTGCACTTCCCAATACATCCGGCTGTTCAGCGGATCTTGGATGGGTATGAGTTGGGGTTATGGCAGTTAGCCCCGAACTCCTGGGTCAACGTACTCGGCTATGTGGCCGGGTGCGAACTACACGGGGTGGAGCCGAGCTTCGAGGCTTTCGCCCACATGAACTACCTCAGTCGGACCCCTAAGGCAGGCGGTACCGGCTGGTATCAATTGACGAACCACAGGGGCTACCTCATGACGAGAGGTAAAGCAAACAAATGGAAGGACTGGAGGTGCACCTTCTTCATCATTGAGAGTTCAGACACAGAGCTGAACAAGCGCTTCAACAGGTGGAACAGAAATCCGCCCCTTCTTGCAGGCGGCCGTAGCATGCCGCTTGTTCCCCCCAAGGCTAAGAAAGAGATCCTTGATAAAGGACTCTTTAAAGTAGAGTCGAAGGTGAACTCTACTTCAGGGGTACGAGAGCAGGTACCCCTGCACTGCGTCCCGAGCTTCAAATGGCTCTACGACAAGTACTTTTTGGCCGCTTGTGGCCTCAGCAGTCGGTGCTCAAGAGGTAGTTGGCTTGTCGAATACTCTGCTGTTCCGTGCATTTTGTTATAACTTTTATTAACTTTTGCTGTTTGTTTTTGCAGCGGACGCCATGAGCAAAATTACCGCCTCCAAGACTGCGGCGGCCATGTTGCGGGCCTCCATCATGCAATAGTCTTCAACCGACTCCCCCAACAAGGGGGCACCCTTGGTGGGCTTCGAACCTTTCACCCTATTTTTGGAGTTGTATTTATGCATATACTGACTCTTTTCTTCTTTTTTAGACGGGCGCTCCAAGAGCTTCTTCTTCCCAACAGCCGGGCCCTAAGGCCCGGAGGACGACTATTGCGAGCTCTCCTGGTTCTGCCAGGAAACATGTGGCGGCTGAGAAACAGCCTGCCACTTCTTCTAAAACTCCAGCTGGGCCACCTAGAAGTATGAAATTATCCTTGTAAATTTTAGACTTGCTCCCTTCTTTACTAGGTCTAATCCGTTTGTTTATGCTTGATGCAGCCGGCCCTCAGGAGCCTGACTTGGTCGAGGTGGCCAAGTCTATGATCAAGGCCGTTCCTCCAGCTGAAAGGGAGGCGGTCAGGGGTGTCGGCACCCTTGACCTAGACGGGATTGCAGGGGTCCTTGCTGAGGTATACTTAGCATATTTTTGAGTATTTGAATTCCAGGACGCCTGTTTTCTTTTTTGTTTGGAAACTGACGCCTGTTCCCCTTTTTACTTAGGCCCTGCTCCGAGTGAACGGCCTTCGCAAGCCGCTTGACGGGAAGAACAAAGAGGTAAAGGCTGCAAAATCTATGGCCGCCTCTGACTGTGATAAGGCAATGTTTCAAATTGCCCAAAATGAAGTTTTGACCATTGATATTCTTTATTATCAGGCGCAGGCTACCGCCGCTATTCAGGCTCAGTTAGAGGCGGCCCAGAAGAGGAATGGCGAGCTGGAGGCGACCATCAACAACCTCAAGGCCGAGCTGAGACCTCTTCGCCACAAGATGTCCTCATACGAAGCCTTGGAGAAATCCTTGGCCAACGTAAAGGAACGTCTGGTGACCCAGGAGAAGAGTCTTACTTAGGAGCTCTCGGAAAAGGCCGAGCAAGAAAAGAAAGAGCTGGTCCGGGAGATGATGGAAGACTCTGCTCAAATCCAGCGCATGACTTGGAGCCGCCTCTTCCCCAATGCCGACTTTGCCTCATGGGAAAAAACGTACCGCTAGTGTTCTGATACATATAATCAAGAGATCCTGGCGGCTGCTGAGGAAGAGGCGTTGAAGGAAGCGTTGGAGGAGGAGGAGCCGGTAGTGGCGCTTGTGCCGCTTGGGGGTAATGCATCAAAGAAGGATGCAGCTGAAGCCGAGTCCAGCAAGAAGAGTGCTGACCAGGCGGTAGCTACTAATATTGAAGATCTGCCCCCTTCTTAAGCTTTATGTCTTCTTTCCACGGCCTGCGTGCCGTTTGTTTTGTATTTACCCGGCCAGGGGGCCGGGGCTCTGAATATTTTGCCAGTCTTTGATGACCGGCTTCTTTTTAATGATTTTTTTTTTGCTTCAAATTCGTTTAAGTAGTGAATTTTCTGATATCCAATTGTTCACTATACCGACTGTTTTACATGGCCGATAGTTGCAGACAGGTACGGATAGTTAGTCACGCCGCCTATGCCCCTGGACGACTGGTTGTCTGTTTCCAGGCTAGACGATCAGTCGGCCATTTATCCAATCGGTATTCGAACCATTTTAAAGACTGGATCCCCTTTAGGCAGGCGGTCCTGTCATTTGTAAAATTAACCAAGTAGGAAAGTGGTCTGACCAAGTAAACATGATTCTTACCTAGTTGCCAAGTAACTGAGTAGTAGAGGTATCAAGAGGTGGGTACCGGTTGTTCCCCTTTATTCGCCAATGTTTGTTGGCTTTTAACTCATAAGTTGTTAACCTAGCAGGAGTAGTGGTTGAGAGCCCCTGTTTGCTAAAAACAGGCGGACGACTCATACCTTTTAGGCTCCATACTAAGTTTGAGAGAGTGACTATGAGTTAACTTTGGAGTTACTCAGTCGCCGTTACACCTGCTTGAGTAGTAAAGGCACCAGGCGGCGGAGGCCGGCTGAGCCTTTTGATTCGCCAATGTTTGTTGGCTACTAACTCAATAGGTACCCCCTGCATTTATCCGAAGTAATACAGGCGGTCATCTGACTCAGATGTCAACTGCTACCACTGGTTTGGTTAGTGATAGAGTTATCATTGTCTCAAAAACGGCTACGTGGTTGCCCTTGGGGACAGTCGTATAGGTGCCGTGTAATTAGTTTATAGAGCAATGTTCCACCCAAAAGGGAGCTGCTCTCTGCGACGAATTTCATCCGGAGGGATGCCGCCGGACGCCTGCTATGATGTTGGGACAGGTCGTATTAGTTATGAAGATTTGATTAGTTGGCTTGGCGCCTGGTCTGATCATTCGGCCTGTGGCCTTGGTTAGTTCTTGGTGAACGTAGGTGCTAAGGAAAAGGAGGGTAACCGCCTGTTAGGCACAGGGTCGGCCAGGCCCTAATCATTATTAGCTAAGTATAAGGGGGTGGATGTGTGCTTTGGAACCAGTCGGCCATCTTCTATGGAGAGTAGCCGACTATATGTCCAGACGACATGCCCCTATGGTGAGTAAAATACTCAATGGAGAGTAGCCGACTGTAAAGGTACAGACGGCATGCCCCTCTGAAGATAGAGTAAAATACTCAATGGAGAGTAGCCGACTGTAAAGGTACAGACGGCATGCCCCTGTGAAGATAGAGTAAAATACTCAATGGAGAGTAGCCGACTGTAAAGGTACAGACGACATGCCCCTCTGAAGAGAGTATAATACTCAATGGAGAGTAGCCGACTGTAAAGGTACAGACGGCATGTCCCTCTTAAGAATAAAAATTAAACATGGAGAGTAGCCGACTATTTGTTAGTAGGCGTGCCCCTCTTAGTACAAAATTGAATATTAAGTGCAAACTTTTATTAAGTAGCCCTTAATTATTTACATCATTCAAAAGAAATATTTCTTAAGATTATCTACATTCCAAGTTCGAGGCAACGGTTGTCCGTCTGGTGTTTCCAGCCGGTAGGTACCGTCCCTGACCTCTTCACAAATTTGGTAGGGTCCTTCCCAGTTGGGAGTTAGTTGCCAGACTCATTAGCCCTACCAACTGCTTCCATTTTTCTAAGTACAAAGTCCCCCACTTTGAGTGGACGCCTGTGTACTTTTTTGTTGTATGATCTAGTCATTCTCAGGTGGTAAATTTCATGGCGCAAGACAGCATTGCCCCTCCTTTCAGGAAGTGAGTCTAATGCCAGGCGCATAGCTTCCCAGTTTGCCTCTTCGTCATATAGCATTACTCGAAGAGTCGGCTCGTAGTGTTCTATTGGAAGAACAACTTCCACACCATAAGTTAGGAGGAATGGAGTTTCTCCAGTCGCCCCTTTTTCAGTCGTCCTAATGGCCCAGAGAACATGTGGTAATTCATCCGCCCATAGGCCGCCTGCTCGTTCAATCTTTTTCTTGAGACCGTCTGAGATGATTTTATTAAAGGCTTCTACCTGGCCGTTTGCTTGTGGACGGCCAACAGATGCAAAGTAGTGTGCAATTCCTTGGTCACCCAACCAGCTTTTGAGAACAAGCGTCTCAAACTGGGGACCATTATCAAAAACCATAGATATGGGAACCCCGAACCGAGTGATGACATTTTTCCAAATGAATGAAATTACATCCTTCGTCTTGATTCCCTTTACAGCCTCCGCTTCTACCCATTTAGTGAAGTAGTCGACGGCAACCAGTATGTACCTCCTTCCGCCTGTAGCAGGCGTATATGGACCCAGAATATCCATGCCCCACTTAGCAAACGGTAGTGGGCTATGAATGGTAGTGAGGTCAGTAGCCGGACGGTGAATTAGCTTGCCAAACCTTTGGCACTTGTCACATTTTTTCACCATCTCCATTGCATCTGCTTCTAAAGTAGGCCAGAAGTAGCCCTGCCGCCTTGCCCGTTGAGCAAGCGTCCTACCGCCTATATGAGAAGCACAGTAACCAGAGTGAAGATCGTCTAGTATCTCTCGTCCCTTTTCTGGAGTAACACACTTTAAGAAGGGTTGAAGGTACCCCTTTTTGTGAAGTTCTCCCTTTATTATTTCAAAACTGGTTGCTCGTTTTTTCAGTGCTGCCGCCTGTTGATGATCATCCGGCAGGGTACCGTTTGTCAGATATGCCCTGATTGGATCCATCCAGGTTGAGCTTCTGTCTAAGATTCCAATAGGTTCTTCCTCAATGCTTCTCCTCTCCATTACTTCCCAAAAAACAGTTCGAGGAGTATCAGAGGAGGCGGATGATGCTAATTTTGACAGTGCATCCGCCTGGTTGTTTCCTGATCTCGGCACTTGGATCAGATGGAAATCCTCAAGGGAGCCGACTGCTTGTCGGACCGCCTATAAATACTTGATCATGGCCGGATGGGTTGCCGTATATTCGCCATTGTACAGACTCACTATCAATTGTGAATCAGAACAGGCGTCTATTTTTCTTGCCCCTGCCGCCTTGCACATGCGGATTCCGGCTAGTAAAGATATTCTGCTTCATTGTTTGAGGCCTGAAAACTGAAGCGTAGAGCATACTCGTACCTGTCGCCCTCTGGCGACTGACATATGACGCCTGCTCCACAACCATTTGAAGTAGAGCTTCCGTCCACATATACCTTCCAGACTTGGTCTGGAACTTGAGAGTCAGGGGGACGAGTCATCTCAACAATAAAGTCAGCAAAGGCTTGCCCCTTCACTGCTTTCTAGGCTCGAAAGTAACTTCGAGGCTCTGAATTTCTATGACCCATTTGATCATTCGGCCTGACGACTCCATGATGGTCAGTGGCCGCTTGATAGGTTGGTCTGTATACACGACGACTGCATGTGCCAAAAAGTAGGGCTTCAATTTTTTAACAGCCATGAAGAGTGCAAGACCAAATTTCTCCACTAAGGGATACCTCAACTTGGCATTTTTCAGTATATGACTGACAAAGTAGACCGGGAGCTGACAACCGTCTCTTTCAGCAAGGAGAACAGCGCTTAACGCATGATCAGAGACGGCCAGGTACATGTAGAGTACTTCTTTGGGCAAAGGGCTGACCAGCCTTGGCAAGGAATGCAAGTGAACTTTCAATTTCTGGAAGGCGACCTCAGCATCCGGCCCCCATTCAAACCTTGCCTTTTTCTTGATTGCTTGGAAAAAGTATAAGCATTTGTCGCCTGATCGGCTTAGAAATCTTCCCAAGGCCGCCAGACAACCTGTTAACTTCTGAACCTCTCGGATGGTACGAGGCGACTGCATGTCAATGACCGCCTGCACCTTCTCAGGGTTCGCCTCTATTCCTCTCTGATTGATAAGGAATCCGAGAAATTTCCCAGACTCAACTCCAAAGACACATTTCTTGGGATTGAGCATGACATGGTGCCGCCTGAGTGTGGCGAAAGTTTCTCGGAGGTCCGACAGATGATCTTTCTGAAGTTTAGTCTTGACAATCATATCATCAATATATGCCTCGACATTTCTCCCAATTTGATCAAAGAACACAATGTTTATCATTCGCTGGAAAGTGGCCGGGGCATTCTTAAGACCAAACGACATGACCGTGTAATAGTATAACCCCTTATCAGTGACGAAGGCCGTCTTCTCCTGATCTTTCTTCCATAAAGGAATTTGATGGAAACCAGAGTAGGCGTCCATAAAGCTCATCAAACCATGGCCGGCTGTTGAGTCGACCAGGTTATCAATTTTAGGCAGAGGGTAACTGTCTTTGGGGCACGCCTTGTTTAAGTCTGTGTAGTCTACACACATTCGCCAGGTGCCATTCGGCTTTTCAACAAGCACCACATTTGCAACCCAGTCTGGGAAGTAACATTGCCGAATGAACCCTGCATCAAGTAATTTTTTAACTTCGGCGGCTGCCGCCTGACTTCTTTCTTCGCCATGGTTCCGCTTCTTCTGCCGTACCGGCTTCTTTTTCGGATCCACGGCCAGTTTATGTACCGCCAGATCAGGACTAATGCCTGGCATTTCATGGACTTCGAATGCAAAGATGTCCTTGTATTCTTTCAATAGCTTGTGAAAGTCGTCACCAAGGTCTCTCAGAGTAGTCGTCCCAACTTTGATTGTTCGCTCAGGACGTGAGTCGTCTAAGATCAAGTCTGTATGCTCACCAGCCGGCTGAGAGCGGAATTCATCCGACCGCTCCTCTGCCAATGATTGCTATTTTTTGTCTTTTCTTGCGGCCCCTGTCTGGGATGCCTTTCTCTTCTTGCCGCCTGCTTCTTGAACAGGCGCACTCTCCTTGACATTGTCAAGGTCTGTTTTTCCACCACTTGACCTAGTGGCCATAACAGTGGGCTTGACATCCGAGAGATAGCACTCTCGGGCCATCCTCTGATCTCCCCTTAGGGAGCCGACTGTTCCATTATCCCTCTCAAACTTGAGCAACATAAGAGATGTGATTATAACAGCCTTGGAATTATTCAGGGTTGGTCGTCCCAGAATCATGTTGTAGCCGAGAGTTCTTCTACTACCAGGAACCGGACTACCATGTGTCGTCCTTCCCCTTTTTCGCCCAGGCGGATGGGTAAGTCCACTCGTCCCAGTGGGTGGACGACTCCTCCTCCAAACCCTATTAAAGGGTGGGATGCCGGATGTATGCAATCAGTCTGATATTTTAGTTTCGACAGACATTTGCTACTGATGAGATCTGAGGAGCTTCCGGTATCTATGAGGATTCGGCCAACTCTCTGGTTGGCCACTTTACATTCAATAACGATAGGGTCGTCATGCGACCCTCTTACCCCTCCTAGATCTTCTTCAGTGATGACAATCTTAGGAAATGAATATTTGGAGGGACGTTCTTGGTGAACGGAATTTACATCTAACCGTCTGATGTTGTCTTTGTTGCCCCTAATAGTGGGGCCGCCTCCTGAGAAGCCGCCTGCAATGGTGTAGACGACTGCATCATCTGTATCGGAGCTGTCGGCCTATTGATTCTTTTTGGCCGACTGCTTTTTTAAGGAAGTGTTCCCCGTAGATTTCTTGACATAAATGTCAAGATCACCTTGCTCAGCCAGGCGGTCCAGATACCGCATGAGACTGATGCAATCATTGGTGTGATGACCAACATCTTCATGATAACCACATAATTTTTCTTGGTTCCGGTTGTTTGCAGAACCCTTCATGGGGACCGGCTTCTCAATTGAGATCCGTCCCTTGATTTCCTTTAGGATAAATTGGCTATCCTTGTTAAACGCATACTTTGGGGAGTATGGTTTGAATTCTTTTTTCTTTTTCTGGGCCGGCTGTTTAGAGGAATCAGCCACCCAGACCTCTTTTCTCCTCTCGTCTTTGTTTGACGACTGTTTCTGTCGTCCTTCTCTTTTGTCGAACCTTTTCCCGTCCGACTATTTTCCTGTACTACAAAGATCAGTCGCCTGTATATAGGCTTCCGCTTCAATCAAGGCCTCTTGAAGAGTCGCCACCCTCTTTCGGACTAAATCAAATTTGAAGGTCGACCCGTCTTTGAGACCTCTGAAAAAGTCAGTATAGGCTACTTCATCCGGTAACCCTTGAATCTGTATTCTCATCAGGTTAAACCGCCTGATGTAAGAACGAAGCCCCTCCTTCTCGCCCTGCTGAATTGTTCCTAAATCAAGGGCCGTCTTCTTCGCAGGGATGTTCATGGCGAAGTTTGAGGTGAATAAATAAGCAAGCGTCTTGAAGCTATTTACACAACCAGTCGGCAGGTTGCCGAACCATTGTTGTGCGATTCCTTTGAGAGTCGCTGGGAAACACTTGCACCAAGTGGGATCATCCAACCCTTGAAGGTACATCAGGTTGGTGAATGCCATCAGATGGTCTTCTAGGTTAGTAGTGCCGTCATAGGCGCCTACTAATACATTTTTCACTTTGGCCGGCTGAGCGGCTTCAGTAATTTCCTTGGAGAAGGCCGACGGCTGTTCACCAAGTCTAAGCAACCGAAGCTGCCAGTCCATAGGTTGGACATTTTTGCTAGATTTAGGATGAGGAGTCGCCTCTCGCCCTTGAACTGGCTTCCTCTTCTGTGAAGAGGAGGGTTTCTTAGCCGACTGCTCCTTGTCCAGAGCAGGCGGCTTCTTGTTGATCAACTTGAATTTCTCCCTTGAAGTCCCTCATGAAGGTCATGAGTTCACTCCTTGTGATGGGAGCAGACCCATCAGTCGGCTGTTGCCGAACAGGCGGTGCGCCTGCTGGCTCGCTTCCTGTATGAAGATGTTCCCGTTCCCTCCTTTCGGTATGACGGGTACGTCGGGCCCTTAGGGTCCCGTCTGAACCTGTGTGAGCTTCAACTTCAAATTCACTCTCAGTATCGTGGTCCGACTGAACTTTAGGGTCGTCTAGGGGACGCCTCTCTTCAGGAGTCGGTACAGACTTGGATTCCATCTCAAAAGTACTCTCCCCACAGACGGCGCCAAATGTTTCGGGGTTTTCTGATGTCCTGCGGGAGAGTTACAATTCCGAGACTGGAACCGGACGCCTGTACCTGCAAAACAACGGAGACTCCTAGTGGTGGGAGCTCCGCCTCCGACGATCAAGTTAGTACTTGATTAAGGAGTAATTAATGCGGAAATTAAAGTGATTGGGTCTCTCTAGGTGAGAGTGTTTAATGTGAGTTTTTAGCGTAATCAGCCTGTAAATCCTCCAATCTCCCTTAATGAGGATTAAGGGAGGTATTTATAACCTCGGGAAACATGCCAATCTAGGTTTAGGTTAACCTTGGGCTGATTGGGCTTCCCTCAGAAGTTGGGCCTAGGTGGCCGGTTATCCCAGGTGTCATGGGAAGGACACGTGTCGTGTCGTAATTGGTCCAAGGTGGACGGATCATTGCTTGACACGTGGCAGGCTCCTATTGGCCCATGTGACGGACACATGGCGGAACCTGATTGGTCCACTTGTCAGATGGTGATTGGTGGGAGCAAAATCCCCTAATCACCAATGCTAAAACAATTAGGATTCATTAGGAGCTTCTAGAAGTCTCTAGAAGCTTCTAATATATCCTTTTCGGAAGACAAAGATCAAAGAGTTTGAAATTGAATAAAATTCCTCTTTTTAATAATCGTTGTTCTATTCTAAATAAAAGATGTTCAGATATGTTTTTTGTGACTCATAATTTTTATTCATATATTATATGGTTAGATAGACCTAGAAATTATCTTTCCAATGATATATCATAATCCCAATTCCGAGCTATAACAAAAAAGATATGAACGAAATACTAAACTCTATCCAAAACTGACACCATTCCACTATTTTGGCCATATCTTTTATTTTACAAAAGATATCAACCTCATTCTAATTGCAATGGAAATTAGACTTCAAGATATTTTTGAAGATATATTATTTATCTTATTCTGATTTCTAGATCAAAAGTTATGATAAAAACAAAACCAGCAAAAACTACTGCCTATCGCTCCACGATTAAAAGAGTTTTATTCCAATTCGAATTCGGAAATTTTACTAATCCTTTGACCCTCTTTTTTCCTTATCAATAGAGGTCATTTCACCTCGTTTTCAATCATCAACAAGCTTGATCTCCAACAATCATCATCTAATCCCCTCGAATACTTTCTTTCTCTCTCGATTCTTTTCTTAGCCTTAGCCTAGCCTAAACACATCCCAACACACATCCTTGATATTCTCTTCAATCAAACACCATACCTCCTTCACGAGCCTTGAATACTCGTAGAGAACCTCGAAGTTTCCTTTCACCTCGACGTGAAAGGTTGATAGTTCTGAGAGTTGGTCCCAAATCTATATTTCGATTATTCTTTGATATATTTGTTTGATTTAATCTTTCTTGAAGTTTACTAACATGTGTTTTGTTTTGATAGAAAGAAGTACGAGACATCAAAGTGAGTAATTCGATTGGTTCATTGTTCTTTTGATATAGAAATCATGCTTAGAATGTTATATTAATTCCTAGTATCATGTTTAGGGTGTTAACTAATATTTTTAATATTATGTTGATTTCTAGTATCATGTTTAGGATAAAGCTTTGATTTTTATTATTAATGACATGCTAGGGTTTGTTATTAATCCGTTTAGTATCATGCCTAGGGTCTTGCTATTAGTATTATTTTGATGATATCTTGGTGGTATTATGATGATGATTGTTGTGTCAATTATACAATGCTTGATTATTCATGATTTATTATTATTCCTTGATCACACCCTTTCTTGCAGGTTTAAAGGGAATTTGTACTTGGAATCACGCTTAATAAGATAATTAATAATTTAAGTGATCTCAAATAATTGATTTATTTGTGATTTAATAATCAACCAACGTAGATTAAATATGTTTAGGATTAATTTGATGTATGTATGTTGATCGAAAAGTGCACATGAATATCATAAGGATTAAGTAGAGGCCGATTTAGGGCGGGTTCAATCTCGTTTAGGTTGGATTCGTACCATCATCCCCGAATGTATCTAGTCCTGGTTTCGGACCACTATGGAGTTACCGATCTACGTGATCGTCAATGGGGTGTAACCTTCACACCCGTGAACGGTGTACAAGTTCCTTAAACTTGTTGGTAACTCTTTTATCTCGAGCTTCTTTCCCTTTTCACGCCACCATGCCTAAAAGTAGAGGTTGAAAAATTCCTTACAGCGCATGATCAATGTTTGGCACGTGTGGTTCGTGACGACTTCGAGAAGAAATGAATGATTTCTTGTTTTACTTAGTTTTTTCTAGAGTTTTTGCTTCCATGTTTTTACCTTTCACATGAAAGGGTTTTTCTTATTTTAAGCACTTAGAATTCCTTTGAATTTCTGTTATTTTAGTTGAATAAATTTCCTTAGTTGATTAGGATTTGTTTTAGGAATTATATGCTAAGTTAAACTAGTCTTACTATTAGTTTCCTAAACTAAGTAGATCTAGTTTTCCTATTCTATTTAGGTTAATTGGAGCTAAAGGCTAGGGGCTTGTCCTAGTCCTATTAGGCTTAGAATTTGTTAGTTTTAAGTCTATAAATAGGGAATTTTCATGGCTTTGTAAGACACATAACAAATACACAAAAATTCAGTTAAATAAAAGTTCATTGTTTAGCTTTTTGCTCAAACGGTTCTTGCTAGTTTTCAATTCAAGGATTTGGGTGAAGATTAGAGCATTAAACACTTATTGTCTATGAGTAAGCTAAGAGTTTAATCTCAGAATAATTAGCGTCCAGGATTGGATTAATAAATTTGGGGATTTGAATCATAAGTTTGAGGAGTGTGATCTTGTGATGAGAAATATCGGTTCTTTTTTATTCAATCTTAAAGATTTCTTTCAAGGTTGGATCTTTCTTTCAAGATTGTGGGTTTTCTAAAAACTTGACTAAACAAGGGGTTAGAATCCACATCATATGTTCTAAAATTAGGGTTTCAATTGATACTTTTGTTTAATTAGGTTTTTAATTGAATTTGTCTCTAATCATTCTTATTTTATTGTTGAGTATTTTATTAATTTTGACTCTACTACTGGAGGTTTGTATGGTTATGCTTTTGAATGATGGGTTTAGTTGTTTGATATCATATTGAAGCTTGTAATGAGCTAAAACTAGAAGGTTGGATGGGGATATTAGTCAATTTTGCAAATTTTGGGGAAATTACATTTATTTTCAGTGTAAAATGACAAATAAATTATTGTGTTAGGAAAATGATGGGTGATAAACTTTGAGTGGATCCGTAGGGAAGTCACACCCACACAAAGACAAACATATAATCATGAAGAAAAACGAGGTTGTGGTAGTTAGATTTATTCAACAATTGTAATGTTAGGCCTAAACTTGGCTATAATCTTGTGCTTATCACACAAGTATGAGATTATACTACAGCTGCAACATCCCAATGATTTTAAACCTGCTAATATAATAAGATCTACAAGCTAGACTAGCTAGAATCTCAACCATACTTAAGTTTTCAGTTGCATTGAGTTAAACTTTCGGCCATACTGGTGTGTTTGTGATAATGTGCTATCATAATACACTAAAAGTTGTAAAAATGGAGATTTTGAATGCGTGGAATTAAACTTTATTGTAAAGGTTGAATGTCTGATAAACTTGCTGCTATTGAAAGTTCTCAATAGCAATCATGCGTGTTCTACTACTACCCTTTGAATGAGCTGTTTGATATATATGCTGCAAAAATCTTAGATTCAAAAGCTGCTTAATCATCCCACAACTGCTGCTGTTCCTTGCCATCCTTTTGCTACTAATGCTCTAGTTTTGTGGCCTGTTCTCAATATCTTGATGTTTATTTTAGTGGTACTTGTGTTTTTTTAGTTTAATTTTTCGATCTTCAGGTTTAGTTAAAGTATCACTATATACTGGATGAACTATCTTTTGCCCAAAGTGATATGTTTCTCTTTGATGTAATATAATGGTTTCCCCTTTTGCGTTTAAAAAAAAAGCAAAAATAAAAAATAAAAAAAAAAATTAAAAAAATAAAAAAAAAGAAAGAAGAAGAATGTATGATATCATCTTTTAAGTATTTATTATTTACTTTTGAGTGATTATTATTACTTTACATCAAAATAATTTATATGTCAAGAGCATTGTTAACTCTAGCCTACTAGCTCAACAGGTAGAGTATTGTGCAAATGCACAAAAGATGTGGGTTCGAATTCCACATAAGTTTATTTATCCCACCCATGTATATATATCACTTTCAATGGTTTAATTATACATATACTCTTGATTTTTTGTATTTACTTTTGATATTGTTTTATTTACTTTCAGTTTCAAAATATTTAAATTAGTTCTAAAAACTTCTTTCGTATAAGTTGACCCATCTTGTAAGTATATGAAAGTCAATGACTCGGGTTTTTGTTTAATAACAAAGTTTTAAAAGTCACTATAAAACTAAAAGCCAATTAATTGTTCCTATACCTTAAAGCTAATTTGATTTATTTTTTAATCATTTTGATTTACTTTTGAAATCTATATTTTGAATAGCATTAGAGTGTTTTATATTTTCTAAGATATGAAAGGCAATGACTTAGTTTTGGTGCTATAACAAAGTTTCCATAGTCATTTGTTATTTCAAGATAATTTATTGTTCGTATACTTTAGAGCTAATTTGGTTTACTATTAATATATATTTTGAATAACTTTAAAGTGTTCTTATATTTACTTTTAGAGAGGCTATGTAGGAATCGAACCTACACCTCTTTGCATTCGCATAGTGCTCTATCATTTGAGCTAATAGGTTTTTTTTCTAGTTTTTTTTTTTTAGGAAAACAGTTCTATTCATTAAATCATATCAAGCTCCACCAAAGATAGAGAGTTTGGGGGAAAGAACTTTTACATATGCGTTCAGAGAGCTAGTAATAGTTTCCCATCCAGCTACCGAGTGGTCTACTATATTAGCCTCTCTTCATAGATGAGAAAAATTGCGAACATATATTAAAAGAATTAGCTAGGCGACGAACATCATCGTCAACAAGCCAAATTGGAGACCAACCACTGGAATTGTCACAAATATTGTTGATCACATACAGAGCATCCCCTTTCAATCTGAACCTGCTCATATCTCATCCTTCTGGGAACTTGACACCCAAATCTGATAGCAGCAACCTCAGCCAATTCAACCTCCCAGTTAGCAGGGGTCTTTCTGACAGAACCCCACACAACCTGGCCAAAGTCATTCCTCGCCACCGTTCCCAAACCACCGTGCGAGTCAACACAAGTATGTGCATCAACATTAACTTCAATCATATTTGCAGGCGGGCAAAACCAAGAAGAACCTAATTGTTGTACTACATTTGTAGACACCTTGAATACTTTGGCAGCGTATAAGTTATAGTCCATAATAATCTTTGGCAAAACTTACTGCCATCACATTCATATCTAGATCTAACTCCTCAAATATGCGCTTGTTTAGGCAGAACCAAATTGATCAGGCAATCGCCAAAGACAACTATAGTGGAAATCTACATTAGTAAAAGGCACCAATAAAAGACTCTTTTGGAAATAACAACATTTAAGCTATGACCAGAGCCTTAATGGCAGGAAAATGAAAACCAAAACATAAAATATAAGCTAGCTAGCAGAGAATTCATTCGTAAAACTCCATATATTTCATTGAGCCACTCAAAACCCATGCTAGACATTAAAATTGACAGATTATACAGAACAAATTCAAAACAAATACAATAACAAATACGAAGTGGTATTGCATTCAACACAAAAGCCTAAAAAATATAGTAATGTCCTAATAACCTACCCCATGATTCACTGAAAACCACAAGTATAGACAACATTTTATATAAATCCTTACGTAAACATTCTTTATAAACTAACAGTAAATCTCTATTAATTTCTGTGAGAAACGTTTTTGTTTCTCACAGTGGCAGTTTCGTAAATAAAAATATAACACCGTGACTAAAGTGGTACAATTTTATCATCCATTTCGTAAATAAAATGTACCACCGTGACTCAAGTGGTACATTTTATTTACGAAACTACCACTGTGAGAAACAAAAACGTTTCTCACAGTGAGTAATGGGGGTGCCCTCATAAACTAATTGATTTACATTTACTAATTTTCTATCTACTTTTTTAAAAAATTATGAATTTGTATGAAAATCGACTAATATTACAATATCCTAAAAGTAGATTATTTAAATTTTTTCAATGATGTTTGATCAAGAAATTACAGATTTCATATTTAGAATAGTCCCTTAGACACTAAGTTAGAATTCAGTAAAAGTCTGAGACTCTAGTTGTCAATTGCTAATCTGCCAACCAAAATTTTATCTACTTACGGAGTAGTCAAGTCTTCTACTTTTAAACATATCTAATTTACTTTAAAAAGAATTTAGTTTACTTATTTATGGCCATTTTAAATTCATTCATTAATGTATTCAAACATATATGTAATGAAAAATTACAGAAATTAAGTACAAATCAAAGTTCATAAAATGTAAAAAAAAAAAAAAAATAATAATAAAATAAAAAATCAAAATTCTCTAAACACTTCACACTCTCCTCAATCTAGCTGCCAGCTTATCCTACACCCCACCCTTAACGTTAACCTACACCACACCACACCACACCACTAACAAACAGCAACCCACAAGCTTGCAACCTCTATCCATTAAATAGAAAAATAGGACACCATGCATTATGTACTTTTGAATCCAACTTGTTTTCTTTTATTAATTTTGTATCTACTTTAAGAGTATAAGAAGATAAGATTATCAATAATAGAATACAGCTAGAATTTATACCATGAGACGATAAATAACCGCATAAACTGATTGATTAGGATCTATACTGTCAAGGTATAAAATATAGCTCCAGATTTATACAAACATATAAGCTAAAAGTAAACTTTTTTAAAAAATCATATAGATCTAATCGCTAAAAATTAATCATAGGAATTCACTTAGTTCACATAGATTCGTACACAAACTCAACCAAATTTCAAATAAAATAATTAAATAAAAATAAAACGGCAAAAATTTTGCAAAACCCGATAGCCCAATTCAAGCAAGAAATCGACCCACCAAAAAATCGTGGGATGCGCACCATGGCTGCCTAGCAGCACTTGGGAGTTGCGGCTTCATGTGCTAGGTGCTAGCATGCTTGCCCAGCAACACATGCCACGCTTGCTGGCACCAGCAGCTTGCTACGCATGCTGGCTGCTTGCTGGCGCTGGCAGGCGAATGGCTAGCTTGCTGGGGCTTGCTACCTCGCTGCCCAGCAGCACGCACAAGCATGGCCAACAACCATCCACCACGCACCAAGCACACAGTAGTGCACACAAGCCCAGCCAAACAGCAGCAACAACAACCCGAGGTGGAGCACCCTTTTGCGCACCTAAGGCAGCCACATGTGGGCTGCGAGAGCAGCCCGGCTAGCCTTGGTGGTGCTTTTTCTTAGGATTTTAATCCCGTTATACGTGTGACATTAAATTAATTCTAAATTTATTTTAGAATCAATTAAGGGCAAAAATGAAAATAAAACAAGTCCAACTTAATAAAATTCAATTTAAATAGTGCACAAGCCTAAATTATTCAAGAACCATTCTATAAATCAATTTAGGTCTATCTTGATGCTACAAAATTGAAGGGATACTCTCATAATTAATATAATCAAATGTAATTTAATAATGAGATTTGACAAAATTAAAGGGGTTGGAAAATTAAACCCTTTCATCCAATGAAAATTTTTCCAACATTAACTTGTGTATAAATGAAAAAATTACTTCCAATATGAAGACTAATCAAAATTCAATCACAAGTTTTGAAATTTAAGGACTTTAATCAACACAAAAAAAAAAAAAAAAAAAAAAAAAATATTTTATTAAGTCCAAAAATTAGTTGAACATGGAATTTAGCAATCAAAGTTCCAACCAAATAAACAATTAAAGATTGGATCTTTGAAATATTTTGAGCCTTAAAAAATTACAAGTTCACCATAAACCTTCACATTTGAAGCAATTAAGTTGCAACAACGTGAAAAATCAAGTTTATGTGAAAATGAACATACCAAATTAAGCACCAATTATGACTTCATAAACATTCTTAATGAGGTTTATAATTGCAGTAGATTAGGGATGAAATCATACATTTAATCTACCTTCAACATGCAATAATTAATCAAGGTTAAAAGAATTAAAAAAATTCGTCAAAAATGAAAAACCCCTCGAAAAACATGTTTCTGGGTGGATTTTGGCTTCTAGACAACCCTAAAAGAATCAAAAACGATTTAGAACATCGATTCCACCCAAAAATCACTATTTTTGAGTCGAATTGTAGGTTTGTCAGCCAAATTAGTAAAAAATACGAGATTAAAACTAATTAAAATGAGCTTCTAATCCAATTAGAAAGCAGAACCAGAAATTTAAATCCATTTTAAATCACCTTAATTAATTATTAGTTACAAAAATTAAAGTGAGCACGGCTCCGATACCGCTGTTGGTTTTCGTAGAGTTCGACTCTACAAGGAAAAGAAACCTGCCCAAGACCCGCCAAAGACCCGCCCACTAATTAAGGCAAGTAACCATGTAATCACAAATTAAACAACAAAAAGAGAGAGAAGGAAAAAACATTCATGCCCTTGGCGCGTGCTTCGATCGAACCCTATTACTTCAAAACTTGAACCCCGCAAATGCGAAGGTCTCCAACGGCTCGTACCCACGAACCCGACCCGAACGGTCCTAGTCCCGAAGGTTAGTCGGGACTTAACCAATGAAAACTAGAGTTTTACGAACTTAAGGTTTTCTCACTTTTCTAAGGAGATGCCTTTTAGTTCCACTCAAGTGTTCTTCTTCAATCCCAAAAATTAGGTATTTATAGGGAAATGAACCTTGAATTCCCGTTCTGAATCAATGTGGAAGATTTGCAATTTTCCCATTTTATTTTAATCAAAACAAAAACAAAATTGCAAGTTAATCACCAAGTTACAAGTGGCAATAGGAGGAGAGAGAGAAGGTGAGGACCACCCAAGGGAAGGGACCAACCAACCTTGCTACCCAAGGCAATGACCAAACATTTGTCCCCACTTAGCAAAACCGAACCACCATGCCAAGTGGCTGGCTGGCAGCCTGCCTTGGCTTCCAGCTGGCGCCTAGCACCAAGGCTAGGCAGTCTGGCCAGCCAACCAGCACACACGCACAGCCAGCCACAAGCATGTGCAGCCAGCCAGTGCATGCGTGCTGCTAGCGAGCCACGCACGCAGGGCACTGCTGCTAGGCGAGGCACAGCATGCTGCTGCTTGCTAGTACACACGCACAGCCTAGCGTGCTAAGCACACTGCTGGCTAGTGCGTGTTGCTTGCGATGTGCGAAGCGCTGGGTTGCTGCCATGCGAGGCCCAGCACGCATAGCGTGCAGCGATGCCTGGCCCAGCTAGGACGCACAGCCTCGCACACACGCATTGCTTGCGATGCTGTATGCTGCGATGTGCGATGCTCAAGCATGGTGCGTAGCTGTGATGACTAGGCGCCAGCATGCTAGCAAGCATGCAAGGTTGCAATGCTTGCGAGTAGTGCTAGGCTATGCCTAGCGACGTGCGATGGCTAGCTAGCACGCCTAGCATGCTAGGCTTGCGGCTAGCATTGCGAGGGGTCTTGCCTAGTCTAGAACTCACATGGCTAGGCCAATGCGAGGCTACGGCTAGGCTCAAACTTGTAACTTGATTGATTTCACGTCTCGTTGAATTCCAAATTCGACTTGACTTGCGACACTCGGTCTCGACGCTCTAAGCTCGATATCCAACATCTTTGTTCGTAAAACTCTGAGGACTCATCAAATCCTTCGGATTGATTCGTCGTCTCGGATTGGTTGTTCGATTGGGTTCGACCCGAAGGGTTCAGTCAAGATTAAGCTGTAATATTAATTGTACATTAATATTACTGATCGGAAGCGGCCTCCACCTAGGCATTCCCATGACTTGACCTTACTGAAGAATTAGATTTCTAATAATTCTAAACCCTCTACCGGAATAATACACTTGTTGGAAGGACATCATTCCTTTCAGCTTCAACATTGTTGGTTTTACCCTGACTTTCATCAACATGCTTTTGAAGCCCTTTGAGTGTCAAGTGCCTTTTGTTGCTCATCCTCTCAAACTTCATCAAGTTAGATTTTCCTCCCACTTGTCAATTTAGAAATATGCTCCTTTTCCAAAAATACACCATCTCGAGCAACAAATCCTTGTTCTCAGATTGGTTGTAGAAGTAATGCCTCTTTGTTTCTTTTGTTAGATTTTTGTGCAAGCTCGTAAGACATGAGTCTCTTGACATATTCTTCATAACCCCAAATCTTAAGAAAAGATAACCATGGTGGTTTCTTCATCCGTAATTCAAATGGAGTCTTTTCGACAACTTTTGACGAAGCACAGTTTAGTGTTAGTGTAGCAGTTTGAAGTGCATGTCCTCAAAAAGAAATAGGAAGATCGGTAAGACCCATCATGGATTGAACCATGTCAAATAAAGTTCAATTCCTGCTCTCGGACATTCCACTCCATTGTGGAGTTCCGGGAGGTTTAAATTATGAGAGAATACCATGTTCTTTCAGATGATCGTCAAATTCATAGCTCAAATACTCGCCTCCTCAATCCCAACCAAGGGCTTTGATTTTCTTCCCAATTTGTTTCTCCACTTCACTTTGAAACTCTTTTAATTGCTCATAAGATTAAAATTTATGCGACAATAGGTAGACATATCCACATTTACTATAGTCGTCAGTGAAAGTGATAAAATAGAAATAACCATTCCTTGCGGTTGTGCTCATTTGGCCACATACATCCGTGTGAATGAGACCCAATAAGTCACTTGCCCTTTCTCCTAGCTTGAAGAAGGGTTGCTTTATCATCTTACCAAGTAAACACCCTTCACAGTTTTCAAATGACTCTAAGTCAAATGAATCAAGGACGCCTTCGTTATGAAGCTTCTTGATGCGTTTGATGTTTATATAGCCTAGACGACAATACCACAAGTAGGTTGGATTCGACAAATCTGTCTAAACACCTTTTTAGCGGTATTTTCAACATTATAAACCTGTTTGTCTAATGAAAGCACATATAGACCATTTTCTAAATATGTTGTACCATATAAAACATTATCAAGATAAAACGAACAACTAATGTCCCTTATCCAAAATTCAAAACCCTTGGCGTCCAACACCGAAATTGAAATAATGTTTTTGGTAATGTTTGGAACATGATAACATTCATCCAGTTCTAAAACAAGCCCCGAGGGCAAAGACAAATTAAGTGTTCCCATGGATATGGCTGCAATCCTTGCTCCATTGCCTACCCAAAGTTGCACTTCTTCCTTTGCTAGCTTCCTACTTTTCCTTAGTCCTTGAGAATTGGAAAATTGGTGTAAGCCACATCCAGTATCTAATACCCGTGAAGAATTTCTAGGAAAGTTAAGGTCTATAACATATATACCTGATCCAGAAGCAACGGTGTCGTTCTTTATATCTTCCTTCAGCTTTAGGCAGTCTTGTTTCCAATGCCCCTTCTTCTTGCACTAGAAGAATTTGGAGTCGGTAGGAGAAGAAGAAGCTACCTTCATTTGCTTGTCGCTTTTGGAAGCCTTTGGCTTAGGCGGAGAGGTCTTCTTACCCTTACACTTATTGCCCTTCTTCTTGCCTGATCGCTTAAATGGCTTGCTCTTTTTTATCATAATCATGTCATGCTTCCCCTCATCTTTGAACATTTACTAGGCCCCCTTCAACATTCCGTGAAGTTCTGTGAGGGTTTTCTCCATGATGTGCATGTTATAGTTCATCTTTAACTAGTCATAACCTTTGTGTAGCGAGTGGAGATTGATGTCAGTTGCCATTTCGTTTGAATATCCCATATGAAGCTTCTTCATGTTCTTAAATAATCCAAACATTTTGATCACATGAGGGCTAAAGAGCTCTCCTTTCTTGAGCTTGCTTTCAAGGATTTGCCGACGGGTCTTTAAACTTTCGGTCCTAGCCTACTCTTGAAACATTTTCTAAATTTCAAATATGATCTCAAAATTCATATTGAAGATGTTTTTTGAAGATTTGAAGACATAGTTGCTAACATGATGCATTTGACATCACGATTGGCAACAATCCACCAGTTTAGGGCAGCTTGTGTCACCTCCTCATGTGTAGTGTTAGCCATTTCCTCATCAAGGACATACTCCTTTTTTTCTTGCATATCCGCAAATTCATTTGCAAATGAAGGAAGTTGGTTCCACTTAATATCTCCTTGTCAAGAATTGAGCGGAGAGAAAACTGGTTGTTGTTGGTGTTAGTTGCAGACATTGTACTACAAATGAAAAGTATCACAATGAATAACCATTCATAAACCAAAAAGTTTCAAATTTAAAGCCTACTTGCAACATTCAATCTTATTGACGTTTTATTCACACATTTATAAGTTTTTCCCATTTAGGCGAGAATAAAACGATTCCAAGATCCCAAAAACCAACAAGGATTAAGAATTCTTTGGCTTGTCTAAACACTTATTAATTTAGGGTAACCAATCCAATTACTAATAATTCCAAACTATTCTTGGTCTGATAAGTCGTTGCCACCTTATCTCGTTTGCCACAATATCTAAGGACTCCTTACCGATATTGTTGAGTTCAACCCAAACTAATGCGTATATCTAATATACCTTATGTCCCTAAGAAAGTGATGATGCCTTGCTTTGGCATAGCCCATCACCTACTATCGAAGTTCTGGAAAGTGTCATTTTGCAATGGCAATTTTAAGTCAATTTTATTTAGGATTTGGGGTTTCTGTGTTGGTTTCATTTAAGTGAACTTAACTAATCATTCAACAAAAAAAATCGTAACATATGCATCTATATATCAAGATATATAAGTATATATAAATAGATATGTATAAATGTTTAGTGAACTAGCATGACCCCTTGAAATCTTGAAGCATTCAATCTTCAAGGTCATATTGGCACCTTAAGTCTCCATCTTCAAAGAAACGTCGTCTTTCATGACTTCACCATCAATCATGCAAGAACTAGATACTAAGAGTAATATACATTAACTAAGTACAAAAATACTTAACGGCACGCAGTCCATATTTAGATTTACAAAATACGTAATGGAATGCCGTCCGTATTTTCTATCCTAGTTAGGCCATACTAGTCACTTTTGTAAAAACCTGCATAAGAACATTTATAATTATCCATTCACCCATTCACTTCAAAAGTGAATGGCCCATGCAATTTTTACAAAGATCACGAGCAATAATACACAACTTGTATCAAATGGCGTGCAGTAGTTACTAACTTAAGTCGTTAATCCGATTAACACTCCTAATTAAAACTAGTCAAGTGTTTATTCTACTATGTGAACTAACGAAATAACGATAAGCACAATTAAAGCTGAACGAGCTCAAAACCGATAAATGAAGCTTCCACTAAATTCCAAAAATAACTTAATTAATTTAATCCAATTAAATTTCAATTAAGTTAATTAAGTCATTTTGTCAAAAATTTGCAAATACATGAAAAACCGAGGCCCAACCTCGTTTTAAACAAAAATGCAAAAATGCAAAACCAAGCCAAGCACCTAGCTCCCAAGCAAAAGGCTAAGGGCTGCTAGGCTGCCTTGCATGTGGGGCTGGCAACATGAGCCTGGAAGCGCACCAAGGCAGTCGCAAGCACCACAACCGCGCAACATGCCTAGCATGCTTGCGTGGTGCTCCTCATGTGAACGTTAGTGGTTGCAGCATGTGCTGTTGGCCGCACCACATTACATGCCCCTACCGCATATTTTGCTCGCATACTCCCGCACACATTTGCACACCTTGACAGCAACATTGATGCGGGCTGCGCGAGCAGCCCTTACTATCCGAGTGTGGTGCTCGAGGCGTCTATCCTCAATTTTTGTGTGCTTTAGAATTTTTATTCCCAAATATTTGTGTGACTTGAATTAATTCCAAATTAAATTTTAGAATTAACAATTGACCTATTTTGATTTAATATCAAGTTTAACTTAATTAATCTAAGTTTAGTGCAAAACCCAAAAAATTAAGGGCATGTTGCATAATATTTCGTCTAAAGATTAAAATTAATTATGAATTTGACCGTATTAGTTGAATAAATCAATCAACTATCCAATGAAAATAATTTATCCAACAAATACTCAACCATATTTGAATATTTCAACCTTCCAATGAAGAATAATATTCAAGCATAAATATGAACATTCATGATTTTAATCAATTTCCAAATAATTAAAACTCAAAGTATGTCCACTTTGGATTTTAGCTAGTCAAGATTCAATCAATAAACCATTAAAGATTCAATCTTTGACTATTTTAAGGGTTTAAAATACTTATTTAACATAAACTCATACATTTCAAACAATCTAATAGCAAAAATGAACAATTTCCAAGTTTATGTACATTTTAGAGCAATCCAAATTAAGCAACCAAAGCATATCAAAACATGCTCAATAAGGAATATAATTACATTAGATTAATGTCAAAATCAATCACATAATCCAGTAATTATATGTAATAATTAATCTAGATTTAAAATTTAAATTTGTCTCGTTCTAAATGAAAACCCCTCGAACACATTTCTTGGCAGATTTTCACCCAAAATCATAATTCTGGGTTGAAACCTGGGTTCTTAGTAATATATTAGCAATAAAACGATTTTATCTAATAAAACCGAGATCTGAATCTACTTAGGTTACTAATCCAGATTTTAAATCTAATTTTAATCACCTTAATTAAATTTTTAGTCGCAAAAATTAAATGCACGAGGCTCGTGATACCGCTATAGGGTTTTACGGTGTGTGAAGACCATGCAGAACAAAAACCCGCCCAAGGATCACATGTACAAATTAAAGCATCTAAACTTAAACATGCATATAATTAATGAAACAATAAACACATAAAGGGGAGATAGAGAGAGAGAGAGATAAGAGGGAGGGGAGGGAAAAGACAATCATACCCTTGAAACGTGTTTTCCACCTAGCACGAACACGAACCCACGAACGAAACTTTAGCCTCATATGTGACTCCTCCAAAGAGGTCCACCCACACGCCCAAAAAACATGGTCGGTAATACCAGCTAGTACTAACACTACTAACAAGAGTATCTCTTAAGGTTTTCTCAATGGAGATAACTTTATAGAGTTCAACTCTTACAATTCAAATCCAAGGCAAGCTTTGGTACTAATAGGAGAAATATCTCCATCCCCTTAATATTCCACCAATGGAGGACTTTGCAAAGTTAAGAAATAAATGCATTTAATTTAATTCTAAAATAAATTAAAATGCTTAAGTGGAAAGCAAGTGGGAGTGGTTAGGTGAGGACCACATGGCCTTCTTGTTCACTAAGCCACCAAACCCGCCAATCATACACGTCCAGCTGGCCCTATACAAAGAGCACCAAGGCTGACCTTTCACGGCTGCCTTGTGCTCTTGGCTGGGCTGGCGATCACGCCTCATCATAGCATAACAGGCCTCGCGTGCTTGCGGGCCGCCGCAGCTGCTGCCGTCCTAAGCCCAGGGGCAAGCCGAGATGCTTTTGCTGTTTGCTAGCCGCATCATACGCTAGCAAAGCCTGGCTAGCTGTTGGGCCCTTGCTCGCATGCTTACGTACCATACACTCGACAAACAAGCCCTAGCCAGGCCACGCACGTGGCTTACTAGGCTTTCTGCTAGTACTCGGTTTGCGACAGCAAGCACTCAGAAGCTTGTATGTTTATTTATTTATGTTTGACTTATTTGCACATCTTGTCTGTTACTAGAGTTAACTCGACATTCGGCTTCGACGCTCTAAGCTTAGAATCCAACGTTGTAGGACATATTCTCTTGTTTGACGTATTAAGACCTTCGGCTTAATTCGTCTCCATAGTTCGATTGCACGCTTGGGTGTGACACATTGGGTTCTATCAAAGAAAAGGTGTGAGATTAACATAATTAATCTACCTGATCGGAGATGGCCTCTAGCCACACTTTTCGATCACTTGACTTCACTAAATAATTAACTCCGTAGTTTAATTTGAACCCTCTATCAGAATAGTACACTTGTTTGAAGGACACCATTCTTTTCGATTGGTGGGGGCAATGATGAGAAAGATGGACCTTGACAATTATGGTTATAGCCTGACTCATAACCTGGTCAAGAACCATTAACTCTCCCTTGACCCCAATACCCCTCATCAGAACAATTAGGAGGGATACTTCTTGGAACTAATAGAGGGGGTGGATTTGCAAGAGATCTTGTCATATTTTCTACTCTATGGTATCCTTGAGGGATATTCTCCATTTGATTTACTTCAGTAATCCCACTACCTAAAGCGGTCCAAACATTCATCAACTTCTCATTGAGTTGGTTATGTCTTTCCACTAAAGGTTCATGTCCTACTTCATTTGCTACACTTTTTTACTAAGCCATGGTAGTGGCATTCAGAGTTTCTTTAATATCTAGAATAATCTTATCCACTTGTCTAGTAACCACTTGTTGTGTACTGGAGTCTAAGTTTCTTTACTCGACAGTTACCACTGTAGCGGTTTCTTATACCATGACACGATAGTAGTTATCAAACTACACTCTATTATTCTCTTTTAAATCTTCCATTAGACACTATACATATGTCCACATATTTCGTGTGTATTATATTGAATAGGTTTCTGGAGGGAGAACGACCTCCTACTCCATCTGAAATCAACTCGTCTTGCCTTTAGTTATGAGGCTCAAATTGTTCAGAAGAGTGTGTCATATGTTCAAGTGACAGTTGATTTTATAGATTTTGTTGAGCCTCTAAAACAGTCATAGAATTGAGTTCAAATGATTTAACATCTTTCTTAGCGTTTCCATTATGTTTTGAACGCTAAGGAGCCATGGGAAAAGCTTCTAAATTAACAAAGTTAAATGGATTTAGTTTAGTATTCTCCCACTATTGTCGCCAAAAAACTTGTAAAGGCAAATATTGTTCTTTGTCAACAATTCAAATGATCTTGTTAAATCAAGAGTATTAGGGGGCACCCCTTGAGTTACCGGTTTCAAATATTGATAACCTTCCTAATGTAACAACACAAACAATAACGAAGCTTTCCCATGGAAAGTAAGACAAGTTGAATTTCTTAAAGAAACAAGTAGATAAACATATGACAAAAGATACAAATGCATTCCATTAATTTAAGGATAGAGTTAGATCTACAATTGTATAAGTTGAAGAAGAAATTACCTCCACGATCATATGATTAGAAAACGTGAATGATTTTCGATGCATTTTAAGAGAAACTAAACTATCGTTTGACTATTAAGCAAAGGAAAACTACATGAAAGGATTGGTGTACTTTGAACAAGTGTATTATTTCAATAGAGGGTTCGGAATTAATTAGAAAGCTAATTATTCAGTGAGATCAAATGATCAGAATGCCTAGCTAGAGGCCGCTTTCGATCAGTAATATTAATGAATAACTAATATTACATATTAATCTTGATTGAACCCTTCAGGTCACACCCTATCGTGTAACCAAAACGAAGCGACAAATTAATTCGAAGGATTAAATGAGTCAATAGAGTTTATACGAAAAGAGACGCCGGATTCCGAGCTTAGAGCATAGAAACTTAGCATCGTAAGTCGAGTCCAATTTAGGAATCGACGAGATGGAAAAATCAGCCAAACAACAAGTCACAACGTATAACCCTAGCCTTAGAATGGTCGAGCCATCCGAGGGACAAGGGCAATATGGCTAACAATGCTGCTAGCCAAGTGTCTAGCTTGGCCGCAAGCCTAGCAACCACATGTGTGTGTGTAGTGCATGGGCGAAATAGCCAAGTGCGCAAGCTAGCAGCACTAGCCCCGCAAGAGCAACGCAACATCGCAAACAAAGCCAGCAGCACGCAAATGCTCGCTGGGCCTTACGCGTGGTAGCAGCAGCTGCTAGTTGGGCTTGGCTAGCGATAGCAGCACCCAGCAACGTACAACAACATTTAAGCAAAGCGTGGCCTGCTAGTGCGAGGGTTGCTACATGTGGGCTGGCAAGGGAGGTGTGGTCCTCCCATGTTGTCCTCACCTAACCCCTTGCTCTCCTCATGCCACTTGTTGTTTGGTGATTCATTTGGTATTTTAATTTAATTATTAAATTCTATTTTGCCTTTATACCAACTATCCCACATTGAAAGATGTTGGGAATTCTTGAGCTCTATTCCCTATAAATACCAATAATTTGGCGTTTGGAAAAAGCACTTAAGTTGGTCAACTTTAAGGGATCTCAAAAAGCGAGAAAACCTTTGTTCGTAAACTCTAAGTTGTTTTTGTTCTAGCCCCGACTAAGCTTCGAGGTAGGGATCGGTTTGGTTCAGTAGCAAGGGTGTGAGCTGTTGGAGGTTCTCGCACTTGCGGAACTTGAAGATTTTAAGTCCGAGCTTAACGGTTGAGCGAAGCAAGCTACAAGGGTGAGAATTCTCTCTCTCTTCTTTCTCTTCTCTTATGTTTATGTTTATTTTGCATACTTTTATTCATGTTATAATTATTATGCATACAATCCAGTTATTGGGTTTTGTTTCCTCGCGGTTTTGGACACCGCAAAACCCAACATTATGAAAGCTAAGAAGAAAGCTTAAAAGAAATTAAATGCTTGTTGTTGATTTATTAGTTGGTTTCTTTTCTTTGATCTTATAGGAATATTGGAGCGGTTATGGCTTACTCCCATAACTGTTGTGCGTCTCATTGAAAATTAAATTACCCCTTATGCCTCTAAACTAGTTCTTTTAGCACTAGCCCTTTAGATGTACTAGCTCATTTTCATTATAACCTTGCCAGTTTAGCCCAAAACCTTTCACTGACTCTAAGATCCAACTTACTTGGTCAAAGTCAAGAACAATACAATAAAAGTGAAAAATCTGGTTTTTGGGTGTAACAGGTATATACACACTTGGGCTAACATCCGCTAGAGCTACGTTCAGCCTGATTCGTAACGGAAACTTAGGCAATCTCACATCAAGGCACGGCCAAAATCATAATAGTTACCACATTCGTATTCTTAGCATTCATGATCATATTTAAGGGATCTCCAATGCTCATCCCTATCCATTTAGAGCTACTCTTGGGGGCTTGAACCAACACTTTTAGCTTACCTAGCCTAAAAGGTCATCATCTTATGACTTTTCTTAAGTCCTTTATTCCATAGTCCTAGCCTTTGTAGCCTAACCTTAGTGTCACTTTCACACACATCACACATACATACATAGTCAAATCAGCCTTTCTTTAAGAACCTTTTCATGAAAACTTAATTAGGCATGCCTCATCATCTTTTAAGACAGTTGTCAGCAAAGGCTTCACCCTCGCACGACGAGCAACAAGAACATTCGATTCGGCTCATTCATACTTGGCCCATGTCTCTTTCCTTCTATTTTTACCTCTTTTTCTTTTTGAGAAAGCTAAAAAATTTTCCCTTCTTTCTCATTTTCTTTTTTTTTTTGGGGAAGTCAAAAAAATGTTTCCCATATTTTTTTATCATCATTTCATTTTGGAGAAATCTAAAGTTTTTTCTATATTTCATCTTTTTTTCATGTCATTCTTTTCGAGAGGGAGTCAACACCCTCCACTTGCTACAAAAGTGATGGTAATTTTTATGCATTTTCTTTGTTTTTTGCTTGCACAGACACTTTCACATAGCTTAAGTCATACACAATCCAAACGCACTCCATACACATTATATCATATACCTTTTAGTCGTAAGTCAGTCATGTTAAGCGAATTCTGGTTGAATCCATCAATCAAGTCTTGAGTCAATCACAGTCCATTCGAGCCTCTCGATAGAGCTCTCTTTTGAAGGTCTTCGGTACATCAATCAGTGTCTATATAGTTAGATTCACTTGACTTGAAGGCATTGTCATTGTCATCACCATCACTTTCATTATCATCATCATTACCATCACTTTCATCGTCATTATATCATTAACTTTCATCATCATCGATCATTATCATTATCATAAAAAAATATCATAATGTTCATCAACAAGCGTCTATCGCCTCTATTCTAGGAAAATCAAGCACCTTTTACAGCGTCTAGTCAAAGACAATCAAACCCCTCACAACTTTTGTTTGGAAACAATCGAACAATACTAATGCTTCTGTTCGGAGACAATTGAACACTCAACCCTTCTCTTCGGAGGCAATCGAAGACACTTTTATCTTTTCATTACAAGTATTGGTTAATCTCCTGAGGCATGGAGATCAACAATTCAACACTCGGTAATCATACTGAGGCCCAGAGGATTACTATTCATGCATGCATATTGCAAGTTTCTTGAGGCCAGAGACTTATGATCTTTCATCATCAGGCTGTTTTCCCGAGGCGAGGCGAATTGTCAACAGTTGCTAATTTCTCGAGGCACAAAGGTTTGCAACATTATCCAAAGGCACGAATACCCCTTATAGTGTGATTCTTGAAGCACAAAATTTCACGTTTTATTTTGTTAGCTACTCGAGGCGTAAGAGTTCACGATATGATTCCAAGGCGTGGAAGATTATCATTCATCATCCAGAATATTCCCGAGGCATGGAGGACTTCTAACTTGTTATCTGAATATCTGATATTCTTCCCAAGGTGTGGAAGATTATCAATCGCATTTAGTCATTAGACTATTACGAACTTAATGGTTTTCTTACCTATATGGAGATGCCCTATAGAGTTCAACTCAAGTGATTTTTTCCCTAACCCAAAACTTGGGTATTTATAGGGAATGGAGACTTGATCTCCCTTCTCCCCATCAATGTGGGAGATTTGCGTTTTCGGCTATTTTATTTTAATCAAAAACAAAATAAAATGTAAGGCAATCAACAAGCTCCAAGTGTCCCATGGAGGGAGAGAGTTGGTGAGGACGACTAAAGGGGGCGACCAAAGCACCTTCCTCCCCAAGCCAAACACCAAGAATCGATCCTCACAATTGACCAATTCTGACAAAGCACCTTCCTCCCCCAGCCAGCCAGCACACATCACATGCGCAGCCAGCCAGCACACACGCATGCGATGCTGCTGCTGCTTGATGCGTGCTGCTGTGCCAGTGGCATGGTGCTAGGTGCTGCTACGCTAACACGTATAGCCCAGCCATCTTGTATGCTGCTGCTTGGTGCTGCTCGCTAGCAAGTTCGCATGCACAGCCCATAACACAAGCACGCATAGCGAGGCCTTACGATGCTTACGGAAGTGATGCTATGTGCGAGGCACTAGCATGCTACCACGCCTAAAGCGCAAGCGATGCTGGCCACGCCACACTAGCTAGCCAACGCTTTAAGCAAGCTCGACATGGTGCGTGGCCTCGGCTAGCTTAGCACTCGCATGGCTAGGCCAATTCGAGGCTACGACTTAGCTCGAACTTGTCGCTTGTTGATTTTTCTCGTCTCGTCGAATTCTAAACTCGACTCGACTTGCGACGCTCGGTTTCGACGCTCTAAGCTCGTAATCCGACGTGTTTGTTTTTAATACTCTAATGACTCATTTAGTCCTTCAAATTGATTCGTCGTCTAGGATCGGTTACTTTATTGGGTTTAACCCAAAAGGTTCAGTCAAGATTAAGTTGTAATATAAATTACACATTAATATTACTAATCAGAAGCGGCCTCCACCTAGGCATTCCGATCACTTGACCTCACTGAAAAATTAGCTTTTTAATAATTCTGAACCCTCTATCCGAATAATACACGTGTTGGAAGGACATCATTCCTTTCATAAGGTATGTTGGTGCACTTTCCAAAGCAAGGCATCATATACACGTTAGTTTTGGTTAAACTCAGCGATATTATGTAGGGTTTCGTAGTGACCCGACACTACGCGGAAGGAAACCCACCAAGACCCGCCCCTTAATTAAAACAATTAACAAGCATATTAAACTTAATCAAACAAGATTAAGAATAAGAATTATACCTTTGACACGTGCTTCACTCCCAAAGAGCTTTTACTTCAAAATCCCGAAAACACGAGATCTTCAACGAATCGTACCCTCGACTCGACCCGAGCATCCTAAGTCTTGAAGGTTATTCAAGACCCGGACAAAATAACTATGAGTTTTATGAATCAAAGGTTTACTCTTAATTAGAAGTGCCTTTTTAATTACACTCAAGGTTGTTCATTCCCAAATACCCAAGCTTGGTATTTATAGGGAAATGAACCCTTGATTTTTTCATCCTCCAGCAATGTGGAAGTGTTGAATATCAATGATTTATTTAATTTCCAAATTAAATAAATAATCAAGTAAATCACATTGCGACAAGTGGCATGATCATATGCAAAGAAGTAGTGCCCAAGGCTAGGTGAGGGGGACCATGTGCCTTGCTCCCCAAGGGGTTGGATTTCGGTCCCCACACCCTTCCTCAATGCCGCCACACAGCTGCTTGGCTGGCAGCCAGCTAGGATGCCAGCTAGCGCTGCCAGCTAGCACATGCCCAGCAGCCCCAGCATCCTAGCAAGCCAATGCGTGCTGGCGCTAGGCGATGCTGGTGTTGGTGCTGTGTGCTAGCGCTACACATAGTGCTGGCACTGGCCCCCAGCAGCCCACGCACAGGCTAGCACGCACACACACCTTACACACCATTGCTAGCACAGCCAACATGCGTGCTGCTAGCGAGCCACGCATGCTTGCCCCTTCCCTCGCATCACGCTATGCACCACGCACCACACTACGCACCAGGCACCAGCCTTGCATCATGCACCACGCATTCGCCTAGCAGCCTTAGTGTGTAGCAATGTTGGGCTGCTTTGCGTGGCCTAGCAACGTGATGGCGCCCAGGCCCTTGCACACGCATGGTGCGCTGCTTGGTGCTGCCATGCGAAGGCTAGCATGCAAGCCAGCACGCATGCTACGAAGGGCTGCCTGGTGCCTTGTGGTGCTTACGATAGGCTGCCATGGCACGCCTACGCTGCGATGGTGCACCTAGGCTGCGATGGTGCCCCTAGGCTGCGCCTAGCCATGCTAGCTCGGACTAGCCTAACATCCACCTGGTTAGACCATTGTGGTGCTACGGCTACACTCGTACTTGTCGCTTGTGATTTTGCGACGCTCGGTCTCGACGCCCTAGGCTCGATATCCGACGTTTGTATTCGTAAAACTCTGTTGACTCATTAAATCCTTTCAGATTAATTCGTCGTCTCAGATCGGTGATTCGATTGGGTTCGACCCGAAAGGTTTAGTTAAGATTAAGTTGTAACATCAATTGTACATTGATATTACTGATCGGAAGCGGCCTCCACCTAGGCATTCCGATCACTTGTCCTTACTGAAGAATTAGCTTCTGTAATAATTCTGAACCCTCTATCGGAAGAATACACTTGTTGGAAGGACACCATTCCTTTCAATCTCCCACTTGTCCTTCCGGACAAGTGTGCATACAGTGTATAACCCATTTCCTATATCACTTAATGTTTCTTCGTGAACTATAAGGTAAGATTCTTTGTCATCCTTATTACGTTCAGAAGTGTTTCTCGATCTCCGAGTTCGACTGTAAATAAGTAGATGATTTCTAAAATCCATCTGAGCACGGCCATGCATTTTCACAGTCTCGCTCTTCGAGCGGCCTTGTAAACAACAAAACATATTCCCTATTGTTAGTAGGGAGACAATCCCAATCTTTTAATGTAAGTTCCTCTTACAAAGAGGACATAGTCTGCTGAGTGTTCCCGTTATGATCCCCAGTTACGGCAGACGTTAGGAAACATCAAAGAGTCTAGTACTCAAACAAGAAAACTTCACAATACTCATGGTCGGAGGAAACAAGTTCTGATAGTCATAATGAGAAATGTACTTATGACAATTTTTAAATTTCTTAAAGTACTCTCATAGGTCTTATCCAGTACAGTTCCAAACTGTGCCTATGCAAATTATTTATGACCGTCACGTCTTCGCAGCACAAGAAACGGTGCTGTAAATCATACTACACACTAATCTATGGCGGTCATCAATCGTCCATCCGTTAGATGACCTCGATTAGGGACAATTTTCGATTTAAATATTCAATGTTCACTTAACAGGTGTTTCTTTATCCAAGACATGGTCTTGATACCCTGTTTTAATTATTTCCTTAAATCGAATGGACTCATTATTTAATTCTAAACCACAATTAAATAGTAATGGAGTGAATGATAATTTTGCACAAAAATTAATTACTCCATTAATGAATGGTTTTAATAAAGTGTCTTACATTAAATATCCTATTTAATTAAAACACATGTATAGGGAATTTTAAAGCAAGTCTCCAACATGCTTAATTCCCATCACCTCAATGTGCTTGTTGTGTTTCACTTGAGGTAGCGGTTTAGTCAAAGGATCGACTACATTATCATCTGTGCCAATCTTACAAATTCTGATTTTACCTTCGGATTTCCATTCCCTTATCATGTAAAATCGCCTTTGCACGTGTTTGACCTTCTGGTTCTCTCTCGGCTCCCTGGCCTGAGCGATATCTCCATTGTTATCACAATAGAGGTCTATCGGCCCCTTAATTGAGGGTACAACACCAAGTTCGCTAATGAACTTTCGAATCCAAACAGCTTCCTTGGCAGCTTCTGAAGCGGCCAAGTACTCAGCTTCAGTTGAAGAGTCTGTAGTGGTGCTCTGCTTGGCACTCTTCCATCTAAACGCTCCTCCATTCAGATAAAATATGTACCCCGACTGTGACTTGAAGTCGTCTCTATCAATGTGGAAGCTAGCGTCATTGTAACCTTCAACAACCAGTTCTTTGTGGCCTCCATACACCAGGAATTTATCCTTGTTCCTTTTTAGGTACTTAAGGATATTCTTGGCCGCAGTCCAATGCACCTCTCCTGGGTTCGATTGGTATCGGCTCGTTGCACTCAGGGCATACGATACATCTGACCTTGTACATATCATGGCATACATGATCGATCCGATTAGCGAAGCATATGGGATCTGATTCATTCTTTCTCGCTCAACATGTGTCTGTGGACACTGTTTCTTGCTGTTATGCCATGGGACATGGGTAAATGCCCTCTTTTGGCATTCTCCATGTGGAATCGAGCTAGTACCTTATCAATGTTAGTACTTTGGCTTAATCAAATCATCCTCTTAGATCTATCTCTGTAGATCTTGATGCCCAATATGTACTGTGCCTCCCCTAAGTCCTTCATTGAAAAGCACTTTCCCAACCAGCCCCTTACGGAGTCCAATAATTTTGTGCTGTTTCCAATGAGAAGTATGTCATCGACATACAAGACTAGGAATGCAATATCACTCCCACTGACCTTCTTGTATACACAAGATTCATCTGGATTCTTTATAAAACCAAACTTGCTAATGGCTTCATCAAATCGCAGATTCCAACTTCTCCTGGCTTGCTTTAGTCCATAAATGGACTTCTTCAGCTTACAAACCTTTCCAGCGTTGTCTGGATCGAAAAAACCTTATGGCTGTGTCATATACACAATTTCTTCCAAAATTTCATTAAGGAAAGCGGTTTTGACATCCATTTGCCATATTTCATAATCGTAATATGCAACAATCGCTAGGATGATCCGGACGGATTTTAACATTGCAACTGGTGAAAAAGTTTTATCATAGTCAATCCCGTGGATTTGTCTATAACCTTTTGCCACCAGTCTAGCTTTGTATATTGATACATTTCCATCCTTTTCTGTCTTTACTTTGAAGATCCATTTGCAACCAATGGGTGTATAACCCTCGGGCAAATTCACCAAGTCCCAGACTTGATTTTCAGACATGGAGTCCATCTCGGATTTCATGACCTCTTGCCATTTTGCAGAGTCGGGGCTCGTCAGAGCTTGCTTGTATGTCGCCGGCTCATTACCATCCATGACTAGGATGTCCTGATCCTCGGTTAAGACGATATCGAGGTATCTGTCTGAATTAGATCTTTGCCGTTGCAACCTACGAAGGGTAATCGGTTGAGCTTTATCATTGTCAGTTTGATTCTGACCAATCTTCTTAGATGCTTCCAAAGCATCTAGATTGTCAGTTTTGTCAGGTTGACATTGTTTCTCGTCCTCTCGAACTTCGTCGAGTTTGATTTTCCTCCCACTTGTCATTTTGAAAAGGTGTTCCTTCTCCAAAAAGACACCATCACGAGCAACAAATACTTTGTTCTCGGACTTATTGTAAAAGTAATACCCTTTGGTTTCTTTTGGATATCCCACAAAGAAACACTTATCCGATTTGGGGTGAAGTTTGTTCGAAATTAATCACTTGACATATGCTTCGCATCCCCAAATCTTGAGAAAAGACAACCTAGGAGGTTTCTTAGTCCATAATTCATATGGAGTCTTTTCAACAGCTTTTGACGGAGCTCTATTCAGTGTTAGTGCTGCAGTTTGTAGCGCATGTCCCCAGAAAAAGATAGGGAGTTCACTAAGACCCATCATTGATCGAACCATGTCTAACAAGGTTCGATTCCTCCGTTCGGACACTCCGTTCCATTGAGGAGTTCCTAGAGGTGTCAACTCTGAAAGAATGCCATTTTCTTTCAAGTGATCATCGAATTCATGGCTCAAATATTCGCCACCTCGATCCGATTGAAGTTCTTTAATTTTCTTGCCAAGTTGATTTTCAACTTCTTTCTGAAAGTCTTTGAATTTCTCAAAAGATTCAGATTTATTCGACATTAAGTAGATATAGCCATATCTACTATAATCGTCAGTGAAAGTGATGAAATATCGGTAACCTTGTCTTGCGGGTGTATTCATTGGTCAACATACATCCGTGTGTATTAGACCTAATAAGTCACTTGCCCTTTCTCCTAACTTGGAGAATGGCTGTTTTATCATCTTTCCTAATAGACATCCTTCGAAATTTTCAAATGACTCTAAGTCAAATGAGTTAAAAACACCTTCTTGAAGAAGTTTCTTAATGCACTTGATGTTAATATGGCCATGATGACAATGCCACAAGTAGGTTTGATTCGACTCGATGTTCTTAGTTCATTTGGTATCAATCCTATTTTCTTTGTGTAAAGCATGCAATTTAATTTTAACATATGTTTGAAAGATAAGCTTTGAGACAACTACGTTAGAAGTCTTTCATTTCAAACATCTTGGTGTCCAACACCATCGATCAAAATATTGTTCAAAAGCATGACAAAACTAGGATTAGTTTGAATTACATCTCAAATACAAAATGGTGCATGCAAGCACGACCGATAAACCATCTTCGTCGTCTTCTTGCTCTTGCACCAACACTTGATAAGCTTCTCACTTGGTTCCTGAAAAGGCAACATAAAGTGAGTCATACTTGGTATCCAATATCTTATGATAAGCTTAATTCACAAGTGTTTAGGAAGATACCTGAGGCAGATGCTCCTTTCCTCTCTTCCTCCTCTCGAAAGAGCTTGCATTCTCTCTTGAAGTGGCCTTGCCCGCCACAATAGAAACAACGGATCTTAGCCTTAACCTTGAAGTCCCTCCTTCTTGACGGTCTTTTGGTTGCCCCAAATGAGTTGGCTCGGTGAAGGAGCTCCACCACATTCTTCAAGGAATGTGTCTCCTTTGATTCAGAAATATATGCCCTTAGTGCATCATATCCTAAGTGGAGTGAAGTGACCATAATATGACCAGCCATTCCATCTTCTAGTGGAATTCTGAGGAGTTCCATGTGCTTGAAGAGCTTAGTCATTCTTGCCACATGGGGTCAGAGGGGCATACCCGGTCTCAACTTGGTGTTGTAGACTGTAGACCAAAGATGGTACCTCTCTTTCGCAAGACAACCTTGATCCGATGGCTTTACATTCATGTCTGTAAGTGACCTAGTCACTTCAAACAAGAGTCCATCATTGTTGTCGTTGAAACTCTTAGAGAATCTCACACCGACAACAACCCTTAGTCCTCCAAGGATCAAGTCCGGATAAGAGAATGGAAGTTTTTCTTTACATTTTTCCGGGATGGAGTTAGCCATGAGGTGTGACACTAATTTGCAATCTTTTTACCATGCACAATAAGTTTCGTCACTCAAGTGTTTCTTGGTACAGAGGGTTGGGAGGGAAGTATCCAGAACAACTTCGGACAGTTCTCTTGAGTTCTTCTTCCCTTTCTTCAAGGTTTGTTAAGTTAAGCTTGATAGCTAACTTTTCGGGGAGTTTCGGGCACACATGGTTGTTTTTTGAGTTACTTGCAGACATTGTTCTACAATTGAAAGAATTTGAAGTGAAAAACCTTTCATAAATCAATAAGTTGAAATTTAAAATGTTCATGCATATATTCAATCTTATTGAGCATTTTATCCACGGGATTTAAAATATCCCTTGTAGGCGAGAATAAAATGATTCCGAGATCCCAAATATCAAGAAATGGTTAAGCATGCTTTGGCTTGTCTTAATCATTAAATATCTTAAGGTAAGAAAACGAATTGCTAATAGCTCCAAGCTACTCTCGGTTTGATAAAATGTCGCATCTAATGCATTCTTGACATTTTATCTCTTTTGCCACGACATCTAAGGACTCCTTACTGATATCGTTAAGCTTAACCAAGACAACTTGTATACCTAGTATACCTTACGTTCCTAGGGAAGTAGTGATGCCTCGCTTTGGCATAATCCATCACTTACGCGCATTAGTTCGGTAAGTATTGTTCTTGGAGCGAAAAATTTTAACTCAATATTATTAAGGGACCTAGGGTTTCTATGTTGGTTGACTTAAGTAAACTTAACTAATCGTCGCAAAATAATAGAAATCCTAGACATGCATCTAGCAATCACATATAATAACAATATATATAAGGCATAAAAATAGATGCATTTGGTAACTAGCATGACCCCTTGAAATCTTCAATTTCCATGGGTCTTCATCTTGGCTCGTCTTCATCGAAAAGTCGTCTTGAGACATCGTGGCCAAAATAAAAGAAGCTAGCTAGAACGACTAAGATTAATCTAATAATACAAAAATACTTAACGGTTCGCAGACCGTATTTAGATTTACAAAAATACATAACGGAACGCAATCCGTATTTTCTATCCTAGTCGGGCCCCACTAGCTGCCATATTCAAAGACCTGTTTTGAAAACAATCTTCCATTCACCCATTCACTATTTGTGAATGACCCATGCAATTTTACGAAATACATAATTAAACACGCAAAACTAGTAACTAACTTAGGTGGTTAATCCAATTAACGCGCCTAATTAAAACTAGTCAAAATTGTTTAATCCATTATTTCTAAAAGCTCACGCAATTAATTAAGCTCCCACAAAATTCCGCATCCGTAGTTAATTAATCCGATTAATTAAGTCGGCATAACCCAAAATTTGTCAAATTTTGCAAAACCGAAAATCGAGGTTTTTAGCCTCGTTAAATAATTACATAAATAATTTAAAACGGCAAAATTTTTGCAAATATACATAGCTCAAAATTAAGCAACAAGGCCCATCCAAGCATGATGCATGGCGCACCATGGCTACTAGGCAGCATTGGGCTAGTTGGCTGGGGCTTGCTGCCTCGCTGCCCAGCAGCAGCACAAGCTCGCCAGCAGCTTACGCCTCACACGCACTAGCAGCATTAAGGGGTTGGGCTGGCGCTTGGTGCTAGCATGCTGCGCCCAGCCCAGCACACTACGCTAGCCAGCACCACGCATGCCTGCATGCATGCTGGCGCCTGGCAGCAAGTGGAGGCTGGCTGGTGCTTGCTACCACGCTGCCCAGCAGCGCCCCCAAGCACCCAGCAGCCAAGGCCACTGCCCAAGCCCAGCCTTAGCACCCCTCGCTACACAGCCACACAACATTGATGCTTAGCCATGCGCGCACCATAGGCAGCCCGACTAGCCTTGGTGACGCTTACGGTTTTGCATCGATTTGCGTGCATTTTACTAGGGATTTTAATTCCGATTTGTGTGTGACAATAATTAAATCTAAATTACATTTTAGAATAAATCTGAGGGAAAATAAAATAAAATATGTCTAACTTAAATAATTTTTATTTTATTGGTGCACAAGCCTAAATTATTCAAAAAAATTTAATTTTGAACAAAATAAGGTCTAACTATTTGCTTAAAATATAATGAGCTATGTCCATAATTAATCTTGCCAATATGCAAATTAATAATGGGTTTGACAAAAGGAAGTTGGAAAAATAAATTAACCATCCAATGATAAAAATTTTCCAAATTTCATACTTGTGTAAAATACCAAGATTACATCTTCTAATATGAAGATTTATCAAATTTTACTCACAAGTAATTGAACTTGATGGATTTTAATCAACCAAACATGAAAAATCCAAACTTTGTTCAACATGGAATTTAGGGTTAGGGTTCCAATCATTTAAACCTTTAAAAATTAGAATTTTAACATAATAGGAACTGAAAATTACAAAATCACAACAAGCTTTCACATTTTATTGCAATTTATTTGAAAAATTTGTGAAAAACAAGATTATGTGAAAAATGGCATATCAACTTAAGCACTAATAAAAACTCCATTATTATGCTTAAGGATATTTTAAAACTAGTGGATTAGAGATGCAAAAGTGCATTTAATCTAACCTTGTAATGCATGCATTAATCAAGGCTTTAAAAGAATTAAAATTTTCGTTAAAAAACAAAAAACCCCATAAAAAATGGGTTTCTGATTCGAATTTGGCTTCTGGAAAGGCCCAATAGGGTTAGATCTGTTCCAGAATGTCGATTCCACCCAAATATCACTATTTTTCAGCCAAAATCTGGGTTCGACTATCAAATCGAGAATAAAATCGAGTTTTATAATTAATTAAAACGAGCATCTAATCTAATTTGAAGAATATGAACCAGAATAATAAATTCCTTTAAAACACCTTAATTAAAAATTAATTGCAAAAATTAAAAGGAGCGTGGCTCCAATACCGCTGTAGGGTTTCGAAGTGACCCGACACTACGCGGAAGGAAACCCACCAAGACCCGCCCTTTAATTAAAACAATTAACAAGCATATTAAACTTAATCAAACAAGATTAAGAACAAGAATTATACCTTAGTCGCGTGCTTCGCTCCCAAAGAGCTCTTACTTCAAAATCCCGAAAACACGAGATCTCCGACAGATCATACCCTCGACCCGACCCGAGCGTCCTAGTCTTGAAGGTTAGTCAAGACCCGAACAATATAACTATGAGTTTTACAAATCACAGGTTTACTCTTAATTAGAGTTGCCTTTTTAATTCCACTCAAGGTTGTTCATTCCCAAATACACAAGCTTGGTATTTATAGGGAAATGAACCCTTGATTTTTTCATCCTCTAGCAATGTGGGAGTGTTGAATATCAATGATTTATTTAATTTCCAAATTAAATAAATAATCAAGTAAATCACATTGCGACAAGTGGCATGATCATGTGAAAAGAAGTAGTGCCCAAGGCTAGGTGGGGGGGACCATGTGCCTTGCTCCCCAAGGGGTTGGATTTTGGTCCCCACACCCTTCCTCAATGCCGCCACTCAGCCGCTGGGCTGGTAGCCAGCTAGCACATGCCTAGCAGCCCCAGCAGCCTAGCAAGCCAATGCGTGCTGGCGCTGGGCGATGCTGGTGCTGGTGCTGTGTGCTAGCGCCTAGCGCTGCTAACACATAGTGCTGGCACTGGCCCCCAACAGCCCACGCACAGGCTAGCACGCACACACACCTTGCGCACCATTGCTAGCACAGCCAGCATACGTGCTGCTAGCGAGCCACGCATGCTGGCCCCTTGCCTCGCACCATGCTATGCACCACGCACCATGTAGCACGCTACGCACCACGCACCACGTAGCACGCTACGCACCACGCACCACGTAGCACGCTACGCACCACGCACCACGCACCAGCCTTGCATCTACACCACGCACCAGCCTTGCATCATGCACCACGCATTCGCCTATCAGCCTTGGTGTGTAGCAATGCTAGGCTGTTGTGTGTGGCCTAGCAACGTTGTGGCACCCAGGTCCCTTGCACACACATGGTGCGCTGCTTGGTGCTTCCATGCGAAGGCTAGCATGCAAGCCAGCACGCATGCTACGAAGGGCTGCCTGGTGCCTTGTGGTGCTTGCGATAGGCTGCCATGGCACGCCTAGGCTGCGATGGTGCACCTAGGCTGCGATGGTGCCCCTAGGCTGCGCCTAGCCATGCTAAGTGCATGCTTGCTCGAACTAGCGTAGAATCCACATGGTTAGACCATTGTGGTGCTACGACTACACTCGTACTTGTCGCTTGTGATTTTGCGATGCTCGGTCTCGACCCCTTAGGCTCGATATCCGACATCTGTATTCATAAAAGTCTGCTAACTCATTAAATCCTTTCGGATTAATTTGTGGTCTTGGGTCGGTGATTCGATTGGGTTCGACCCGAAGGGTTCAATTAAGATTAAGATGTAACATCAATTGTACATTGATATTAATGATCGGAAGCGGCCTCCACCTAGGCATTCCGATCACTTGACCTTACTGAAGAATTAGCTTCTGTGATAATTCTGAACCCTCTATCGGAAGAATACACTTGTTGGAAGGACATCATTCCTTTCATATTAATAAGGAGTCCTTATATGTCGCGACAATGGAGATAAACATCAAGGAAGCATTAGATGTAACATTTTATCAAGCCAAGAGTAGTTTAGAGCTATTAGCAATTGAATTTCTTACCTTAAAATTTTAAATGTGTCGATAAAACGCTTAATATGATTGAAATTTTTTATGTATGCTTTAAATTTCAATCATAATGGTTTTATGAATGGTTTTTCATCGCAAATTCTTTCAATTTTAGAAACATGTCTGCAACTAACACCACCAACAACCAGTTTTCCCTCCGTTCTATTCACGATAAAGAGAAGTTGAATGGGGCAAGCTTCCTTCATTGCCTAATGAACTTGCGTATAGTTCTGATACAGGAGCAAAAGAATACGTCCTTGATGAGGAAATACCAAACGCTCCTAATGAGGAGGTAACTTAGGCTGCCCTAAACTGATAGCGCGCTGCCAATCGGGATGTCAAATGCATCATGTTGGCCACAATGTCTCCGGATCTCCAAAAGACCTTCTTTGGAAAGGAGACGACTTTTGAGATCATTTCTTAACTTCAGAACATGTTCCAAGAGCAGGCCCGAACTGAGCGGTTTAAGACCTATAGGGAGATTCTTGAGAGCAAGCTCAAGAAAGAAGAGTCAATCAGCCCACATGTACTTAAAACAATTAGATTATTTGAGAACATGGAAAAGCTTGATGTTGGCAATTGACATTATTCTCCGCTGCTGCACAAAGGCTATGATTAGTTCAAGATGAACTATAATATGCACAATGAACATGAAGAAAACCCTCACCGAGCTTTGTTGAATGTTGAAGCAAGCCGAGCAAACGCTCAAGGATGAGTGGAAGCATGATATGCTAATCGTCAATAAGGGCAAGCCATTCAAGTGTTAGGGCAAGAAGAAAGGCTTCAAGGGGAAGGGTAAGAAGACCTTTCCGCCTAAGTCTAAAGCTACAACTGGCAACAAGGAAAAGAAGGTAGCATCTTCTCAAGCCAATTCCAAATGTTTCAACTACAAGAAGAAGGGACATTGGAAATAGGATTGCCTCAAATTCAAGGAGGATAAGATGAATGACACTGTTGCTTCGGGATCAGGTATATATGTTATAGACCTTAACTATACTATCAAAGCTTCATGGGTATTAGATACCGAATGTGGCTCACGCCTTTGTTCCAATTCTTAAGGATTAAGGAAAAGTAGAAAGCTAGTGAAGGGAGAAGTGGAACTCTAGGTCGACAATGGAGCAAGGATTGCAACTGTATTTGTTGGGACACTTAGTTTGTCTTTTCCCTCTGGACTTGTTTTAGAACTTGAAAATTGTTTTCATTTTCCAAACATTACTAAAAACGTTATTTCAATTTCGGCGTTGGACGCCAAGGGTTTTGAATTTCTGATAAAAGACAATAGTTGTTCATTTTATGTTGATAATGTTTTATATGGTATGACACATTTAGAAAATGGTCTTTATGTGCTTTGACTAGAAAAACAGGTTTATAATGTTAGTAGTACCTCTAAAAGAGCTAAGACCGTTGAGTCGAATCAAACCTACGTGTGGCATTGTCGTCTTGGCCACATTAACATCAAACGCATCAAGAAACTTCTTCATGTAGGGATTCTTGATTCATTTGACTTAGAGTCATTTGAAAACTGTGAAGGATGCTTACTAGGCAAGAAGATAAAGCAGTCATCGCTATTTTATACACACAAATGTATGTGGACCAATAAGCACAATCGCTATTTGAAAGCTGTGAAGGATGCTTACTAGGAGAAAGGGCTAGTGACTTATTGGGTCTTATACACACAGATGTATGTGGACCAATAAGCACAATTGCTATTTTATAACATTCACGAACGACTTTAGTAGATATGGCTATGTCTACATTATGTCGCACAAATCTGAAACTTTTGAGATATTCAAAAAATTTAAGAGTGAAGTTGAAAATCAGCTTGGCAAGAAAATAAAAGCCCTTCGATCGGATTGAGGTGGAAAGTATTTAAGAGACGAATTAGATGACCATCAAAAAGAACATGGTATTCTCTCGGAACTGACACCTCCCGAAACTCCACAATGGAACAGAATGTCCGAAAGGAGAAATTGAACTCTGTTAGACATGGTTCGATCAATGATGGGTCTTAGCGATATTCCTATCTCTTTTTGGGGACACACTCTTCTAACCGCGACACTTACACTAAACAACGCTCCATCAAAAGTTGTCGAAAAGACTCCATATGAATTATGGACGAAGAAACCTTTACGGTTGTCTTTTCTTAAGATTTAAGGTTGCGAAGCATATGTCAAAAGACTCATGTCTGTCAAGCTTGCACCAGAATCTGACAAATGTTTCCTTGTGGGATATCCAAAAGAAACAAAGGGGTATTACTTCTACAACCAATCTGAGAACAAAGAATTTGTTGCTCGAGATGGTGTCTTTTCAGAAAAGGAGCATCTTTGCAAAATTATAAGTGGGAGGAAAATCGAACTTTACCAAGTTCAAGAAGATGAGCAACAAAGTGAAACTGACAAAACTGACAATCAAAGTGCTTTGGAAGCAGCTGTTTAAATTGGTCAAATTCAAAATGACAATGTTCTAAGTCAAAATGAAAATGCAAATGCTCAATCTATTACCTTGCATATGGCGCAAAGGCCAAGATAGATACCTCGATGTTGTCTTAACCGAGAATCAATACATCCTAGTTATGGATGAAGATGAGCCAACAACATATAAACAAGCTATAACGAGCCCCGACTCTACAAAATGGCAAGAAGCCATGAAAGTAGAGATAGACTCCATGTTTGAAAATCAAGTATGGGACTTGGTTAATTTTCCCAAAGGTTAAACACCTATTGGTTGCAATTGGATTTTCATGTTGAAAACTAACAAAGATGGAAATGTTACAAAGCTAGATTTGTGGCAAAAGGTTACAGGCAAATTCATGGCGTTGATTATGATGAATCCTATTCACCACTCGCCATGCTTAAGTTCGTCCGGGGTATCCAAGCAATTGTCGCATATTACGATTATATAATATAGCATATGGACGTCAAAACCGCCTTCCTTAATTGAATTTTTTAAGAAACTATGTACATGACATAGCCGGAAGGTTTTGTTGAACTAAACAACGTGGAAAGGTATGCAAGCTTAAGAAGTCCATTTATGGACTAAAGCAAGCAAGAAGAAGTTGGAATCTGCGATTCGATGAAGTTGTTAGCAAGTTTGGTTTTATCAAGAATCCAGGTGAGTCTTGTGTTTACAAGAAGGTCGGTGGAAGTGTTTTTCAATGAAGGACTTGGGAGAGGCACAGTACATATCAGGCATCAATTCTATAGGAAAAGATCTAAGAAGATGATTAGATTGAGCCAAAGTACTTATATCGATAAGGTATTGACACAATTCAATATGATAGAAGCCAAAAGAGGTCACCTACCCATGTCTCATGGCGTAACTCTTAGCAAGAAATAGTGTCCACGGACACCTAATAAGCGAGAGAGGATGAGTCGGATTCCATATGCTTCGCTTATTGAATCGATCAGGTTTCGTGGTTTTTGAAGTCCCTCGGGAGAGTTACAATTCCGGGAATGCACGTCGACTGTCTGTACCTGCAAAACCACGAAACTTTGGTTGAGTTGAGTTCCGCCTCCGACAATCAAGTTAGAACGTTTTCGGATGTATTGCTCAGTTTTTTTGTGTTTGTATTTTTAAATCTCCAATAAATGAGGATTTTCCTGTATTTATAGTAGAAAGGTATCAGTTCCCCTATTAGGGTTACGGTGCCACGTGTCAGCCAAGGATTGGATCCCATTGGGCCTCTCTGAGGCTGACACGCGTCAGCATGCCATTAGGACACGTGGCATAGGGTAATTTACCCCAAACATTTTCCCCTCACAGGTGTGAAATGGCTTGCCACGTGGCACCTGCGACAGGTGTCACATTCTGGGAAGGTGACGGTTCGTCTCCTTCCCTCCATATTTTTTTTTTTTGAATTCAAATTTCGAATTGAATTTGAGGGGGAGGTGATGGTTCACCTTCTGCCTCTTCCTATAAATAGAAGGCTTTCTCCTCTCATTTCAATACTTAACAAATTTTTCACATAAACTTGTTGAGAAAAAAACTGAGACACCGCCTGCTTTTCCATTCAACTAGCTTCTTCTTTTCACACTCATCCGGAGACCGTCTGAGTGCTCTTTGCTCAACTTCCTCAGGTACCACCTAACTTTAGTTAATTTTCTTCTCTTGCTTTCAATATACCCACAACCAGTCTTTACCGTCAGGGGCATCTTCAAGCCATTTTCTTCAAAATTGTCTGACCACCCGTTTATTTTCTTTAGCTTTCAAAACACTCACAGCAGGTCTCTACCGCCTGTGGTACCTTCAAGCCACATTTTAGGGTAACGGTCGGGTCTTATGCAAATCTCAGTTGCTCTTCAAAGGGGTACGTCCGGGACACCGTTTGGGCATCTCCAAGCAACAAAGAAGATTTTCGGCTGCTAATTTAAGCAAGTCTACAGTCTTAAAAGTTTCTTACAACTTCAAGGTACCATCTCTACCCCTTGCAACTTTTTTGACTATTTTCCGGTTGTATAAGTTGTTAGAGAAGAATGGACTCACCCAAAACACACACGGCACGGCCTAGGGCAGTTGTCAATCGGTGACCCGACACGGCTGAATCTAGGACTGAAGATGCCGTCTGGGGGTGTTTGGACCACCCTTACTTTTCTGCGAATCCGACCATCTCTGTTCATGTGCAGGACAGAATGACTCGGACTAGATGGACGGCTGTAGACCCTGAGTACCAGACAGGTGATTTAGCTAAAGCTTCGGTTGATGATGTTCCTTATGACCAACCGGGCGTACCTAGCACGCCTAGAGATGAGATCTTGGAGGAATCCGAGAGCTCAGACGGTGAAGAGACCGTCCAGCAATCCGACACAACTGACTCAATGATGGAGTCGGATGCCCCTCAAGAGGACAAGGAGGCATATAATTGGCCCTCAATAAACAATCCAACAGAGGTGCACATGAGCGCCCGGGACGTTGTCACCTTAAACGCCACTCTTCCGGCATTTTTGGAAATGCGCCTGGTAGGGGCCGGGTAGGAGATCGTTGTACTGCCCGTAGAGGCAGCCGTCGTCTGGGATGACGACTTGGATCATGCCAATGACTACTTCGGCTGCTTTGAGGCGGCATTCAAATCCGGTCTCCGGTTTCCCCTCCACAACACAATAAAGGCCATTCTAAGGGGTTACGACCTTGGCATCTAGCAGCTAACACCTAACTCATGGGTGAACATTCTTGGATATATTGCCACCTGCGAGATGCAGGACATAACGCCTAGCTGGGAAGCGTTTGCACATATGCATTACCTCAGTCGTGCCCCAGGCGGCTAGAATGCTTGGTATACATGGACCACGCATCCGGAGTATATGATGACGCTGGAAAAGCCGTCTAAGTGGAGTATCTGGAAGAGCAAATTTTACAGGGTCTCTTCCCCTTCTCCGCAACAGAACCACCGGCTGCATCACTGCAACAAACACCTGTCTCTCCTGGGAAAGAAGTGTGCGCTCCCCAAAATACCGGAGAGGGCCTAGGATCAAATCGTGGAGACGGGTCTTTTCAAGAAGACCACCTTGCCTTTGGAGGATGGGACATAAGTCATTGTCCCTAAATTTTGGGTCCCTCATTTTTTCAAGGACGAGGCGTTCCTTTCTGCCTGTGGCCTTAGCACCTTCTGGAGTAAACGTATGTTGATTGTTAATCGGCACACTTTGCCGTCTGTATGATTTTTAAACAGTTTCTGATTCTTATTCTTCTTCTTTGTAGAGAAAGGATTCGAGATGGTTCTTCCAGAAAAAACTCCGGCTAAGTCAACCGCTGAAATCCGAAAGGAACAGCTGGAGAAGAAACGGGCCCAGCTAGTGGCCAAAGATGATGGGGTAAGAACCGACTGATCTCTCTACCGTCTGTATTGTTTGTAGCTAATGTTGATACTAACCGGTTGTGTTATTTTCTTTTGCAGATGGGGAGCAAGAATGTTCCTCGCTCCATTAGACTAATGTTGAAGAGGCCGGGAGAGGAGCCCTCCATGCCTGCTTCACAAAGGTGGAGGGTCCCGGCTGCCCCTGCCTCTGCCGGAAGACCACTGGCTCCTAAGAGGCCTACTTCAGCATGCAAAAATCTGCGAGATCTGGGCTTGAGCTTTGGGCCGGCTGAGGCCAGAACTAGGGAGCCCGAGGTTCCCTCAAGCTGGGTGCTTGCTGTAGCATCCGGTTCTAATGCGGCTGGGGGTAGCGTGACCCCTCAGCCTAAAAATCAAGGTATTGCTTTCAACTTTGATCCCCCCTGGCCGCTTGGGCCTGTTAGATTTAAGTCCCAATCTACCTAGTAAGGGGATTCTTCAGGCAGCCGGCAGAATATAGGTGGTGCATATGCTCAATACTTAATAGATAAATCTATTGATGCAGATGCCTCTTCTCGTTGGCCGGATATCCAAAGCTACCCCAAGAGAATGCTGAGGACCCTTACCCGGTCCGAAAAGGAGGAGGTACCGAGTATAAACAAGGTCAACATAGACCGCCTTACTGCCCTTCTTGCTGAGGTAATTTTAGCGGTTGGGGCATTTAGAGCCAATCTGGCTTCCCACCGGCTAACCTATACAATGTATTTCATCTCTTTGCCGGTTGTATGTTATTTGAATAACTTAACCCCTTTCCAGCTGTTTTGTAGACAATGCTCAGAATAGAAGGCCTCAAGGTTCCCTTGAGGAAAAAGCAAGAGGAGGTAAGGGTTGCTCACTGTAGGGTTTCGTACTGACTCTCACTACGCGAAATGAAACCCCCAAAGACCCGCTCCCATAATTAAAGCAACTAATACAAGCAAAACATAATTAAAAAACAATGAAGAGTAAGGATAAGAAATATACCCTCGACGCGTGCTTTGCTCTTACAACGAGCTCTTACTTCAACCTCGATAATGCGAGGCCTCCAACGGGATCGTACCCTCGTACCCGACCCTATCATAATAAGCCTCGAAGGTTAGTCAAGGTCTGGAAAAAATATAATCTTAGAGTTTTATGAATTTTAAGGTATACTCAACAATGAAGTTTCTTTTACTATTCCACTCAAGTGTGTTCTTTACCAAATACCCAAGCCTTGGTATTTATAGGGAAATGAACCCTTGATTTTCATTCCCCAACCAATTGATAATTAATTTAATTCTAAATTAAATGAATAATAAAATCAATCACAATGCAACAATTGTCAAGGGGAGAGAGAGAGTTAGGTGAGGACCAAAAGCAGGGGGGGACCATTGCCTTGCTTCCCACGCCTTTGCCCAAAGGATTGGTCCCCACTCTCCCAAACCGACTCCAAGCATTGATGGGCTAGCAGCCAACCTAGCTGGTCAGCGTGCACTGCCAGGCTGTGTGCAACTAGCATGGCCAGCACGCACCAGCCAGCACAGCTAGCGCATGTGTGCTGCTAGCGAGCCACGCATGCTGCTGGCTGCTAGGCACTGCTACAACTGCTGCTGCCTAGCCAACGCACATGCACACACTGGCCCAGGCAGCCGCAAACGCATATGCATTCTTGGTTGCTGGGCGTTGCTGCTTGGACATCGCACACACACACGCACAGCCTTGCTGGCTGGTGCGTAGTGCTACTGGGAATCTGAGCGAGGGCTAGCATTGTGCTGGCACCTAGGCCACGCACATGCCCATTGCGTTTCACATCATGCTGCTTAGTGCTCCCATGCGAAGTCAACCACGCAAGCTAGCACGTAAGTTGCTGCGATGCAAGGCATGCAAAGCATGCACGCATGCCAGCACTCGGTGCTAGTGATGGTGCTGCCATGCTAGGCACGCACGCATGCTAGCGCCTAGTGCTAGCGATGGTGCGCCTAGCACACCTAGTGTGTCTAGGCTTGCGCCTAGCCATGCTAGGTGCATGATAGCTCGAGCTAGCCTAGCATCCACATGGCTAGACCAATGTGGTGCTACGACAATGCTTGTACTTGTTGCTTGTGATTTTGCGACGCTCGGCCTCGACGCCCTAGGCTCAATATCTAATGAGTGACATTTATGTCGCTCTTAGGATAGTCTTTTCTAGTAGTTTTAGTAATAATTCAGTCCATTTTAGTATGTTTTTGCTATGATCCGCCTAGTTCGAGTATTCTACCTTTGTGGTGCGTAATGTGTATTCATGTGGTTTAGGTAGTCTGTACTCCCCTCCCCTTTCGTTGTATTACACTTTGCCTTCCTGTTCCATGATTGCAGGTGTACGCCGTTGATTCGGAGATGGAAGGAACAAGGGCAAAACGGGAAGAACTCCAGACCAGACAAACGGCGCGGGCGCGCCACCTATACGCGCGGGCGCGCATCCCTTGAGCACGGGCGCGCTGATGAGCTAGACCAACCATTAAATACCCACTTTGGAGCGGGCGCGCATTTCCAGGAGCGGCCTCGCCATCATTTAACGCGCGGGCGCACCATTGTTGGGCGTTGGTGCGCCTGTTTGCTTCTGATTCAAATCCCGATTTTAGCCCAAATTAACAAAAGAGAGGCAAAACGACTAACTTTGGAGAACATTCTATCATAGGGATATTTTTAGTATAGAAACCTTAGAGGAGAGCTTTTAAGGAATTTTTCTAGGTTTTTGTTTTAACCACTTTTGTATTGAACAATCTTGATAGTTTTGAGTGTAATTTCATTGTCCATCAACATTAGTTTTACTCTTAGTTTTTGAAGAAGTAATTTTGCAACATTGATGTATGGTCTAATTTGGAGATTGAATGATGTATATATCTTTATTTGGATTTCAATGAAGGTCTTGGTATATTTCTCTATTTTCTCTTGTTTTAATGATTAAAGTTTCTATCTTTGTTAGTTTAGTTGATAAAAACATTGTATTTCTTAATATATCGTTGGTTATAATGTTGCTTAGTATGATTGTAGTTGTAGTTATGACTAGTGAGTAGTTTCTTGTTGCTAGGGGTTTGGTGAAGATATGCTTTGAGTTTGATGTATGCTAGGCTAGGTTAATTTGGAATATTTGTGATTAAATCTTCCTTGTGCTTATACTTATTAGCCACTCCATGTTTATGGCCATATGCATGTTGTGGTTGAATGACTTGAACTAAATCGTGACGATAGTGCGACTTAGGAATAGTCATTAGGTGATTGATTATTGCATGACCTTAGCTTGTATGCCTTACGACGATAGTGTAAGTGTATGCTAGCTAGGAAAGCTCTTAATCCCGATAGGTGATTAGAGAGTATTATTGATATTGCCTTGTATGAGTTGCTTGGGTTACATGTAAACCTATTTTCTGATGCGTAACTTCTTTGAATTCATAGCATGTTTGATCCTTCCCCCTAGTGCTTGTTTTAATTGTTATTCTATCCCCTTTAGTCATTACTTTACCCACCATACTTCTTGATCGAATTAGATTAACATTAGGAGATAAATAGCGGTGCTTAATCGTTTCCCTGTGTTTGACCCTTAACTTGCCTCTATGCTCTTTTAGTTGCATGTTTAGGACTACAAATATCATTTGATAGAGGTGTCTTAGTAACGACCTAAAACACCGCCTGTCAAATTGGCGCCGTTGCCGGGGAGACGGTTTCCATTGTGTGTTTATTTTCTTGTTGAGACTAGTTCTTTTCTATTCTTTTGTTTTTCCGTATCTTGTTAGTGCTCACTTTCTGCTTAGCTTTGTATATGCATTAATTGCTCTACGCCTTTAGTGTCCATAGACCTTGAGCTAGAGCGTACTCTGGCCCAATTGAGGAGACAAGCAAGGGAGAGAGGTGAAGACCCACTTCAAGAGCAAGTGAGAAGTTCCCCTACCCCATCTTCACCCACTTCAAGTGAGGAGAGTGAACCATCCACGGGCTCAATTCCCAATCCATTTGTCTATAACCATAATCAACAAAGCATGGCTGATCAAGGAAACATGGGTGATCAAAGGTCACTAAAGCAACTTGGAGCACCCGAATCATATGCCTCTCAAAGTGGGATCTTAGCCCCCACCACTTAAGCAAACAATTTCGAGATAAAGCCTAATTTCATTTCAATGATAGAGAAGAGGCAATTTACCGGTGGGAAATTTGAGAATCCCCATGAGCATATCAAAGAGTTTCTCAAGTATTGTGACACTATCAAGATCAACGGAGTCTCCCAAGAGTACATAAGATTGAAGATTTTCCCATTCTCACTCATGGGAGCGGCAGAACATTGGTTGAACAAGGATGTCCCCCCCGGTTCCCTCACGACTTGGAATGAGGTAACTACGGCGTTCCTAGGAAGGTTTTACAATCACAAGAAAACCGCCGAGGCTCGCTCAAAGATTCAAAGTTTCCGCCAAAGAGGTGGAGAGTCTCTTTGTGAGGCATGGGAGAGATTCAAAGAGTTACAAAGGCAATGCCCACACCATGGGATTCCTAATTGGCAAGTTCTCCAAACATTCTACGGAGGACTCTCCCCTCAAAGCAAGACTAACCTTGATGCCGGAGCCGGAGGCCCAATCATGAACAAAAGGGAAGATGAAGTGGAGAGTATCATAGAAGATGTTGTGCGCAATTATGAGGATTGGTACGAAGGAGAGAAGGAAGCCACTTCTAGCAAAGGAACGGTACAATCCGTAGAGCAAACCAATGCCATCATAAATCTTTCCAACCAAATGGCAAAGATGGCGAAACAAATGGAGGAGTTCATGAAATCGAGTTCTCAAAATACTTCCTCCCCTCCTCCTAAGGGAGGCCATGGTATGAATCCTTCTACTTCTTCTCCCTCTAATTACAATGCCATGCCTCCTGGTTGTATGTTTTGTGATATATGTGGAGGCTATGATCATAATTCTCAACAATGTATGTCCATAAGTGAAGGTCCCCCTCCCCATGAAAATGATGATAATGTTGAAGATGTTAATGCCATGAATTTTGTGCCCCGTGAGGGAAATGCTGGAATGCGGCCAAATTGGAATCAAAACCTAAACCGTGGTTGGAATCAAAATCAATGGAATCAAAGTGGTGGTGGTTATGATAACGAAGGCCAAGGTAGGGGAAACTCTTCCAATTACAATGGAAGAAGTTACTCAAACCAAAGGTCCAATTGGAATCAAAACCAACAACACTATTCCAATAACCAACAACGTTTTAATTCCAATCAGGGTTCCGGGGGCAATAGACCTCAAAATGCTTCTACTTTCTCACAAAATAGTAGACCCCCCGGTTTCGACCAAGTAAGGCCCCATTCTCAAATTCCCCATACTCAACCCCTTAAAATAGAAGCCCTTCCGGATCCTATGATGACTATGCTTCAAAATTTCATTAAAAATCAAGAAAAGCATAATAAGAGTCAAGAGGAAGAAAAGAAACAAATCAAGGCACACATGAAAATGCTTGAGACCCAAATCTCTCAAATTGCCCAACCAAGTTCTTCATCCTCCCCTTCTTCATCTTCTTCTTTACCTAGCCAAGGTGTCAACCCCAAGTCTATGTATGCCATTACTACTAGAAGTGGGATGATATATAGAGTGATTTAAATGTTGAGAAGAGTTTTGATATACGTGTTTTATACAATGGTTTTCCCCGGTTTTACTTAGTAATTTTATATGGTTTTGAGCTCTACGGAGCCATTTCTTGCTAACAATCTCTTCTTTAGTGTATTCGATTGTTTTAGTAAGCTTTTCAGGAATATGAAGCGTTTCTAGGCAATTGGACGTGTTTTTAGTAGATTCGGAAGAGTTGATAGCCAAGAACTGCAATTTATGTGGAGTGCCCGACCGGGCATGGCTTGCCCGGGCAGACCGGGCAATGAAGAGTTCACAGGAAGAAGCCCAATCCTGAACGGTGCAACGCGCGCCCGATCGGGCAGGCTTCGCCCGGTCAGACCGGGCGATGAAGAAGTCAAGTTATGAAGATGCAATTCTGGAAACGTGTTACGCGCGCCCGACCGGGCGAGGTTCGCCCGGTCTGACCGGGCAAAGAAGGAAAACTGTCGTATTTTACGCAGCCTTCCTCCGCCCGATCGGGCGAGGTTTGCCCGGTCTGACCGGGCGATGTTCAAGATTGCGCGATTTCAGCTATTTCCGAATTTCTATCTTTTGAGGGTATAAATACCCTTTTGTAATTAACTTTTAAAGAGAGTTTTTCATTAGTTTTTCTCCTTAAGCCCTAGAAAACTCTCAAGAACCCTAGTTTTATTTCCTTTAAGCAATTTCAATCTTTTAATCCCAGATTAATCAATTGTTCATCAACAATTTGAGTTCTTTCAATTGGAGTAATTGGTATTTATCTTACTTCACTCTTTTCTGATATTCACTGTTCTCTAAATATGTTTTCTTTACTGTTTCTTGTTTTTGAACTTGATTTTGATTTTATTATGATGTGTGAGTAGTTTCCTTAATCCGGGATCTTGCTAAGCTCGATTATGATTGATGTATAAAGTAGATCTTTAAATTCCCCAATAATAATCCCAATTGACATGCTTAATTGATTGTGTTTATGCCAATACTAGATTAGGAATAATTAGTATTGTTATCATCCCTTTGTTCTTATTGCAACGGAAGTTGGGTATTAACGGGATTAGGTTATTCCAATTAAGGGTTTGAAGATCATCACGGAAGTAGATGATTGAATAATTAGGAATCTAGGCATGGTGTTTAATGTCCCTTATTCGCTTGATTCCACGGAAGTAGGCTTGATAGTTAATTTGGGAAGCCATTGATAACTTGGAAGAGACCTTTGGTATTATTATTAGGGATTGCTTTTCTTCTTGTCAATTGATTTATATATTGGGGGTAGATTTATTAGTTTATCAATCATAATCGTGGTAATGCTTGATCTTGGATGCTTTAGTTTATTGATTAATATTTCCTCTAGTTAATTGTGTTATTTAATATATTAGTTGATTATTATCATCCATTATTGATTGGTGACGTGCTTAGTGATTAATTGAGTCTGATTAATTGAATGAACCATAGTCTCTTGGGATTCGATCCTTACTTGCCCTACTACACAGTTAGAAGGAATAGTTAGGTTATTTTTGTTAGGTACGCGATAAGCCTATCAAATTTTGGCGCCATTGCCGGGGACTAACGGTTTCATATTGATTTTCCGTGATTCGTTTTTACTAAGCGTTGTTTGTTGCTTCGGCTATTGCCTCCTGTGTTTTTGATGTTCTTTGCCTAGTTCTTTGTTGTATGCAAACACGTCGCTCAGGGTCAGACGACTTAGTGCCTCTCGATTCAGAAATTGAAGCGACTGCAAGAAGACGAAGAAGTAGAAGAAGAGCAGGTAACAGAAATATGGAAGACCAAGCAACAAAGTCTCTTTTGGAGTACGGTATCCCTGACACAACAACCGGACTCCTTTCTAGCATTGTTAGACCACCTATCACCGCTCAGAATTTTGAATTGAAACCGCAGTTTATTCAATTCATATCCAATGATTCATTTGCTGGCACACCTCTTGATTGCCCAGTGAATCATATAGATGGTTTCTTGGAAAAGTGTGACACTATGAAGCTGAATGGTGTTACAGATGATGCTCTTAGACTTCGCCTTTTTCCATTCTCATTACGGGATAGGGCGAAGGAATGGTTAAGAGATGAGGGTTCTGGTTCCTTTGATACATGGGATAAACTAGTAAAAGCTTTTCTGGTCAAGTTCTTGGGACAAGAAAAGACTGCAAGATTAAGGAACGAGCTATCCACTTTCAGGCAATCAGATGAAGAATCCTTATATGACGCATGGAGGAGATTCAAGAGATTACAGAGACAGTGCCCTCATCATGGCATACCTGAATGGATGTTAATCCAAACCTTTTATAACGGTCTAACCCATGAATTCCGGATCTATATCGACGCCGCATCTGGAGGCTCCCTTTTAACTAAAAATCCAACCGAAGCAAAGGAGCTGGTTGAGAAGATGTCAGCCAATGACAACTATCACCCAGGCGGCCGAAATAGTGTCAAGAAAGGAGGTAAATTAGATGTTGATGCTCTAACTCTTTTAACTAGTTCTGTGCAGGCACTTTCAAGCAAGTTCGATAGATTACAAACTGGATCTTCTTATAATGTGCTAGAAACTTGTCCAATGTGTAATACTCAAGGTCACATCGCACCTAATTGCCCACGAAATTCGAATGAGGTATCAATTGAGGAAGCCAATGCCTTCTACAATTCCAACCCTAAAAGACCATACGATCCCCATTCTAATACTTATAATGAAGGTTGGAAGAATCACCCAAATTTCTCATACAAAAACACCCAGGCTCAGCAAAATCCACCTCCGCCCCCACCTCGAAACAACAATTATAATCCACCTGGTTTTCAACCAAGACCACCCCTAGTACAACAACCCATGCAACCTATGCAACCACTCCCTCAAAAATCCAATCTCGAACTAATGATGGAGAACTTCATCAACACCACAAATAATTCCATCCAACAGTTACAAGCCCAGAATAAGCTCATGGAAAATCAAATAAGCCAACTTGCTCATCAAGTCGGCCAATCTTCAAAAACACCAGGTACGTTTCCTGGCCAAACAGAGCAACCACAAAAGGGGCACATGAATGCTGTAATTTTAAGGAGTGGAAAACAGTTGGAAGACCTTCCCGTAAGGGAACCATCAACGATAGATATTGAGGGAATGAGTGAAAAACAGGGGATTTTGCAAAATTCTTCTTCGCCCGGTCAGACCGGGCAATGTCCGCCCGATCGGGCGCGAGAAGCAGTCGACGAAAAACAGGGGACTGTGCGAATTTCTTCTTCGCCCGGTCAGACCGGGCAAGGTCCGCCCGATCGGGCGCAAGAAGAAATTCCAGACAAACAGAAGAACATAAGCAGCTCTTCTTCGCCCGGTCAGACCGGGCAATCACTGCCCGACCGGGCGGGAGATCCAGACAGCCTAATTCCAAGGAATGATGTTCAAGAAAAGCCACGGGAACCGATCCCACCTCTCGCCCCATACATGCCAAGAGTCCCTTTCCCACAGAGGTTAGCCCAGGCTAAGTTAGAGAAAAAGTACGGTAAATTTCTAGACATCCTTAAGAAACTTCACATTAATATACCGTTCTTGGATGCAATTTCTGAAATGCCTTCTTATGCAAAGTTTTTGAAAGACATGCTATCTAACAAGAAGAAGCTTGCAGAGAATGCTACTGTTTCTCTAACTGCAGAATGTAGTGCCATTCTGCAAAACACTCTTCCTAAGAAACTAGGTGATCCAGGCAGCTATTCAATCCCAGTGAAGCTCGGAGATATAGAGATCAATAGAGCGCTATGCGATCTTGGTGCAAGTGTAAGCCTTATGCCGCTCTCCATCGGCGAAAAGCTTCAAATGGGTGAGCTAAAGCCTACAAGGATATCTCTGCAACTTGCAGACAGGTCAGTTAAATTTCCCCTCGGTATACTTGAAGATGTTCCATTGCGAGTTGGTAAATTCTTTATTCCATGTGATTTTGTTGTTATGGAAATGGAAGAAGATGCCCATGTCCCTATTATTCTTGGTAGACCATTCTTAGCTACTGCAGGTGCAATTATTGACATGAAGAATGGGAAAATAACATTTGAAGTAGGGGATGAGAAAATGGAGTATTCATTACTGAATGCTATGGGAAATCCGTCTATGGGTGAAACTATTTGTCAAGTGGATGTCCTCGATGATCTACAACAAGAACAACTTCCCCTGATCAAAAAGGAAGATGCTCTTGAAACGGTGTTGATAGGGAGTATCCATGATGAAGATTGGGAAGTAAGGGAGTACACGAGGCTACTAGAAGACGCAAAAGCTAATCCAATCATCGCTCCAGTCAAGGAAGTCCTTAGTACATCGAGTGTTGGGGAGAGTTCGACGCCTCCCGAGGTAGAGTTGAAACCCCTTCCATCTAATCTTAAATATGCATATCTTGGTCCTAAAAATACATACCCTGTTATTGTTAATGCTGAGCTTAATAACATTGAATTAGAGAAACTTCTCGCTGTTTTAAGAAAATATAGAAATGTTATTGGGTATACCATTGATGATATCAAGGGTATTAATCCCTCTTTTTGTATGCATAAGATCATTCTTGAGGACGATCATGCCTCCTCTAGAGAACCTCAAAGAAGGCTAAATCCAACTATGATGGAGGTAGTCAAGAAAGAGGTTCTCAAATTGCTTGCTGCAGGAATAATCTACCCTATCTCAGATAGTAAGTGGGTTAGTCCTGTACAAGTAGTACCAAAGAAAGGAGGTATGACAGTTGTCAAGAATGACAAAGGCGAGCCTGTTGCCACAAGAACTGTTACAGGGTGGCGGATGTGCATTGATTACAGAAAATTAAATAAAGCCACCCGTAAAGATCATTTCCCCTTGCCTTTCATTGATCAAATGCTCGAACGATTGGCTAACCATTCCTTTTTCTGTTACTTGGATGGATATTCCGGTTTTTTTCAAATCCCCATCCGCCCTTGTGATCAGGAAAAGACTACATTCACATGTCCATATGGCACCTTCGCATATCGCAGAATGCCATTCGGACTGTGTAATGCCCCAGCCACGTTCCAACGGTGTATGATGGCTATTTTCTCAGGTCTCATAGAAAATTCTATGGAAGTTTTTATGGATGATTTTTCTGTTTATGGTTCATCTTTCGATATTTGCCTTGATAATCTAACAAAGGTGCTCCATAGATGCCAGGATGTCAATCTGATATTGAACTGGGAGAAGTGCCATTTTATGGTACAACAGGGAATCGTTTTAGGCCATGTAGTTTCAAACAAAGGGATTGAGGTGGACAAAGCCAAAGTAGAGGTAATAGAGAAACTTCCCCCTCCAAATTCTGTGAAAGAAGGAGAGCAAGTCCTTCTATTCAATTCAAGGTTGAAACTATTTCCAGGGAAACTCAGGTCAAGATGGTCGGGCCCTTTCACGGTCTACAAAGCATATCCTTATGGCACCATTGAATTATGGAACAACACCGGGGGCACCTTCAAAGTCAATGGACAAAGGGTGAAGCACTATCGAGCGGGAGATCCTATTGAAGAAAAGTCAGATATCACATTCTCTTCCTCACCACAAACTCAATGAGGATGAATACGGTCAAGCTAATGACCTTCTAAACAAGCGCTTGCGGGAGGCAACCCGATTCTTTTTGAGGAGCCGTCGAGATTCCTATGCTCTCCTTACGCTGCAATGAGGCCATTGCCGCATTTAGCTTGGGGGAGTTGCTTCGTACATGTGGTACTCTCTCTCTCCTTATCTCTCTTATCTTTCTTGTTTTATTTTAGTGTAGTTATTTTAGTTGTTTTTTTAAAAAAAAAAAAAAAAAAACATACAAAAAATACGATCCAATGAATAATAAATCATGCTTCCCTGTGCCCCATTCATGAAAATTGTTTTAACTCTTGGTATATGATGACGAGTATTGTGGATAGGTTAGCCATGATTTGATGTTTGATTACTTGGATGTCTTAACATGAGTCAATTTTGCCCAACTACTTGTAAATATAGTGCTTGACTAGTTGATTTGGTTAGGAATGTGTGTTAGTTCCTGGTATGTCAATGAAGTTGAGTATTGGTTTATAACTTTGAGTAATGTTTGCATGACTCATTAATATGCACATTGAGGAGGACGAAGGCATTTGTTCCTCTAGGTGGCTTTCAGACGATATTAGATACATTTGTTCCCTTCTTGCTACCCATGTTGTTGCTTGTGCCCTTTTATTGTTTATTTTGCCACATTACAAGCCTATTTAAGCCCCATTGGTTACTAGTCCCAAGCTTGGCTTGGGGGAGCTAATAGTGAGTGAGGTGAGGGAGTTGTAGTGTGCATGTAATCTGCACAATTTTGGGTGGATTTGAGAAGTTTTTATTTGTTCTTATTGTTGTGGATTGAAAAAATTGGAAATTTATTGTGCAAAGAAAAAATTCCAATGTGAGATGAAAAAAAAGGGAAAAGAAAGAGCAAAAGAAAAAATTGTTTCAATGTTCAAGTGTTCTAATTGAAGGCTGCTCAAGAAAAAAAAGGAGAGTTCAAAGTTTGTTTGTTCACTCAAGTTCTATAATTTTATATTTTGTATATATGAGTGAAATTTTAAGTGTTGGAAATTTTTAATATAATTGGATGTTTGGTGAATTTTTGGTAGAGTTGAGTTGTGTTGGAGATGATTTGGTCATTAATTCATTTTGATCTTGGTTTTATTTATTAGGATTTTGGCTCCCTTAAGCATAGCTTTACTCTTACATTTTCCCAAATATTTCCTACCTTTTATCCTAGCCTTACATTACAAGCTTTGAAGACCTTCTGACCTTTGTGCATAGAGTTGTGTGAATGTGAAATTAGTTGTTTTCCAATGCAAAGAATGATTTGATATATTTCGAGTCGACTGCTAGGTTGAGTGCTTGTTTTCTTTAAACACACGAGTGCGTGAGTTTGGGAGGGCATTGTTCACATTTAAAGGAGTTGGATGGAGAGCGATCGAGTATATCTTTTACTCGCCACATAAATGAGAGTTGAGTGTGTGAACACTAGTCTTGAATTCTATATGCTCTTGTGGTTTGCTCTATTTGACTATTGTCAGACAGGATGAGTAGTCAGATGGATTTGATTGGTTGACTTTGATGCATAACTGTCGAGTTTACCTTTAATCGTATTTATTGATTTGAATTGCTTTTGGGGTGAAGTATTGATTTATTTATTCATTGCTTTGCTTAGGGACAAGCAAAGGTTTAGCTTGGGGGAATTTGATATACGTGTTTCATACAATGGTTTTCCCCGGTTTTACTTAGTAATTTTATATGGTTTTGAGCTCTACGGAGCCATTTCTTGCTAACAATCTCTTCTTTAGTGTATTCGATTGTTTTAGTAAGCTTTTCAGGAATATGAAGCGTTTCTAGGCAATTGGACGTGTTTTTAGTAGATTCGGAAGAGTTGATAGCCAAGAACTGCAATTTATGTGGAGTGCCCGACCGGGCATGGCTTGCCCGGGCAGACCGGGCAATGAAGAGTTCACAGGAAGAAGCCCAATCCTGAACGGTGCAACGCGCGCCCGATCGGGCAGGCTTCGCCCGGTCAGACCGGGCGATGAAGAAGTCAAGTTATGAAGATGCAATTCTGGAAACGTGTTACGCGCGCCCGACCGGGCGAGGTTCGCCCGGTCTGACCGGGCAAAGAAGGAAAACTGTCGTATTTTACGCAGCCTTCCTCCGCCCGATCGGGCGAGGTTTGCCCGGTCTGACCGGGCGATGTTCAAGATTGCGCGATTTCAGCTATTTCCGAATTTCTATCTTTTGAGGGTATAAATACCCTTTTGTAATTAACTTTTAAAGAGAGTTTTTCATTAGTTTTTCTCCTTAAGCCCTAGAAAACTCTCAAGAACCCTAGTTTTATTTCCTTTAAGCAATTTCAATCTTTTAATCCCAGATTAATCAATTGTTCATCAACAATTTGAGTTCTTTCAATTGGAGTAATTGGTATTTATCTTACTTCACTCTTTTCTGATATTCACTGTTCTCTAAATATGTTTTCTTTACTGTTTCTTGTTTTTGAACTTGATTTTGATTTTATTATGATGTGTGAGTAGTTTCCTTAATCCGGGATCTTGCTAAGCTCGATTATGATTGATGTATAAAGTAGATCTTTAAATTCCCCAATAATAATCCCAATTGACATGCTTAATTGATTGTGTTTATGCCAATACTAGATTAGGAATAATTAGTATTGTTATCATCCCTTTGTTCTTATTGCAACGGAAGTTGGGTATTAACGGGATTAGGTTATTCCAATTAAGGGTTTGAAGATCATCACGGAAGTAGATGATTGAATAATTAGGAATCTAGGCATGGTGTTTAATGTCCCTTATTCGCTTGATTCCACGGAAGTAGGCTTGATAGTTAATTTGGGAAGCCATTGATAACTTGGAAGAGACCTTTGGTATTATTATTAGGGATTGCTTTTCTTCTTGTCAATTGATTTATATATTGGGGGTAGATTTATTAGTTTATCAATCATAATCGTGGTAATGCTTGATCTTGGATGCTTTAGTTTATTGATTAATATTTCCTCTAGTTAATTGTGTTATTTAATATATTAGTTGATTATTATCATCCATTATTGATTGGTGACGTGCTTAGTGATTAATTGAGTCTGATTAATTGAATGAACCATAGTCTCTTGGGATTCGATCCTTACTTGCCCTACTACACAGTTAGAAGGAATAGTTAGGTTATTTTTGTTAGGTACGCGATAAGCCTATCAAGTTCCGATGTGAGGATAGGACTTGAGGTTGAGGATGAGTCGTCAAGAGAGAATGAGATTCTAGAGGGAAGTGGCGGAAAGGATGAGAGGGGTGAGAAAGAGAAAGAGAAGGAACCCGAAAAGGAGAGCACCAAAGATCAAACACCTTTACCCCTTAATCTCCAACCTAGGAATGAGAGGTTGCCTTTTCCCCAAAGATTTGCTAGGTCTAGGCTTGATGTCCGATTCGGAAAATTTTTAGATGTAGTAAAGAGCTTGCATGTTTCTATACCCTTTGTGGATGCTATGAAAGAGATGCCACACTACTCTAAATTCGTAAAAGACCTCTTGAATGGAAGGAGAGAAGTTGAAACAGTTAGCCTAACCGCAAATTGTAGTGCTATTCTCTCTAGTAAGCTACCAATTAAATTGCAAGATCTCGGTAGTTTTTCCATCCCTTGTTTAATTAATGAGGTTCATTTGGGGAAAGCTTTGTGTGATCTAGGTGCTAGTGTGAGTTTAATGCCCTTCTCGGTCTACCAAAAGCTTAATGTGGGTAACCTTTCACCTACAAACATCACCCTCTAACTAGCGGATAGGTCCACAAAATTGCCTATAGGGAAAGTAGAGGACATACCCCTTAGAGTTGGTAAGTTCACTTTTCCGGTGGACTTTTATGTTCTTGAGATGGATGAAGATGAAAGAATTCCTATAATCTTGGGTAGGCCATTCCTAACTACTTCTAAAGCAATTATTGATGTCAAAGAAGGCAAGATGACCTTGAAGGTTGACAATGATTCTATCGAATTTGATTTGAATAAGGTAATGAGACAATCTTCCTCTAATAATGAATGCTTTAGAACAGATACAATTGAAAACTTGATGAATGAGTTTAGATACCCTCATATGCCTGCTTCTAATGATCTACTTGAGAATGTTTTGTTGAAAGAGAATGAGGTAGGTGATCAAAAGGAGATGCAATTATATGAGGAAATGCTTGATGAGAAAGAGGAGACAACCCCCGACCAAGAGATGCTCCAAACATATGAAGTCTTCCAAGTAGAAGAGGAGGAAATCTCTAATGGTAAGGTAGCTCCGAAGGTATAATTGAAACCTCTACCTTCGGGCTTGAGGTATGTCTTTTTGGATGCTAATGATACTTTTCCGGTCATTGTCAATGCTAACCTCACGGAAGAGCAAACCTCCTCATTTCTTAATGCTTTGAAAAAGCATAGGAAGGCTTTGGGTTATACTCTTGATGATCTTAAGAGTATAAGCCCCTCCCTATGCATGCATAAAATCGATTTAGAGGAGGGTACTATGCCGTGTAGGCAACGACAAAGGAAACTTAATCCTTCCATGCAAGAGGTTGTAAGAAAGGAAGTTTCCAAGCTACTTGAAGCGGGGATCATCTATCTAATCGCTCATAGTGATTGGGTGTCCCCGGTTCAAGTAGTGCCGAAAAAGGGAGGTATGACGGTAATGGTCAATGATAAGCAACAATTGGTCCCAACTCGGCTTGTTACGGGTTGGTGTATGTGTATTGATTACCGCCAATTAAATGCCAACACTTCCAAAGACCATTTTCCATTACAGTTCAACGATCAAATGCTTGAGAGGCTTACAAAGCATGCTTTTTATTGCTTTCTTTATTGTTATTCGGGATTCTTCCAAATCCCAATTGACCCAAAATATCAAGAAAAGACCACTTTCACTTGTCCCTACGGTACTTTTGCTTACTGTAGGATGCCTTTTGGTCTTTGTAATGCCCTGGCTACCTTCCAAAGATGCATGATGTCAATTTTTAGTTAAATGATCGAGGAAGAAATGGAAGTTTTTATGGATGACTTTTCCGTTGGTGGAGGCACGTATGAGAAGTGTCTAATGAATTTATCTCGTTGTTTAGAAAGGTATGAGAGTGCCAACTTGGTGCTCAATTGGGAGAAATGCCACTTCATGGTGGAAAATGGCATTGTTCTTGGCTATAAAATCTCCCAAGCGGGCATCGAAGTTGATGGTGCGAAGGTTGATGTGATTGAGAAGCTTCCTCCTCCCATAAATGTGAGAGAAGTGAGGTCCTTCCTTGGTCATGCCGGCTTTTATCGCCGCTTCATCAAAGATTTCTCTTTGATTCCTAAGCCTCTCACATCTCTCTTGCAACAGGGTAAAGAATTTGTGTTTGATGAAGCTTGTCATGAGTTATTTTGTAGGTTGAAAAGGGCTCTTTGCACCGCCCCCATAGTCCAAGGACCGGATAGGTCTCTACCATTCGAGCTAATGTGTGGTGCAAGCGACGAGGCCATTGGATCGGTTCTAGGACAAAGAAAGGATGGGAAACTTCACGTTATATACTATTTGTCCAAGACTCTCAATGATGCTTAACGGAATTATACAACTACCGAAAAAGAGTTTTCGGCGGTTATCCACTCATTTGAGAAGTTTAGAACCTACCTCATTGGTTCTAGGACAATAGTTTATACCGATCACTCGGCTCTCAAATATTTGATAAGTAAGAAGGAGGCCAAACCGAGGTTGTTGAGATGGGTCTTGGTCCTTCAAGACTTTGATTACGAAATGAGAGATAAGAAGGGAGCCGAGAACGTGGTGGCGGACCACCTCTCTAGGTTGGGAGGTGCAAGAATACATGAACACGGTTTTCCAATTGAAGATGCCCTAATAGATGATGTCTTATATGCTCTTGAGGCAAAATCGGAGCCTTGGTATGCGGATATTGTGAACTACTTGGTTTGTAGTGCCATACCTCCGGATTTCACTCCTCAACAACATCTAAGGCTAAAGCATGAAGCAAAGAAGTATATATGGGATGACCCCATGTTTTTGAAGAGAGGGGTGGATAGACTTTTGAGAAGATGTGTTCCTAATGAAGAGTTCCAAGATGTGCTCTCAATGTGCCACTCATCCCCTTGTGGTGGTCATATGAGTGCTCAAAAGACCGCTTCCAAGGTTTTGAAATGCATGCTCTTTTGGCCCTCTCTATTCAAAGATGCTTGGCAATTTGTTAAGACTTGTGATAGGTGCCAAAGGATGGGGAACATATCAAGGCGTGATGAGATGCCCCAAAATCCGATTCTTGAACTAGAAATTTTTGATGTTTGGGCAATTGAATTCATGGGCCCTTTCATCTCATCCCAAGGAAACCGGCACATTCTAGTTGCCGTTGATTATGTTTCCAAATGGGCGGAAGCCGTGGCATCTCCCACCAACGACTCAAAGGTGGTCATCAATTTGTTCAAGAAAGTCATCTTCCCAAGATTCGTTGTTCCTAAGGCAATCATAAGTGATGGAGGCTCACACTTCAAGCACCATACATTCAACAAGCTTCTTTCAAAGTATGGTGTATCGCACAAGCGAGGCCTTGCTTACCACCCCCAAACAAGTGGTCAAGCGGAGGTCACAAATAGGGAGTTGAAAGTCATCTTGGAGAAGACCGTTGCTAAAACAAGGAAGGATTGGTCTAGTAAGCTCATTGATTCATTGTGGGCATATAGGACCGCCTTCAAGACTCCTATAGGGACTACCCCCTATAAGATTTTTTATGGGAAGAATTGCCATTTACCCGTAGGAGATGGAGCACCGAACGCCTTGGGCAATCAAGCAAATCAACTTTGATCTCCATAGTGCGGGTGAGCAAAGACTTCTAGAGCTTCATGAGTTGGAAGAGTTGAGAATGAACTCCTATGATAGTGCAAGCCTCTACAAAGCAAGAACCCAGGCATGGCACGACGCTCAAATTTCCAAGAAGGAATTTGTGGAAGGACAAAAGGTCTTACTCTACAATTCAAGACTCAAGCTCTTCCCCGAGAAATTGAGGTCTAGATGGAGCGGTCCATTTCAAGTATCCAAAGTCTTTCCTTATGGCTCAGTTGAGGTATTCAATGACAAGTACCCTCCATTCAAAGTGAATGGGCACCGTCTCAAGCCATACTATGAGGGTCAACTAATTGAGAAGCCGGAAAATTTATCGCTCATTGATGTTTTCAAGTCACCATGATTCTTTTGTGAAGGACGTCAAGCTAATGACGTTAAAGAAGCACTTACGGGAGGCAACCCGGTTTTCAACTTTTTATTTATTTATTTTATTTCCTTTGCCACACTTGAACTAATCCATCTAACACTTTTCTTAATCAATTGTGATGTAGGTGTGATTGTGTAGGTCCATGAGGAAAGAGAGATAAGAGTTGAAGCAAAATGAAATTTTTATTGAGGAGTTGTGGTCAAATGAAGACCAAAGACAAAGAGCCAGCGCGATTTGGTCGCGGCAGAAGAGCGAGCGCGAGTAGAGAAAGGCGCGAGCGCGCGTCAAACAGGCGCGGGTGTTCCAGTTCTTGGGTCACAAATTGCCATCATTCCAGAACGTAGGAACGATTTTATCGCGCCAAAGGATTGGTTCGCGTCATCAAAGGAGCGCGGGCGCGCCTGACTCTGTCGCGGGCGCGCCATCTGCTTGGTCTAAAAGGTCTCCGATTCCAGAAAGAAGGAGTGATTTTGTCGAAGCTAAAGAGCGGCCCGCGATATCAAAGAGGTGCGGGTGCGCTTATTCAGGGCGCGGGCGCGTCAATAGTTTGGTCTGATTTCCAGGGAGTTGGAGCGATTTTATCGCGATTTAGGAGCGGGCCGCGTTTCACTGAGGCGCGGGCGCGCCTTTATAAGAGCGGGCGCGCCTTTCTGGGTTTCAGAAAAAAAATACGGCTTCGTCTTTTGTTTCCGCAATCTCCCTTAAACCCTCACAAACATAACTCAAACTCCCTCATTGCCTTTCCCTCTCTTCGCGGCCGCTCCTCACCACCATACTCAAGATCATCTTCTTCCATCCTCTTAAATCAATCATCCTCATAAATCAATCTCTTGAAGCTTCAATCATTCATCATCAGCGTTTGTTCATCATCAAAGAAAGCAAATAGGCATCCTCAACACCAACCGCAACGAACTCCTTGCTACTCAAAACCTTCAACAAATCGACACCAAAACAACAATTTTTCGCATAAGGGTAAAGGTATTAAATTTCCTTCGTTAATTATTCTCTTTTGATTAATTTTTAAGCAAGGATTTTGATTATCTTAGGTTATTAGCGAAATTTCGTTGATTATTGTTGAAATTACTGCTGGATTCTGTTGAAATTGTTCTTGTTGGTTATTATCTTAGGCTATATTCGTTGTGTTGGTTGGATTATTATTGCTTGTAAACAGGTATAGTTTTGTGGAGGTTAAGGGTGGAAATAGCCGGAGTTAGCTTTGAAAAGGAGTGAAAACAGAAAAAAAAAAAAAAAAAAAAAAAAAAAAAAAAAGAGAGGTGGGCAGTCATGAGTCAGACCAACCCAATGTCTTACCCACCTTAAAATTCTTAAACAAAAGCCACTCCTCCATATACTCTGACATGAAAAAACGAAAGTTGCGACCTTCTAGGCACTACCATCGTGGAGACATGATAAAACTTGGAATAAATGACGATTTGTGGATTCTTTTTGACAACCTTCGACTAGGGTCATTCGTAAACTCTTCATTCATGACCTACCAAGAACCCACCTTAGAGTTTTTCTCGTCTTTTCATGTTAACACACTAGAAGACAACGACTTTCGGATATCTTTCCAACTCTTCAACAACCCCCACACCATGTCACTGGCACAGTTCAACCAAGCCCTGGACTTTCACTCCGATGCCGACCTTCTCTACCCTTTTTATGAGAACTTTAGGGAGTATAATGAGTACGCTTGGTGGCGTTCCATTTCAGGTAAAAATGAGTTTCACACCAGGACTTCCATAGCCAGTGAGATTTGACACCCTGTCCTTAGGATCCTACACCGTTTACTAGGGTATTCTATCATTTGTAAACAGGACCTAGGAAAACTGACTAAGGAAGAGGTCCTTTTCCTATGGATAACCACAAAGGGAGAGCATGCACGGAGGTTGAATTTGGGTTTCCTCTTTATGCAAACCTGCCAAGCCATAGCAAAGGGAAAAATCCATGGGAGATACATCGCAGGGCGATGGTCACTAGATTGTCCACCAAGTTAGGTTACACTGACCTTCTACCTCTATGCACGGCCATTGGGGATATTTACCTTGACTTAGACCAGCTTCGCCGCTCTGATTTTATTACTCCCACGGCAAACCCCAATGCTTTTAGGTGGCTAGTTAGAGGAGCCCACCATTGTTTCCTCCCTAAGCCTCACTTCACCTCCCTCACGCGTTAGTCCTCTAATGTGTGGAGAGTTTTGAGAGATAGCGGGCGAGTGCCCGATGTTGATGGGGACGATGAGGTAGGGATAGGTAATGAGGAGGAGATTCAGGAGCAGTAGCAGCAGCAGCAGCAGCAGCCGGTTACCCAACAACCCCCAGGTACAGGTACATTTCAGCTATCTGATATAGTTAGACAATTGCAAGCGATTTATGAGTCACAGCAAGGCCACCATATGCAACAGCAGGCCCTCTATGACTCAGCTGTGGATAAAGGAGAGATTGCTCCCCCCGTGAACTACCCCAATTGGCCGCCTCAGCACGGCCTTGTTCCTTCTTGGGGGGGGACAATCTCCCCACTTACCCTTACTAGCAAGGTCCTTCCGAGCCTAGTAGGGAGCTCCGCAGCTTCCTAGAGGACGGGCAGTACGATTATCGTGTGCCCGGCGGGTGTGACTTTAGAGGGGACCCTGCTTACCCCTATGTGCATCCTGATCACCCCGCCCCTTTGTATTCCTAGTCTGAGGACGCTCCCTCTGATCTTTTGCCCAGTTGGCAAGAGGATCTTTACAGAGATCACTATGGTTGGCCGCCGGGCTTTGACGGTGGTTAGGGATTTTTGGCCCCCTAGTGGCTTCACTTATAACGAGCCGCCACGTCGGCCTGGCTCACCTAGTGAGCCCAGCTCTAGTGGCCAGTAGGCCACGTCCCTTGAGTATATCTCTCTCCCCTACTTTTCTATGCTTATTTTGATGAGTAGGAGATATACTCTTGGTAGGGAGTGACTTGGCTGGGATTCTTACTTGCTCGCTTGCCGGTCTTTCATTGTTTTACTTGTACCTTTATGCTGCTGATTCTGCTGAGTTGCATGACTGTTTTCTTTGGTTGATTTTTCCCTTGTTCACTGATATTGTTGATGAGTTTTTGATGTGGTTTTGATGATGATGCTATTTTGGGGACGCTTCTCTCGGTTTGATGGATACCGGTGAGTCCGCCCCCCGTTTTTCCTGTCGATGATGATGATTACTGGTATTCGCCGACATGGCGATTCACCAATGCAGGTATGTATATATGGTTAAATGATTTTTGAGGTAATGTTGATTTTGGAGGAGATCCAGAAATTTTGTCAAGGGTAGATTAGATTATAGTGAAGCAAAAATAAAAGTTTTTTAAAAAAAAGGCGAATGAAAGTTGCATTTTATTTCTTTATTTCATTTTTCATTTTTCAACCTTCATTCAGACTAACCCTTTTGTGTATATAGTTTGTTTTCTCTTCATTTTGATACTCACCCATTTGAGGATGCATGCTTTCACTTTGGATATGCTTACTTGGGTGTCATTTCGGTGAGATCTTTCTTTTTCCTTTTTTTTTTCTTTCTTTCCTCCGCTCTATTTTTCGTTGGTGTGCTCTAGGATAGTTGTAGTTTAATGGAAGTTGAATGGTTCGAGGATGTTTGCTATTAACACCTTGTGTGTTTGGGGCCGTTGATGTTGATATCTAACGGCCACTTGTTTGTCGATTGGGATATATTTGATTATGCTTAGTTCCTCCCCTATTTCCGCTTTCTTAGATTTAAAAAAAAAAAAAAAAACCTTAATGGACTTGCATTCTTGAATGTCTTTATTCCTAAGGATTAAGAGTTTCCGCGTTCTTGGATTGTCATTGGTTCACTCTAAGATATGTCTATGCTAAGGTAGTTGTGCTAGAACTCGTAAGGCCCACCGAACCCAAATTCAGTTGTTTGTGGTAAGAAGGTGTTGCCCTCATTGGGGGATTTAAAGCCCTAAAGGTAGTTTTTGTAACCCGATGAGAGTTTTATTGTTCAAGCCTACAACACTTATTGTATGAGCGGCATAGGATCTTTACCAAGGCATGCTTAGATCGAGAACTTGTTGTCTAGCTACCTGAGATCGCGACCGAACTAAATCTAGGGAGGACGAAGGCATTTTCTTCGGTGACTATTTTGCTTTTCTAGGTTTAGCTTTTCTTTTGTTGCTTCCTTGTAATTTCATTTGCATATCCCCCTTACTAGCCATGTTGAGCCTACACCTCCTTGTTTGTAGCATATTACAAACTCTATGGCCCTTCTATTTCAATTTTTTTTCACCCATAGAATTGTGAAGTATGCCATGAAAGTTTGTTGTGATTTTGGTTTGATAAGTTGGAAGGTGATGGTTTGGTATGACAAGTAAGGTTGTTTTCGATATTTTTAGTGTTTATTAAAAGCAAATGTGAATTTAAGAAAAAGTCGTCCATAGTTATAAAAGGCAAGGGCAAAGTAATAAAGGTTGACAAAAGCATGAGCTAAAAAAAACAGGAAAATTTTGAAAATTTGCAAACAGTTTTTGATGTAGTGTCCTCCCTAGTTTGTGCATTGAGGACAATGCTCAATTCAAGCTTGGGGGAGAGGTTCTACGCATTTTATTTATAGTTTTGTGAGATTGTGTTAAATAAGCTTGGGGGAGACGTATTTTTGTTTGGAAATTGGTGATATTCTACATTGTTTTCGGGAATTGGCGCCATTCTTTGCTTCACAATTAGGATTTACCACCAAATTTTTATATTTTTTATATTTATTCCGGCTCCTTCGTGGAGTCATGAGATGCTACCTTGAAGGGTGGATTTGAATCTAGATGAGGGAGCGCGGTAAGAATGTATGGAATGCGAGTGGAGTGGAGCATGTTAGAGTTCTCTATGCTTAGCATGACTTATCTTTCAATCAACCATTGGCATCCAAAAACGTGCTTACTCTTAGTTCTTAGAAAGATTGTCATCCATCTATGCTTGTCTTTTCAATATGCTCTTCATTTCCATGTTTTGTTCCGTGTTTGTAGTTGATTTTCTTCTTTATTTACTCCTTTTTTTAGGTTTTTTTTTGAGCATGTTGCCAAGAGTTGTGGGTTAAACTCTTTGGAAACCCCCACGAGAGCATACTCGTCCTCATTTGCGACTTTGAGGTTTAAATGGCTTGTTGTTTATGCTAAAAACAACCGTGATTCCTACGAAAGTGAGTTAGTGTAAATTCCTTTCCCTCCTTTTCTATTTTGCTTGTGTTCAAATAATCGTTTCTTATTCTTCTTTGCCCTTAGCTTTGCTCGAGGACAAGCAAAGGTTTATCTTGGGGGAATTTGATGAGTGACATTTACTCGCTCTTAGGATAGTATTTTCTAGTAGTTTTAGTAATAATTCGGTCCATTTTAGTATGTTTTTGATATGATCCGCCTAGTTCGAGTATTCTAACTTTGAGGTGCGTAATGTGTATTTATGTGGTTTAGGTAGTCTATACTCCCCTCCCCTTTCATTGTATTACGCTTTGCCTTCCTGTTCCATGATTGCAGGTGTATGCCGTTGATTCGAAGATGGAAGGAACAAGGGAAAAACGTGAAGAAATCCAGACCAGACAAACGGCGCGGGCGCGCCACCAGAGGAGCGGGCGCACCACCTACACGCGCGGGCGCGCATCCCTTGAGCACGGGCGCACTGATGAGCTGGACCAACCATTAAATACCCACATTGGAGCGGGCGCACATTTCGAGGAGCAGCCGCGCCATCATTTAATGCGCGGGCGCGCCTGTCTGTTGCTGATTCAAATCCCGATTTCAGCCCAAATTAACAAAAGAGAGGTAAAACGGCTAACTTTGGAGAACATTCTATCATAGGGATATTTTTAGTATAGAAACCTTAGAGAAGAGCTTTTAAGGAATTTTTCTAGGTTTTTGTTTTAGCCACTTTTGTATCGAACAATCTTGATAGTTTTGAGTGTAATTTCATTGTCCATCAACATTAGTTTTACTCTTAGTTTTTGAAGAAGTAATTTTGCAACATTGATGTATGGTCTAATTTGGAGATTGAATGATGTATATATCTTTATTTGGATTTCAATGAAGGTCTTGGTATATTTCTCTATTTTCTCTTGTTTTAATGATTAAAGTTTCTATCTTTGTTAGTTTAGTTGATAAAAACATTGTATTTCTTAATATATCGTTGGTTATAATGTTGCTTAGTATGATTGTAGTTGTAGTTATGACTAGTGAGTAGTTTCTTGTTGCTAGGGGTTTGGTGAAGATATGCTTTGAGTTTGATGTATGCTAGGCTAGGTTAATTTGGAATATTTGTGATTAAATCTTCCTTGTACTTATACTTATTAGCCACTCCATGTTTATGGCCATATGCATGTTGTGGTTGAATGACTTTGTCTAAATCATGACGATAGTGCGACTTAGGAATAGCCATTAGGTCATTGATTATTGCATGACCTTAGCTTGTATGCCTTACGACGATAGTGTAAGTGTATGCTAGCTAGGAAATCTCTTAATCCCGATAGGTGATTAGAGAGTATTCTTGATATTGCCTTGTATTAGTTGCTTGGGTTACATGTAAACCTATTTTCCGATGCCTAACTTCGTTGAATTCATAGCATGTTTGATCCTTCCCCCTAGTGCTTGTTTTAATTTTTATTCTATCCCCTTTAATCATTACTTTGCCCACCATACTTCTTGATCGAATTAGATTAACATTAGGAGATAAATAGCGGTGCTTAATCGTTTCCCTGTGTTCGACCCTTAACTTGCCTCTATACTCTTTTAGTTGCATGTTTAGGACTACAAATATCATTTGATAGAGGTGTCTTAATAACGACCTAAAATACCGCCTGTCAATATCCGACGTCTGTTTTTGTAAAACTCCGACGACTCATTAAATCCTTCAGATTAATTCGTCGCCTCTTATCGGTTGTTCGATTGGGTTCGACCTGAAGGGTTCAGTTAAGATTAAGCTATAATATTAATTATACCTTAATATTACTGATCGGAAGCGACCTCCACCTAGGCATTCCGATCACTTGAACTTACTGAAGAATTACCTCTGTAATAATTCTGAACCCTCTATCAGAATAATACACTTGTTGGAAGGACACCATTCCTTTCAATCTCCCCCTTGTCCTTCCGGACAAGTGTACATACAGTGTATATTCCATTTCCTATGTCGCTTAATGTCTCTTCCTGAATTATAAGGTAAGATTCATCGTCATCCTTATTTCTTTCAGAAGTGTTTCTCGATCTCCGAGTTCGACTGTCAATAAGCAGATGATTTCTAAAATCCATCTGAGCACGGCCATGCGTTTTCACAATCTCGCTCTTCGAGCGGCCTTGTAAACAACAAAGACATGTTCCCTATTGTTAATAGGGGGACATTCCCAGTCTTGCATCGTAAGTTTCTCTTACTAAGAGGACCTAATCTCCTGAGTGTTCCCGTTATGTTCCCCATTTACGGCAGACATTAGGCAACATCAAAGAGACTAGTACTCAAACAAGAAAACTTCACATTAATCATGGTCGAGGAAACGAGTTCCGATAGCTATAATGAGAAATGTACTTATGACAATTTTGAAAAACTTAAAGTACTCTCATAGGTCTATCCAGTGCAGTTCCAAACTGGCACCTGTGCAAATGATTTATGACCATCATGTCCTTGAAGCACAAGAAACGGTGTTGTAAATCATACTACACACTAATCTCTGGTGGTCATTAAATTTCAATCAGTTAGATGGCCTCGATTTAAATATTCAATGATCACTTAACAGGTGTTTCTTTATCCAAGACATGGTCTTGATATCCTATTTTGAATATTTCCATAAATCAAATGGACTCATTATTTAATTCTAAACCACAATTAAATAGCAATGGAGTGGAAAAATAATTTTTGCATAAAATTAATTACTCCATTAATGAATGGTTTCAATACAGTGTCTTACATTAAAACATCAAGTTTAATTTAAACACATGTACAGGGAGTTTTAAAGCCAGTCTCCAACGTGCTTGATTCCCATTGCCTCAATGTGCTTGTTGTGTTTCACTTGAGGCAGAGGTTTAGTCAAAGGATCAGCCACATTATCATCCGTGCCGATCTTGCAAATTCTGATTTCACCTTCGGATTTCTATTCCCTTATCATGTGAAATCGCCTTTGGATATGTTTGACCTTCTGGTGCTCTCTTGGCTCTCTAGCCCATGTTGTCACAGTAGAGATCTATCGGACCCTTGATGGAGGGTACAACACCAAGTTCACTAACGAACTTGCGACTCCAAACAGCCTCCTTAGTGACTTATGAAGTAGCTAAGTATTCGGCTACAGTTGTAGAGTCTGCAGTGGTGCTCTGCTTGGCACTCTTCCAGCTAAACGCTCCTCCATTCAGACAGAATATGTACCCTAACTGTGACTTGAAGTGGACTCTGTCAGTCTGGAAGCTAACGTCGGTGTAACCTTCAACAACCAGGTCTTTGTGGCCACCATAAACCAGGAATTTATCCTTGTTCCTTTTCAGGTACTTCAGGATATTCTTGGCCGTAGTCCAATGCGCCTCTCCTGGGTCCGACTGGTATCGGCTCGTAGCACTCAAGGCATACGATACATCTGGCCTAGTACATATCATGGCATACATAATCGATCAAATTAGCAAAGCATATGGGATCTGATTTATTCTCTCTCGCTCAACAGGTGTCTCTGGACACTGTTTCTTGCTGAGAGTTACGCCATGGGACATGGGCAAATGCCCTCTGTTGGCATTCTCCATGTGGAATCGTGCCAGTACCTTATCAATGTAAGTACTCTGGCTCAATCCAATCATCCTCTTAGATCTATCCCTGTAGATCTTGATGCCCAATATGTACTGTGCCTCTCCTAAGTCCTTCATTGAAAAGCACTTTCCCAACTAGCCCTTTATGGACTCTAGTAATTTTGTGTTGTATCCAATGAGCAGTATGTCATCGACATATAGGACTAGGAATGCGATGTCACTCCCACTAACCTTCTTGTATACACAAGATTCATCTGGATTCTTGATAAAACCAAACTTGCCGATGGCTTCATCAACTCGCAGATTCCAACTTCTACTTGCTTGCTTTAGTCCATAAATGGACTTCTTAATCTTGCATACCTTTCCAGCGTTGCTTGGATCAACAAAACCTTCTGGTTGTGTCATATACACAGTTTCTTCCAAAATCCCATTTAGAAAGGCAGTTTTGACATCCATCTGCCATATTTCATAATCGTAATATGCAGCAATCGCTTGGATAATCCGGACAGACTTTAGCATTGCAACCGGTGAAAAGGTTTCATCATAGTTAATCCCATGGATTTGTCTATAACCTTTTGCTACTAGTCTAGCCTTGTAAATTGATACATTTCCATCTTTGTCTGTCTTTAGTTTGAAGATCCATTTGCAACCAATGGGTGTGTAACCCTAGGGCAAATTCACCAAGTCCCAGACTTGATTTTTAGACATGGAGTCCATCTTGGATTTAATGGCCTCTTGCCATTTAGCAGAGTCGGTTCTCGTCATAGCTTGCTTGTACGTCGCTGGCTCATCACCATCCATAACTAGGATGTCCTGATCATCAGTTAAGACAATACCAAGGTATTTGTCTGGTTGAGATCTTGGCCGTTGCGACCTACGAAGGGTAATGGGTTGAGCATTTGCATTGTCTGTTTAATTCTGACCAATCTTCTTAGCTGCTTCCAAAACACATAGATTGTCTGTTTTATTAGGTTGACATTTTTTCTCATCCTCTCGAACTTCATCGAGTTCGATTTTCCTCCCACTTGTCATTTTGGAAAGGTGTTCCTTCTCCAAAAAGACACCATCACGAGCAACAAATACTTTGTTCTTGGATTTATTGTAGAAGTAATACCCTTTGATTTCTTTTGGGTATCCCACAAAGAAACACTTATCCGATTTGGGGTGAAGTTTTTCGGAAATTAATCGTTTGACATATGCTTCGCATCCCCAAATCTTAAGAAAAGACAACCTAGGAGGTTTCTTAGTCCATAATTCATATGGAGTCTTTTTAACAACTTTTGATAGAGCTCGGTTTAGTGTTAGTGTCGCGGTTTGTAGCGCATGTCCCCAGAAAGAGATAGGAAGTTCACTAAGACCCATCATTGATCGAACCATGTCTAATAAGGTTCGATTCCTCCGTTCGGACACTCCGTTCCATTAAGGAGTTCTGGGAGGTGTCAGCTCTGAAAGAATACCATTTTCTTTCAAGTGATCGTCGAATTCATGGCTCAAATATTCGCCACCTCGATCTGATCGAAGTGCTTTAATTTTCTTACCAAGTTTATTCTCAACTTCTTTCTGAAATTCTTTGAATTTGTCAAAGGATTTAGATTTATTCGACATTAAGTAGACATAGCCATATCTACTAAAATTGTCGTAAATGAAAATGAATACTTAGATGTCTTAGTTAGCGGTATCAACTCTTGTTTAATCATATGTAAAACATGCAATTTCCATTGAACATATATTTGCAAGACAATTTTGAACAACTATTGTCAAAGTCTTACATTCAAAATCACTAGGTTTCCAACACCATAGATCATAGTATGTTCAAAAGCATGATGAAAACTAAGATTAGTTTAATTACATGTCATAGACAAAATAGTGCATGCAAGCACGACCGAAAAACCATCTTTGTCGTCTACTTGTCCTTGCACCAACACTTGATAAGCTTCTCACTTGATTCCTTAAAAGGCAACATAAAGTGAGTCATACTTGGTATCTAATACCTATGATAAGCTTAATTCACAAGTGTTTAAGGAAGATACTTGAGGCAGATGCTCCATTCCTCTCCTCCTCTTCCCGAAAGAGCTTGCATTCTCTCTTGTAGTGGCCTTGCCCACCACAATAGAAGCAACGCATCTTTGCCTTGACCTTCTTGAAATCCCTCTTCCTTGATGGTCTTTTGGTTGCCCCAAATGAATTGGCTCGGTGAAGTAGCTCCACCACACTCTTCAAAGAATGTGTCTCCTTTCTTTCAGAATTATATGCCCTTAGTGCATCATATCCTGAGTGAAGTGAAGTGAGCATAATATGACTAGCCATTCCATCTTCTAATGGAATTCCGAGGAGTTCCATGTGCTTGAAGAGCTTAGTCATTCATGCCACATGGGGTCGGAGGGGCATACTCGGTCTCAACTTAGTGTTGCAGACTGTAGACCAAAGATAGTACCTCTCTTTAGCAAGAAAACCTTGATCTGATGGCTTCACATTCATGTCTGTAAGTGACCTAGTCACCTGAAACAAGAGTCAATCATTGTTGTCGTTGAAACTCTTAGAGAATCTCACACCGACAACATCCCTTAGTCCTCCAAGGTATAAGTCCGGATAAGAGAATGGAAGTTTTTCTTTCCATTCTTCCGGGATGGAGTTAGCCATGAGTTGTGATACTAATTTGCAGTCATTGGACCATGCACAATAAGTTTCGTCACTCAAGTTTTTCTTGGTACAAAGGGTTGGGAGGGAAGTATTCAGAACATACTCCTTGGAACAACTCCGGAGAGTTTTCCTGAGTTCCTCTTCCCATTCTTCAAGGTTTTTTAAGTTAAGCTTGATAGCCAACTTATCGGGGAGTTCCGGGGACACATGGTTGTTGTTTAAGTTACTTGCAGACATTGTTCTATAATTGAAAGAATTTGAAATGAAAAACCATTCATATAATCAATAAGTTTGAAATTTCAAAGCGTTCATGCAAATTTTCAATCGTATTGAGTATTTTATCCACGTATTAATAAAATTGTCCCTTTTGGACGAGAATAAAATGATTCCGAGATCCCAAATATCAAGAAATGGTTAAGCATGCTTTGGCTTGTCTTAACATTAAATATCTTAAGGTAAGCAATCCAATTGCTAATAGCTCCAAGCTATTCTCGGTTTGATAAAATGTCGCATCTAATGCACTCTTGACATTTTATCTCTTTTGCCACGACATCTAAGGACTCCTTACTGATATCGTTGAGCTTAACCAAGACAACTTGTATACCTAGTATACCTTACGTTCCTAGGGAAGTAGTGATGCCTCGCTTTGGCGTAGCCCATCACATACGCGCATTAGTTTGGTAAGTGTTGTTCTTGGAACGACAAATTTTAGCTCAATATTATAAGGGACCTAGGGTTTCTATGTTGGTTGATTTAAGTGAACTTAACTAATCGTCGCAACATATGAAGAAACAAGTTTGTGTGAAAGGAGCATATCAACTCAAGCACTAATTACAAATCCATAATTATGCTTAAGGATATTTAAAATGGCAGTAGATTAGGGATGCAATAATGCATTTAATCTATCCTTGAAATGCTTACATTAATCAAGGCTTAAAAGATTTAAAACTTTCGTTGAAAACGAAAAAACCCCCAAAAAATGGGTTTCTGGTTCAAATTTGGCTTATGGACAAACCTCAAAAGGATTGAATCTGATTTAGAATGTCGATTCCACCCAAAAACAACTATTTTTGAGCAAAAATCTGGGTTCAACAGCCAAAACGAGAAAAATACGAGTTTTAAAATTAATTAAAACGAGCTTCTAATCCAATTAGAAAAGCAAAACCAGAAAATAAATCTTCTTTAAAACACCTTATTTAATAAATAATTGCAAAAATTAAAAGGAGCATGGCACCGATATCGCTGTAGGGTTTCGTAGTGACCCTCAGTACGCGGAATGAAACCCCCAAGACCCGCTCCCATAATTAAAGCAACTAATACAAGCAAAACATAATTAAAACACAATTAAGAGTAAGGATAAGAAATATACCCTCGACGCGTGCTTTGCTCTTACAACGAGCTCTTACTTCAACCTCGATAATGTGAGGCCTCCAATGGGATCGTACCCTCGAACCCGACCCGATCGTCCTAAGCCTCGAAGGTTAGTCAAGGCCCGGACAAAATATAAACTTAGAGTTTTACGAATTTCAAGGTATATTCAACAATGGAGTTTCCTTTACTATTCCACTCAAGTTTGTTCTTTCCAAAATACTTAAGCCTTGGTATTTACAGGGAAATGAACCCTTGATTTTCATTCCTGACAGGCGGTGTTTTAGGTCGTTACTAAGACACCTCTATCAAATAATATTTGTAGTCCTAAACATGCAACTAAAAAGAGCATAGAGGCAAGTTAAGGGTCGAACACAGGGAAACGATTAAGCACCGCTATTTATCTCCTAATGTTAATCTAATTCGATCAAGAAGTATGGTGGGTAAAGTAATGACTAAAGGGGATAGAATAACAATTAAAACAAGCACTAGGAGGAAGGATCAAACATGCTATGAATTCAACGGAATTAGGCATCGGAAAATAGGTTTACATGTAACCCAAGCAACTCATACAAGGCAATATCAAGAATACTCTCTAATCACCTATCGGGATTAAGAGCTTTCCTAGCTAGCATACACTCACACTATCGTCGTAAGGCATACAAGCTAAGGTCATGCAATAATCAATCACCTAATGACTATTCCTAAGTCGCACTATCGTCACGATTTAGTTCACATCATTCAACCACAACATGCATATGGCCATAAACATGGAGTGGCTAATAAGTATATGCACAAGGAAGATTTAATCACAAATATTCCAAATTAACCTAGCCTAGCATACATCAAACTCAAAGCATATCTTCACCAAACCCCTAGCAACAAGAAACTACTCACTAGTCATAACTACAACTACAATCATACTAAGCAACATTATAACCAATGGAATAGTAAGAAAGACAAAGTTTTTTATCAACTAAACTAACAAAGGTAGAAACTTTAATCATAAAAACAAGAGAAAATAGAGAAATGTACCAAAACCTTCATTGAAATCCAAATAAAGAGCCATACATCATTCAATCACCAAGCTTGACCATACATCAATGTTGCAAAATTAATTCTTCAAAAACTAAGAGTAAAACTAATGTTGATAGGCAATGAAAATTACACTAAAAACTATCAAGATTGTTCAATACAAAAGTGGCTAAAACAAAAAACCTAGAAAAATTCCTTAAAAGCTCTCTTCTAAGGTTTATATGCTCAAATAATATCTCTATGATAGAATGTTGTCCCTAGTTAGCCGTTTTGCCTCCCCTTTTGTTAATTTGGGCTAAACCGGGATTTGAATCAGCAGCAGACAGGCGCGCCCGCGCCTAACAATGGCGCGCCCGCGCTTTAAATGATGGCGCGGCCGCTCCTAGAAATGCGCGCCCGCTCCAAAGTGGGTATTTAATGGTTGGTCCAGCTCATCAACGCGCCCGCGCTCAAGGGATGCGCGCCCGCGCCTAAAGGTGGCGCGCCAGCTCCTCTGGTGGCGCACCCGCGCCATTTGCCTATTCTGGATTTCTTCCCGTTTTGCCCTTGTTCCTTCCATCTCCGAATCAACGGCATACACCTGCAATCATGGAACAGGAAAGCAAGGCGTAATACAACGAAAGGGGAGGGGAGCATAGACTACCTAAACCATATGAGTACACATTACGCGCCACAAAGGTAGAATACTCGAACTAGGCGGATCATAGCAAAAACATACTAAAATGGACCGAATTATTACTAATACTACTAGAAAAGACTGTCCTATGAGCGACATAAATGTCACTCATCAAATTCCCCCAAGTTAAACCTTTGCTCGTCCTCGAGCAAAGCTAAAGGCAAAGGAGAATGAGAAACGATTATTCAAACACAAGCAAAATAAAATAAAATAAAATAAGGGGGGGAACGGAATTTACACTAACTCACTTTCGTAGGAATCACGGTTGTTTTAAGCATAAACAACAAGCCATTTAAACCTCAAAGTCGCCAATGAGGACGAGTATGCTCTCGTGGGGGTTTCCAAAGAGTTTAACCCACAACTCTTGGCAACATGCTCAAAACAAACCCAAACAAAGGAGCAAATAAAGAAGAAAATCAACTAAAAGCACGGAATAAAACATGGAAATGAAGAGCATAATGAAAATACATGCATAGATGAATGACAATCTTTCTAAGTACTAAGAGTAAGCACGTTTTTGGATGCCAATGGTTGATTGAAAGATAAGTTATGCTAAGCATAGAGAACTCTAACATGCTCCACTCCACCCGCATTCCATACATTCTTACCGCGTTCCCTCATCTGGATTCAAATCCACCCTTCAAGGTAGCATCTCATGACTCCACGAAGGAGCCGGAACAAATGAAACAAGGGTGCCCAACATCTTACCAAGTCATGCTCTCTCCATATGCTTGAAATCTAGCTCCCTCCACCGACTAGTGACTCAACCAATCTAAGTCGAAAGGACTTTAAAAGGGGTTGTAATGTAGGCTAGGAGGTAAAGGTGAGGAAAAAAAATATGAAAATTTGGTGGTAAATCCTAATTGTGAAGCAAAGAATGGCGCCAATTCTCGAAAACAACGTAGAATATCACCAATTTCCAAACAAAAATACATCTCCCCCAAGCTTTTTCAACACAATCTCCCAAAACTATAAATGAAATGCGTAGAATCTCTCCCCCAAGCTTGAATTGAGTATTGTCCTCAATGAGCAAACTAGGGAGGACACTACATCAAAAACTGATTGCAAATTGGCAAAAATTTTATATATATATATATATATATATATATATATATATATATATATATATATATATATATATATATATATATATTGTAGCTCATGTTGTTGTCAACCTTGGATTACTTTGGCCGTGCCTTTTATAACTATGGACGGCTTTTTCCGGAATTCACATGTGCCTTTATTAAACACCAAAAATATCGAAGACAACCTTACTTTCCATACCAAACCATCATCTTCCAACTTATCAAACCAAAATCACAACAAACTTTCTTGGCTCAAACTTCACAATTCTACGGGGAAAAAATGAAATAAAAGGGCCATAGGGTTTGTAAGATGCTAAGAACAAGGAGATGTAGGCTCAACATGGTTAGCAAGGGGGATATGCAAATGAAATTACAAGGAAGCAACAAATGAAAAGCTAAACCATATGAAAGAAAAATAGTCATCGAAGAAAATGCCTTTGTCCTCCCTAGATATAGTTCGGTCGCGATCTCGGGTAGCTAGACATCAAGTTCTGGATCGAAGCATGCCTTGGTAAGGATCCTATGCCGCTCATACAATAAGTGTTGGAGGCTTGAACAAGAAAACTCACATCGGGTTACAAAAACTACCTTTAGGGCTTCAAATCCCCCAATGAGGGCAACACCTTCTTACCACAAACAAGTGAATTTGGGTTCGGTGGGCCTTACGAGTTCTAGCACAACTACCCTAGCATAGACATATCTTAGAGTCAACCAATGGCAATCCAAGAACGTGGAAACTCTTAATCCTTAGGAAGAAAGTCATTCAAGAATGAAATTTATCAATTATTGCTCACAATAAACACAAAATATACAACAATCACATGATTAGATTTGAGCAAAAGAAAAATCCTATACAAAACAAAGGAGTATAATGGTAAAAGGCATGCAAGCAAATAATTCCCAATCGTCAAACAAGGATCGTTCGGCATCAATACCAACGATCACCAGATTCCGAAGAATCAAGAGCATACAACCTCGAACCATTCAACTCCAATCTAAACTAAGGCTACCCTAAAGCACACAAACGAAAAATAGAGAGAGAGAGAAAAAAAAAAAAAAAAAAAAAAAAAAAAAAAAAAAAAGATCTAACCGAAATGACGTCCAAGTAAGTATATCCAAAGTGAAAGCATGCGTCCTAGAAGTGGTGAGTATCCAAATAAAGAGAAAATAAACTATAAACACAAAAGGGGTTAGTCCGAATGAAGGTAAAAAAACAATATGAAAGATAAAAAAAAATGAAAAATGAAATTAAGAAATAGAATGCATCACTCATTCGGCTTTTTTATTTTTTTTTTTTTTAGAGGTTTTATTTTTGCTTCACTATAAACTAATCTACCCTTACAAATTTACTAGATCTACTCTAAATTCAATCATTACCTCAGAAATCATCGAACCATATATTCACACGCCGGTTAATCGTCATGTCGGCGAATACCAGCGATCATCATCATCATCATCGTCAGGAGAAATGGGGGGGACGGACTCGCCGTTATCCATCAAACCGAGAGAAGCGTCCCCAAAGCAGCATCATCATCAGACACATCAAAAACTCAACAACCATATCAGTAAACAGGGGCAAAAACCAACGAAAGACAAGAGTCATGCAATTCAGCAGCAGCATAAAGGTACAAGTAAAACAATGAAAGACCGACAGGCAAGCAAGAATCCCAGTCGGGTCACTCCCTACCAAGAGTATATCTCCTACTCGTCAAAATAAGCATAGAAAAGCAGGGGAGAGAGATATACTCAAGGGACGTAGCCTACTGGCCGCTAGAGCCAGGCTCACTAGGTGAGTCAGGCTGACGTGGCGGCTCGTCATAAGTGAAGCCACCAGGGGGGCCAAAAAGGCCCCAACCACCGTCAAAGCCCGGCGGCCAACCGTAGTGACCTCTGTAAAGATCCTCTTGCCAACTAGGAAAAGGATCAAAGGGAGCGTCCTCAGACTGGGAATACAGAGGGGCGGGGTGATCGGGATGCACATAGGGGTAAGCAGAGTCCCCTCTAAAGTCACACCCGCCGGGCACACGATAATCGTACTGCCCGTCCTCTGGGAAGATGCGGAGCTCCCTACTTGGCTCGGAAGGACCTTGCCAGTAGGGGTAAGTGGGGAGATTGTTCCCCCCCCCCCCAAGAAGGAACAGGGCCGTGCTGAGGCGGCCAATTAGGGTAGTTCACGGGGGGAGCAATCTCTCCTCTATCCACAACTAAGTCATAGAGGGCCTGTTGCTGCAGATGGTGGCCCTGCTGTGACTCATAAATTGCTTGCAACTGCCTAGCTATATCAGATATCTGAAATGTACTTGTACCTGGGGGTTGCTGGGCACCGGCTGCTGCTGCTCCTGAACCTCCTCCTCATTACCTATCCCTACCTCATCGTCCCCATCAACGTCGGGCACTTGCCCGCTATCTCTCAAAACTCTCCACACATTGGAGGACTGACGCGTGAGGGAGGTGAAGTGAGGCTTAGGGAGGAAACAATGGTGGGCTCCTCTAACTAACCACCTAAAAGCATTGGGGTTTGCTGTGGGAGTGATAAAATCAGAGCGGCGGAGTTGGTCCAAGTCAAGGTAAATATCCCCACTACTACCTACGGCCGTGCATAGAGGTAGAAGGTCAGTGTATCCTAACTTGGTGGCTAATCTAGTGACCATCGCCCCGCAGTGTATATGCCCTGGCTTTTTCCCCTTTTCTATGGCCTGGCATGTTTGCATGAAGAGGAAACCCAAATTAAACCTCCTTGCATACTCTCCCTTTGTGGCTATCCACAGGCAAAGGACCTCTTCCTTAGTCAGCTTTTCTAGGTCCTGTTTACTAATGATAGAATACCCTAGTAAACGGTGTAGGATCCTAAGGGCAGGGTGCCAAATCTCACTAGCTATGGAAGTTCGGGTGTAAAACTCATTTTTACCTGAAATGAAACTCCACCAAGCGTACTCACTATACTCCCTAAAGCTCTCATAAAGAGGGTAGTAAATGTCGGCATCAGGGTGAAAGTCGAGGGCTCGGTTGAACTCTGCCAATGACATGGTGTGGGGGTTGTTGAAGAGTTGGAAAGAAATTTGAAAGTCTTTATTTTCTAGACTATCCACTTGAAAAGACGAGAAAAACTCTAATGTGGGTTCTTGGTAGGTCATGAATGAGGAGTTTATAAAATACCCTAGTCGAAGGTTGTCAAAAAGAATCCACAAATCATCATTTATACCGAGTTTTATCATGTCTCCACGATGGTAGTGCCTAGAAGGTCGCAACTTACGTTTTTTCATCTCGGAGTATATGGAGGAGTGGCTTTTGTTTAAGAATTTTAAGGTGGGTAAGGCATTGGGTTGGTCTAACTCTGGGTTTTGGGACGATTGTCCCGACTTTGCAGTTTTTCTCTTCTTCCCAATCCTTAGACTCATGACTGCCCACCTCTCTCTTTTTTTTCTATTTTCACTCCTTTTCAAAGCCAACTCCGGCTATTTCCACCCATAACCTCCACAAAACTACAATGTACCTGTTCACAAGCAATAATAATCCAACCAACACAACGAATATAGCCTAAGATAATAACCAACAACAACAATTTCAACAGAATCCAGCAGTAATTTCAACAATAATCAATCGAATTTCGCTAATAACCTAGAATAATCAAAATCCTTGCTTAAAAATTAATCAAAAGAGAGTAATTAATGAAGGAAATTGAATACCTTTACCCTTATGCGAAAAATTGCTGTTTTTGGTGACAAATTGTTGAGGGTTTTGAGTAGCAAACGAGTTCGTCGCGGTTGGTGTTGAGGATGACTAATTGCTTTATTTGATGATGAACAAAGGGAGAAGATGAATGATTGAAGCTTGAGGATGATTGATTAAAGAGGATGGAAGAAGAAATGATCTTGAGTATGGTGGTGAGGAGCGGCCGCGAAGGGAGAGAAGGGTGATGTTGTGTTTGTGAGGGTTTGGGGAAGATTGGGGAAATAAAAGACGAATCGTATTTTTTTCTGAAACCCAGAATGGCGCGCCCGCGCCTAAGAGAACGCGGCCCGCTCCTAAATCGCGATAAAATCGCTCCAACTCCCTGGAAATCAGACCAAGCTATTGTCGCGCCCGCGCTACGAATAAGCGCACCCGCGCCACTTTGGCATCGCAGGCCGCTCACAAATCGCGACAAAATCGCTCCTATTCTCTGGAATTGGGTGAGTATTATGACCAAAGAGCTAGCGCGCCCGCTCCTAAAACAGGCGCGCCCGCTCCTCCTTTCTGACGCGAGCCGCTCCTTAATCGCGCTTAAATCGCTCCTACTTTCTGGAATGGGAGCAATTAACATTCATATAACAGGCGCGCCTGCGACTAAACCAGGAGGGCCCACGCCTTTCTGCTCTTGCGGATCGCGCTTCAGCCGCGACCAAATCGCGCTGAGGTTCTGTCTCTTTAGTATTCATTCGAGCACAATTACTCAAAATTCCTCATTTTTGCTTTACTCTTGTCTCTCTTTCATCACGGGCACACGCAATCACACCTACATCAAAATTGATTAGGAAAAGTGTTAGATGGATTAGTTAAAGCGATTTGAAAGAAAATAAAATCAGAGAGGTTAGAAACCAGGTTGCCTCCCGTAAGCGCTTCTTTAACGTCTAGCTTGACGTACTTCGCATGGAATCATGGTGACTTGAAAACATCAATGAGCGATAAATTTTCCGGCTTCTCAATTAGTTGACCCTCATAGTATTGCTTGAGACGGTGCCCATTCACTTTGAATGGAGGGTACTTGTCATTGAATACCTCAACTGAGCCATAAGGAAAGACTTTGGATACTTGAAATGGACCGCTCCATCTAGACCTCAATTTCCCGGGGAAGAGCTTGAGTCTTGAATTGTAGAGTAGGACCTTTTGTCCTTCCACAAATTCCTTCTTGGAAATTTGAGCGTCGTGCCATGCCTTGGTTCTTGCTTTGTAGAGGCTTGCACTGTCATATGCGTTCATTCTCAACTCTTCCAACTCATGAAGCTCTAAAAGTCTTTGCTCACCCGCACTGTGGAGATCAAAGTTGATTTGCTTGATTGCCCAATGCGTTCGGTGCTCCATCTCTACGGGTAAATGGAAATTCTTCCCATAAACAAGCTTATAGGGGGTAGTCCCTATAGGAGTCTTGAAGGCAGCCCTATATGCCCACAATGAATCAATGAGCTTACTAGACCAACCCTTCCTTGTTCTAGCAACGGTCTTCTCCAAGATGACTTTCAACTCCCTATTTGTGACCTCAGCTTGACCACTTGTTTGGGGGTGGTAAGCAAGGCCTCGCTTGTGCGATACACCATACTTTGAAAGAAGCTTGTTGAATGTATGGTGCTTGAAGTGTGAGCCTCCATCACTTATGATTGCCTTAGGAACACCGAATCTTGGGAAGATGACTTTCTTGAACAAATTAATGACCACCTTAGAGTCGTTGGTGGGAGATGCCACGGCTTCCGCCCACTTGGAAACATAATCAACGGCAACTAGAATGTGCCGGTTTCCTTGGGATAAGATGAAAGGGCCCATGAAGTCAATTGCCCAAACATCAAAAATTTCTAGTTCAAGAATCGGATTTTGGGGCATCTCATCACGCCTTGATATGTTCCCCGTCCTTTGGCACCTATCACAAGTCTTAACAAATTGCCAAGCATCTTTAAATAGAGAGGGCCAAAAGAGCATGCGTTGCAAAACCTTTGAAGCGGTCTTTTGAGCACTCATATGACCACCACAAGGGGATGAGTGGCACATTAAGAGCACATCTTGGAACTCTTCATTAGGAACACATCTTCTCAAAAGTCCATCCACCCCTCTCTTCAACAACATGGGGTCATCCCATATATACTTCCTTGCTTCATGCTTGAGCCTTCGGTGTTGTTGAGGAGTGAAATCCGGAGGTATGGCACTATAAGCCAAGTAGTTCACAATATCTGCATACCAAGGCTCCGATTTTTCCTTAAGATCATATAAGACATCATCCATTAGGGCATCTTCAATTGGTAAACCGTCTTCATGTATTCTTGCACCTCCCAACCTATAGAGGTGGTCCGCTACCACGTTCTTGGCCCCCTTCTTATCTCTCATTTCGTAATCAAAGTCTTGGAGGACCAAGACCCATCTCAACAACCTCGGTTTGGCCTCCTTCTTGCCTATTAAATATTTGAGAGCCGAGTGATCGGTATACACTATTGTCCTAGAACCAATGAGGTAGTTTCTAAACTTCTCAAATGAATGAATAACCGTCAAGAACTCTTTCTTGGTAGTTGTATAATTCCGTTGAGCATCGTTGAGGGTCTTGGACAAATAGTATATAACAAGAAGTTTCCCATCCTTTCTTTGTCCTAGAACCGATCCAATGGCCTCGTCGCTCGCATCACACATTAGCTCGAATGGTAGAGACTAATCCGGTCCTTGGACAATGGGGGCAGTGCAAAGAGCCTTTTTCAACCTACAAAATGACTCATGACAAGCTTCATCAAATAAAAATTCTTTATCTTGTTGCAAGAGAGATGTGAGAGGATTAGCAATCAAAGAGAAATCTTTGATGAAGCGGCGATAAAAGCCGGCATGACCAAGGAAGGACCTCACTTCTCTCACATTTGTGGGAGGAGGAAGCTTCTCGATCACATCAACCTTTGCACCATCAACTTCGATGCCCGCTTGGGAGATTTTATGGCCAAGAACAATGCCATTTTCCACCATGAAGTGGCATTTCTCCCAATTGAGCACCAAGTTGGCACTCTCACACCTTTCTAAACAACGAGATAAATTCATTAGGCACTTCTCATATGTGCCTCCACCAACGGAGTAGTCATCCATAAAAACTTCCATTTCTTCCTCGATCATGTCACTGAAAATTGACATCATGCATCTTTTGAAGGTAGCCAGGGCATTAGAAAGACCAAAAGGCATCCTACGGTAAGCAAAAGTACCGTAGGGACAAGTGAAAGTGGTCTTTTCTTGATCTTTTAGGTCAATTGGGATTTGGAAGAATCCTGAATAGCCATCAAGAAAGCAATAAAAAGCATGCTTTGTAAGCCTCTCAAGCATTTGATCGATGAATGGTAATGGAAAATGGTCTTTGGAAGTGTTGGCATTTAATTGGCGGTAATCAATACACATACGCCAACCCGTAACAAGCCGGGTTGGGACCAATTGTTTCTTATCATTGACCATTACCGTCATACCTCCCTTTTTCGGCACTACTTGAACCGGGGATACCCAATAACTATGAGCAATTGGATAGATGATCCCTGCTTCAAGTAGCTTGGAAACCTCTTTCCTCACAACCTCTTGCATGGAAGGATTAAGCTTCCTTTGCCGTTGCCTACATGGCTTAGCACCCTCCTCTAAATCGATTTTATGCATGCATAGGGAGGGGCTTATACCCTTGAGATCATCAAGAGTATAACCCAAAGCCTTCCTATGCTTTTTTAAAACACTAAGCAATGAGGAGGTTTGCTCTTCAGTGAGGTTAGCATTGACAATGACTGGAAAAGTATCATTAGCATCCAAAAAGACATACCTAAAGCCCGAAGGTAGTGGTTTCCATTCTACCTTCGGAGCTCCCTTACCATTGGAGATTTCCTCATCTTCTACTTGGAAGACTTCATATGTTTGGAGCGTCTCTTGGTCGGGGATTCTCTCCTCTTTCTCATCAAGCATTTCCTCATATAATTGCATCTCCTTTTGATCACCTACCTCATTCTCATTCAACAAAACATTCTCAAGTAGATCATTAGAAGCATGCATATGAGGGTATCTAAACTCATTCATCAAGTTTTCAATTGTATCTATTCTAAAGCATTCATTTCTAGAGGAAGGTTGTCTCATTACCTTATTCAAATCAAATTCGATAGAATCATCGTCAACCTTCAAGGTCGTCTTAACTTCTTTGACATCAATAATTGCTTTAGAAGTAGCTAGGAATGGCCTACCCAAAATTATAGGAATTCTTTCATCTTCATCCATCTCAAGAACATAAAAGTCCACCGGAAAAGTGAACTTACCAACTCTAAGGGGTATGTCTTCAACTTTCCCTATAAGCAATTTTGTGGACCTATCCGCTAGTTGGAGGGTGATGTTTGTAGGTGAAAGGTTTCCCACATTAAGCTTTTCGTAGACCGAAAAGGGCATTAAGCTCACGCTAGCACCTAGATCACACAAAGCCTTCCCCAAATGAGTCTCATTGATGGAACAAGGGATGGAAAAACTACCGGGATCTTGCAATTTGGTTGGTAGCTTACTAGAGAGAATAGAGCTACAATTTGCGGTTAGGTTAAGAGTTTCAACTTCTCTCCTTCCATTCAAAAGGTCTTTTAGGAATTTAGAGTAGTGAGGCATCTCTTTCATAGCATCCACAAAGGGTATAGAAACATGCAAGCTCTTTACTACATCTAAAAAATTTCCGAATCGGACATCAAGCCTAGACCTAGCAAATCTTTGGGGAAAAGGCAACCTCTCATTCCTAGGTTGGAGATTAAGGGGTAAAGATGTTTGATCTTTGGTTCTCTCCTTTTCGGGTTCCTTCTATTTATCTTTCTCACCCCTCTCATTCTTTCCGGCACTTCCCTCTAGAATCTCATTCTCTCTTGATGACTCATCCTCAACCTCAAGTCCTATCCTCACATCGGGACTCTTCTCAACATTTAGATCACTCTCAAGGATCTTCCCACTTCTAGTATTAATGGCATACATAGACTTGGGGTTGACACCTTGTCTAGGTAAAGAAGAAGATGAAGAAGGGGAGGATGAAGAACTTGATTGGGCAATTTGAGAGATTTGGGTCTCAAGAATTTTCATGTGTGCCTTGATTTGTTTCTTTTCTTCCTCTTGACTCTTATTATAGTTTTCTTGATTTTTAATGAAATTTTGAAGCATAGTCATCATAGGATCCGGAGGGGCTTCTATTTGGAGGAGTTGAGTAGGGGGAATTTGAGAATGGGGCCTTACTTGGTCAAAACCGGGGGGTCTACCATTTTTTGAGAAAGTAGAAGCATTTTGAGGTCTATTACCCCCGGAACCCTGATTGGAATTAAAACGTTGTTGGTTGTTGGAATAGTATTGTTGGTTTTGATTCTAATTGGGCCTTTGGTTTGAGTAGCTTCTTCCATTGTAATTGGAAGAGTTTCCCCTACCTTGGCCTTGGTTATCATAACCACCACCACTTTGATTCCATTGATTTTGATTCCAACCTTGGTTTTGATTCCAACCACGGTTTAGGTTTTGATTCCAATTTGGCCGCATTCCATTATTTCCCTCACGGGGCACAAAATTCATGGCATTAACATCTTCAACATTATCATCATTTTCATGGGGAGGGGGACCTTCACTTATGGACATACATTGTTGAGAATTATGATCATAGCCTCCACATATATCACAAAACATACAACCAGGAGGCATGGCATTGTAATTAGAGGGAGAAGAAGTAGAAGGATTCATACCATGGCCTCCCTTAGGAGGAGGGGAGGAAGTATTTTTGAGAACTTGATTTCATGAACTCCTCCATTTGTTTCGCCATCTTTGCCATTTGGTTGGAAAGATTTGTGATGGCATTGGTTTGCTCTACGGATTGTACCGTTCCTTTGCTAGAAGTGGCTTCCCTCTCTCCTTCGTACCAATCCTCATAATTACGCACAACATCTTCTATGATACTCTCCACTTCATCTTCCCTTTTGTTCATGATTGGGCCTCCGGCTCCGGCATCAAGGCTAGTCTTGCTTTGAGGGGAGAGTCCTCCGTAGAATGTTTGGAGAACTTGCCAATTAGGAATCCCATGGTGTGGGCATTGCCTTTGTAACTCTTTGAATCTCTCCCATGCCTCACAAAGAGACTCTCCACCTCTTTGGCGGAAACTTTGAATCTTTGAGCGAGCCTCGGCGGTTTTCTTGTGATTGTAAAACCTTCCTAGGAACGCCGTAGTTACCTCATTCCAAGTCGTGAGGGAACCGGGGGGGACATCCTTGTTCAACCAATGTTCTGCCGCTCCCATGAGTGAGAATGGGAACATCTTCAATCTTATATACTCTTGGGAGACTCTGTTGATCTTGATAGTGTCACAATACTTGAGAAACTCTTCGATATGCTCATGGGGATTCTCAAATTTCCCACCGGTAAATTGCCTCTTCTCTATCATTGAAATGAAATTAGGCTTTATCTCGAAATTGTTTGCTTGGGTGGTGGGGGCTAAAATCCCACTTTGAGAGGCATAAGGTTCGGGTGCTCCAAGTTGCTTTAGTGACCTTTGATCACCCATCTTCACCTCTCTCCCTTGCTTGTCTCCTCAATTGGGCTAGAGTACGCTCTAGCTCGAGGTCTATGGACACCAAAGGCCTAGAGCAATTAAGCCTCCTGTGCATATACAAAGCTAAGCAGAAAGTGAGCACTGACAAGATATGGAAAAACAAAAGAATAGAAAAGAACTAGTCTCAACAAGAAAATAAACACACAATGGAAACCGTTTCCCCGGCAACGGCGCCAATTTGACAGGCGGTGTTTTAGGTCGTTACTAAGACACCTCTATCAAATGATATTTGTAGTCCTAAACATGCAACTAAAAGAGCATAGAGGCAAGTTAAGGGTCGAACACAGGGAAACGATTAAGCACCCCTATTTATCTCCTAATGTTAATCTAATTCGATCAAGAAGTATGGTGGGTAAAGTAATGACTAAAGGGGATAGAATAACAATTAAAACAAGCACTAGGGGGAAGGATCAAACATGCTATGAATTCAACGGAATTAGGCATCGGAAAATAGGTTTACATGTAACCCAAGCAACTCATACAAGGCAATATCAAGAATACTCTCTAATCACCTATCGGGATTAAGAGCTTTCCTAGCTAGCATACACTCGCACTATCGTCGTAAGGCATACAAGCTAAGGTCATGCAATAATCAATCACCTAATGACTATTCCTAAGTTGCACTATCGTCACGATTTAGTTCACGTCATTCAACCACAACATGCATATGGCGATAAACATGGAGTGGCTAATAAGTATAAGCACAAGGAAGATTAAATCACAAATATTCCAAATTAACCTAGCCTAGCATACATCAAACTCAAAGCATATCTTCACCAAACCCCTAGCAACAAGAAACTACTCACTAGTCATAACTACAACTACAATCATACTAAGCAACATTATAACCAATGGAATAGTAAGAAAGACAAAGTTTTTATCAACTAAACTAACAAAGGTAGAAACTTTAATCATAAAAAAAAAGAGAAAATAGAGAAATGTACCAAAACCTTCATTGAAATCCAAATAAAGAGCCATACATCATTCAATCTCCAAGCTTGACCATACATTAATGTTGCAAAATTACTTCTTTAAAAACTAAGAGTAAAACTAATGTTTATAGGCAATGAAAATTACACTAAAAACTATCAAGATTGTTCAATACAAAAGTGGCTAAAACAAAAAACCTAGAAAAATTCCTTAAAAGCTCTCCTCTAAGGTTTCTATGCTCAAATAATATCTCTATATTAGAATGTTGTCCCTAGTTAGCCGTTTTGCTTCCCCTTTTGTTAATTTGGGCTGAAACCGGGATTTGAATCAGCAGCAGACAGGCGCGCCCTCAAAATTTAATTTAATGCATCAAGTTAGACCTAACATTGATTCAAAGAATGGTTCTTGAATAATTTAGGCTTATGCACCATCAAAATTGAATTTAATTAAGTTAGACTTATTTTATTTTCATATTTCCTCAAATTGATTCTATAATAAAATTTAGAATTAATTTATGTCACACATAAATCGGGATTAAAATCCCGAGAAAAATGCACACAAATCGAGGCAAGAACACCCAAGCATCACCAAGGCTAGCCGGGCTGCCCACGCAGCCCATATGTGGTTGCTTTTGGTGCGCATGGTGGTGTTCTCACCTCGAAGCGTTGCAGGAGTGTGGCGAGGGAATGGATGCGCAAGGGATATGCTTGTGGCATGTGGTGCGTGGCTGCTGGGATGCTCGCAAGGCTGCTGGGCTGCGATGCATGCTTGTGCTGGCAAAGCGCAGCAAGGCCTTGCTAAGCAGGCTGCCTGCGCCCAAGCACAGCACAGCCGCATCAATGATGCTAGGCCTCGGTTTTGTGTGGGCTGTTTTTGGATGCATGGGCTATGTAATTTTTGCGAAAATTTTGCCATTTTTAAAATTATTTATGTAATTATTTTAACGAGGTTAGACCTCGGTTTTTCGGGCTTTTGCAAAATTTTGATTTTGACAAATTATGGGTTTTTCCGACTTAATTAATCGGATTAATTAAGTATAGATGCGGAATTTAGTGGGAGCTTATTTGATTGTTTGAGCAATTTGTTTTTAGAAATAATGAATTAAACAACTTTGACTAGTTTTAATTAGGCGCGTTAATCGGATTAACCACCTAAGTTAGTTACTAGTTTTGCGTGTTTAATTGTGTATTTCGTAAAATGCATGGGCCATTCACAAATAGTGAATGGGTGAATGGAAGACTGCTTTCAAAACAGGTTATTGAAAATGGCAACTAGTGGGGCCCGACTAGGATAGAAAATACGGACTGCGTTCAGTTATGTATTTTTGTAAATCTAAATACGGTCTGCGAACCATTAAGTATTTTTGTACTATTAGATTAATCTTAGTCGTACTAGCTAGTTATTTTGTTTTGGCCAAGATGTCTCAAGACGGCGATTCGATGAAGACGAGCCAAGATGAAGACCCATGGAAATTGAAGATTTCAAGGGGTCATGCTAGTTGCCAAATGCATCTATTTTAATCTTTATATATATGGTGATTATATATATTTGAATGTTAGATGCATGTATAGGATTTCAAATGTTGCGGTGATTAGTTAAGTTAACTTAAATCAACTGACATAGAAACCCTAGGTCCCTTAATAATATTGAGTTAAAATTTGTCGTTCCAAGAACAACACTTACCGAACTAATGCGCGTACGTGATGGACTACGCCAAAGCGAGACATCACTACTTCCCTAGGAACGTAAGGTATACTAGGTATACAAGTTGTCTTGGTTAAGCTCAACGATATCAGTAAGGTGTCCTTAGATGTCGTGGCAATGGAGATAAAATGTCACGGAAGCATTAGATGCGACGTTTTATCGAACCAAGAGTAGCTTGGAGCTATTAGCAATGGGATTGCTTACCCTAAGATATTAAGTTTTAAGACAAGCCAAAGCATGCTTAATCACTTTCTGATTTTTGGGGTCTTGGAATCGTTTTATTCTCGCCTAAAAGGGACATTTATTTTAATGCGTGGATAAAACGCATGCTTAGAATTTCAAACTTATTATGATCTTGATAAATGGTTAAAATTTGCACTTATATTTGTAGAATTCGTAATCAAATAATATTGTTTCCATTGATTGGTAAAAGAAATCTTTCGAGAATGGTTCTCAAAGAAAGAAAAGGCATTTCTAAGATACAACTTCTCATAAACGACTAAAGTCAGAAAGGACGGTTGGATATCATGTTTTCAAAATACTAGGTAGTTTTGATAAACATGAAATATTGAGTTAAAAAAAAAACAAAAAAAAAAACTCAAAATTGTCAATAGTTGACAACCAACATATCTTTTCGCTTCATACACAAATGAGTAGGACTCATTGATGTGGCAATTCAAGTACGAATTGAAGGCAAAGATGGAACTTTGTTTCACGGCGCATTAGATGCTTAATTATGCCTAACAAAGTATAAAAGTCCAGGAACTTAAAGAAATGATTCTTAAATTTATGAGATGGTGTACTATAAGAAATATAGGAAACAAGGTACAAAGAAAAGAATGAGATTCCTTTTCTACCCTTAAGTTCATGTTATTATGTTCAACTTAGCAACTCGTTATCTTCACAAGTATTGGATACTACTTGAGTGTTCCACTTTGAAAGTGACCTCAAACCTTTGAAGACAAGCTAAGTTATTGACTTACAAGCTTAGAATGGAGCAAGTAATGCTACATCAGTTGTAAGGTCACTTGTTTTGTTTAAAGTCCTTTTAAGCCAAGGATGGAACTAATAATGGTTATTGTGTTCCATAATCAGCAAACGATCCGTTTACACACGAAAAGACTCACATTCAATAAAAGAGCAATAGTTGTGGGATTTTATTTGAATGCCATGGTTGTCTAACCCATGAGCCAAGAATGCTTGATTATAAACAATCATTTCCTTGACATGAAAACTCAAAAGTTCAAGTCATGAACATGATTTGTGTTCCAAACATCTTTAGCAATGTCGCATCGACAAGAACATACTCAAGGCCCTATTAGATAGACTCTTGATAGTTGATCGATTCGGAATCGTTCTAAGACAAGCAAGTCTTACTTGTTAAAATCGACAAATAAATGAGCTATTGTGCTTGGCATAGACAATTGACTCCAAAAGCTAAAGAGGATTCCATTACTTCAACGTCTTACAAAGAATTTGAAAGAATATGGCTATCTTCATCAAATGTGAGCAAACTGGACTTTGATTAGCTCGAGTGTTCAGTGAAGTATATAATCGACTTGGCAAGATATCACAACGTCTAGCTAGATTAGATCGAGCGATGTTTGCTTGAGCCAAGTGTGATCACATCAAACTTATGAAATTGAAATTTCACAATGAGCTCCACAATGAACATAGTGTGTCTTGACGGTGACCTCGATGCCATTTGGAAATGACTCGAATGATGATGAATCACATCCCTTCCTATAAAATTCTTAAGATTTGCACTAATGACTAAATGTTACACTAAACAAAAGTGTCGAAGCTAAGAAAGGACACCATATTCAGTTATGGATAAAAATAGTTTCTAGCGTCTTTTTAAGTATATGTCTAGGGCTCTTAGCTCAGTGGGAGTTCATTGACTCAGTGGGAGCCAAATGGCTCAATAAAGGTTAATATAGCTCGAGAAAGAGCTAACGGTTTGTTTCACAACGAACTTTTACCCAAAGACGATATACATGTCTCTTTGTAAGTATTCAAGTGAGACTACGGGCATTTCCTCCACAACCTAATTGAGAGCATAGTATTTGTTGCTCTAAATGGTGTCTTTCTGGAAAGTTACGTCTTTCCAAAATGACAAGTGGGAGGAAAATCGAACTTGGACGAAGTTCGAGAGGACGAGCAACAATGTCAACCTGATAAAACTGACAATCAAAATGCTTTAGAAGCAGTTGATAAGATTGTTCAGAATCAAATAGACAATGTAAATGCTCAACTCGGACGAAGTTCGAGAGGACGAGAAACAATGTCAACCTGATAAAACTGACAATCAAAATGCTTTAGAAGCAGTTGATAAGATTGGTCAGAATCAAAAAGACAATGTAAATGCTCAACTCGGACGAAGTTCGAGAGGACGAGCAACAATGTCAACCTGATAAAACTGACAATCAAAATGCTTTAGAAGCAGTTGATAAGATTGGTCATAATCAAACAGACAATGTAAATGCTCAACTCGGACGAAGTTCGAGAGGACGAGCAACAATGTCAACCTGATAAAACTAACAATCAAAATGCTTTAGAAGCAGTTGATAAGATTGGTCATAATCAAACAGACAATGTAAATGCTCAACTCGGACGAAGTTCGAGAGGACGAGCAACAATGTCAACCTGATAAAACTGACAATCAAAAAGCTTTAAAAGAAGTTGATGAGATTGGTCAGAATCAAACAGACAATGTAAATGCTCAACCTATTATCCCGTATAGGTATAGAATTCACCAAAGGCTTAGATTGAATCCTATAAATTTCTATCAAGTTAGAAATAAACATAAGACTTACAGACATATTATTCACCATTGGATGGTGAAGGAATAAGTGTCTTGTAAATTAGCTACGACAAATCCAAATTCCGAATAATGGTTAAAGGCCAGAAAATCCGAAATAGACTCCATGTTTGTAAATCATGTTTGGAACTTGATTCATTTGCTTGAAGGGTGACAGACCCATCAGTCACAAATAAGTTTTCAAGGAGAAAACTGACAAATGTGGAAATGCATAAGCATACAAAGCTAGATTGGTTGAAAAGGATATAATTAATTCACGGCGTTGATTTTAATAAAAACCTATTCACCAATCGGAACGCTAAAGTCTTTTCGTGATTGTACTAGCAAAATTGCGCATATGAAATATTGCTAAATACGAAACCGCCTTCCTAAAATTGGATTTTGGAAGAGACTATGAAAATAGTCTAAGGGTTTTGTAAATCTAAATAATGATAGATTTGAAAGCAAGCTCAAGAAATCCATTGTGGGATTAAATGAAGCATTGCATGAAGGAATTGGAATATGTATTCCCATAAAGCCAATAAAAGGTTTGGCTAATGAAGAATCATAGAAATTCTTATAAACAAGAAGTTTAGTGGGAGCAAGAGTCAATCTTGTATGGTCCAAACAAGAAGTTTGTGAACTCTATTGTGAAATGACTTTCAAATACTAAATGCTTAGGTTTGAAAGGATTTTCGACAATGGACCAAGCAAAAAGCGATACTTAGTACATAGTGGGAATTAAGATCTATTGGATAGACTTAATGAAACGTTTAAACGAGTAAGGAAATTAACCGTGTTAAACATGAAGGACTTGAAAAGGCTTTCGACCCATATGTATAAAGCTAAGTAAATGTTTGAACTAAGTATAAGCTGGGAAAATACTAAGTCAAACAAGAAAGACTCTAGTAGAGACTTTCAACCATGTTACATAGCAAACGATTTAGCAAGACTCGGTGAAATTGGATGAGCTAAAAGTTACATGGATGGAATCACATTAGGAATAGTTCTGCAATTAAAACCATCATGTACGCTATGATATGGAATCGCCACAAACTTAAATGCTTAAAGCATGAAAAGTATAAAAGCATGAAAAGTATAAAATACCAATCAATCTAAATCTAAGTGATGAATCGTTAGATTATGGTCAAGAAAATCCAAAGTAGTTTGATAAGTAAAAGGGGATGAGTTCTTGACGCATAGAAACAATTGTAATTTGAGAAATTGATGTTGCAAGCACATAATTAGCAAGGATTAGATCCTTAATAAGGAAGCCGCTTATAAGCACGAACTAGAATGTGTCGTGGCTTGAGAATGGTAACATGGATGTGAATCCATGTATAATGTGCGGGAATTAAAGGTAAATTTCCATAATCACAAGTGATTAGGGCCTCCCAAATCATTGTGAGCCGTTCGGAATAAAATCCGAGCAAAGCAACGTCAGAATGTCTACTGTAATATACGTAGAGAATATAGATGCCTAGAAGGCAATAATGAGAAAGTGTTCAATGGAAAGTTCGTTGTCGAACGTTGATTGTAGGTTGTCAAGTTGAAAGATCTCAAGTCATGAAAATGAGTGGGAGCCATCACTTGGACAATAAATCCTAAATCACATATGATCCATAACACTCTCAAAATCATACTATCTTATTATTCGATAATGAAGATGCTAATTTTTGCAAAGTAATAGTGGCTAAACCTATGCAATAAGTGAACAACAACATTCGCAATTGCATAAAAGAAATCAAGCATATTAAGTATGGGTGTGATTTCTATAAATGTTTAATGAAGAATATTACTCTTGAAACATTTGAAGAAAGCCATTTATCATAAGATGAAACATTAAAGAGTTTCACGGTGGAATTAAATTTTACTAATAAAATTCCACAAACTATTTGATTATGGTTTAGAATCAAATAATGAGTCCATTTGATTTGTGAAAATATTCAAAACAGGGTATCAAGACCATGTCTTGGATAAAGAAACACCTGTTAAGTGAACATTGAATATTTAAATAAAAAATTGTCCCTAATCGAGGTCATTTAAATAGATGGACGATTAATGACCACCAGAGATTAGTGCGTAGTATGATTTATAGCACCGTTTCTTATATTGCAAGGACATAGTAGTCGTGAATCATTTGCACAGGTGCTAGTTTGGAACTACACCGGATCGACCTATGAGAGTACTTTAAGAGATTCAAAATTGTCATAAGTACATATCTCATTATAACTATCGGAACCTCTTTCCTCGACCATGAGTATTGTTGAAGTTCTCTTGTTTCAGTACTAGTCGTTTTGATGTTGTCAAACGTCTGCCGTTACTGGGGATTATAACCGCAACACTCAGGCGGCTAGGTCCTCTTAGTAAGGGAAGCTTACAGTACGAGACTGGGAATGTACCCCTACTAACAATAGGGAATATGTCTTTGTTGTTTACAAGGCCGCTCGAAGAGCGAGACCGTGAAAATGCATGGCCGTGCTCAGATGGATTTTAGAAATCATCTGCTTATTAACAGTCGAACTCGGAGATCGAGAAACACTTCTGAACGTAATAAGGATGGAGATGAATCTTACCTTATAGTTCACGAAGAGACATTAAGTGACATAGGAAATGGGCTATACACTGTATGCACACTTGTCCGGAAGGACAAGTGGGAGATTGAAAGGAATGGTGTCCTTCCAACAAGTGTATTATTCCGATAGAGGGTTCAAAATTATCGGAAAGCTAACTCTTCAGTAAGGTCTAGTGATCGGATTGCCTAGGTGGAGGCCGCTTCCGATCATTAATATTAATGTACAATTAATATTACAGCTTAATCTTGACTGAACCCTTCGGGTAGAACACAATCGAACAACCGATCCGAGACGACGAATCAATCCGAAGGATTCGATGAGTCGTCAGAGTTTTACAAACAAATACGTCGGATATCGAGCTTAGAGCGTCGAGATCGATCGTCGCAAGTCGAGTCGAATTTAGAATTCGACGAGACGTAAATTCAATCGAGTTACAAGTACGTGCCTAGCCGTAGCCTCGCATTGGCCTAGCCATGTGAGTCCTAGGCTAGGCAAGCCCCATCGCAAGCCTAGTATGCTACGCATGCTAGGCGCATGATGCTGGCTCGCCATGGCAGCCCCACACCATCGCATAGCAGCATGCTATGCTGTGCATGGTGCTGGGCGCTAGCAGCCTAGCTAGCATGCTAGGCGGTAGCAGCCTAGCTAGCACGCTGGGCGCTAGCAGCCTCGCTAGCATGCTAGATGTTGGGCAGTGGCACGCAGCAGCCCTAGGCATCGATGCGCATCATGCGTGCTAGGCATCGCATGGCAGCAGCATGCCTCGCACATCGCAAGCACCATGCACCAATCAACAGCGAGTTGGGCTGTGCATGTGGTGCGTGTGCTGATAAGTGTCATTTATGTCGCTATTTTTAGGAGTTTTCTAGTTAGTTTTTCATAGTTTTTCTATCTTTTTACTTGGTTTTAATAACGTTTTACTACATTTGTCATGTTTATGTGTGAAATGTCGTTATTGCTCAATTTTGGCTTTTCTTGCATATTTTGGTGGCTTATGACATTAGATTAAACTTTATTGGTTTACTCTTATGTTTAGGAACACTTGGATAAGTTCATTGCTCAAGATTGAAGAAATATAAAGCATAAAAGAACAAGTAATGAAGAAATGTGCACTTGATTTGCAAAGATCATACTTCAAACGCCTATATCTTTTGATCTACAAAACATTTTGGGGCAATTCCAATCGGAGATATGCTCAATTCCGATGTAAAACGTGGGAGATATTCTCATTTGAAGCTGAGCAGTTTGCCCAGTCCGCAGCCAGGAGCGCCCGCTCCTCAAGGCCGCACGCCCGCTCCTCACAGGGTGTGCAATTTTGAAGTTTGGCAGAAGGTTTGGCAGAAAGTTTGGAGCGCCCGCTCCTGAGGGGTGCACGCCCGCTCCTCTACGCGCTGCTCGACTTTTTGCGGAACTTCCTTGGCAATTTAGTAAGGGCTATAAATAGATTTTTTGCTCATTTTAGAGGGGAGATTTCATATTTTCAGTAGTTTTAGGTTAGTTTTAGGTTTTTAGAGAGAGAAACTCTCAAATTTTGGAGAGAGAAAGTGAGAGAAACAATGGTTTTCATGGATTTTGGATAATCAAAGGAGGAATTTGATGATTTGAAGATCTCCATTTTATATCAATGAGCATTTCTTACTCTCTTCTCTCTTTATGCTTTATTAATTGCTTTGTTAATCATGTTTGAGTAGATTTCCTTCTACTAGGTGTTGAGTGAAGCTTTGTTATGGTTAATTGAGTTATTTGAGATAAATTTGATGATAATTGTGTGATTAAATTGATTGAATTGATGATGGCATGTTGTTTGTTTTAGATTGGATTGATCTCCCAAGATAGCAAACCTAATTGCATGTTAGTTCTAGTTTGACAAGGGATTGTGAATTAGAATTTATATATTTGATTGCATTTTGGGTAAATTTCTTCTATGCACCTAGTCAATGAGGGATCTAGGCTAGAAATTTGAGAGATTGCTCTTGATGGTAATTAATTCCCATTTTAATTCTTTCTTTGCATGATTGATTATCAAATCGATTCCCATTAACTTGTTAATTGTTGAAAGTGGATCTTTTCCCCTAGTAGATGTAGTTGATCTTTATATGTGTGTTAGTGTAGTTGTAGTGTCCACTATCCATAAACCGACTTCGGCGTAGCTTAAGCATTAGATCGAGAACAATCCAACATTACCGTTCCTTGTGGTTCGACTCCGAACTTACCACTAGACTTGTTTAGGGGTTAGTTTAGGATTATAATAAATTTTGTTTGGCCGTGAGGAGGTTAGTCAACGACCTAATTTCCCCGCGCTCATGTGCATCGCAAAGCAGTGCAACGCATAGCAATGCGATCTGTGCGTGAAAGAGTTGGGCTGGGCGTATTGCGGGGTCAGCAGTAGCATGGGCGAGCATCCTTGCCAGACAGCGCCCAGCACACGCCATGCCACAACAGCAGCTCGCATGTTGTGCCTAGCTTGCTGGCTGTGCGCATGCTTGTGCTGGCTGGCTTGCTAGCACAGCCTAGGCACCAGGCGCCAGCAAGGCTGCTTTGGTAGGCAAGGCTGGCTGGCAGCCAGCTGTCCCAGCCACATGGTTGATACGTTTTGGGTGAGGGGACCAAGGCTTGTGGGTATTGCCTTGGGCATCAAGGCAATGGTCCCCCCCTTCTTGGAATGGTCCTCACCTAACCATTCTTCCTCCATTTGACACTCACAACTCATTGATTGCATTGTTCATTAATTCATTTTTTATTAAAAGAAATTAGTAGGAAAATGCAATTCTCCCACATGGATGGGAGAAGGGAGATTCAAGTCTCCTTTCCCTATAAATACCCAAGTTTGAATTTTGGGAAAAACCACTTGAGTAGAACTCAATGAGGCATCTCCCATTAGGTGAGAAAACCTCTAAGTTCATAAAACTCCAAGTTTTTTTTATTGGTCGGGTCCCGACTAACCTTCTGGACTTGGACCGTTCGGGTCGGGTTCGTGGGTACGAGCCGTTGGAGGCGTTCACACTAGTGACGCTCGAGCTTTCGAAGTAAGAGCTCGATTAGCGATCGAAGCACGCATAGAGGGTATAACTTCTATCACTCTTCTTTTAATTGTTGCTTAATTATGTTTATGCTTGTCTTAATTGCTTTAGTTATCGGGGCGGGTCTTGGGGAGTTTCCTTTCCGCGTAGTGTGGGTCACTACGAAACCCTACATCTCCCGCACGCACTGATTCCTTGATACTCCGTTCAACATAGTACAACACGTCAGGGTGGTTGCCTAAGATTCTAGTAGTGGAGATCTACTCAGGGCATAACGACCCAATTTGACACGGAGAATCAATGTCACATAAGTGCTCCTGTAGTGCTTTGCATGCATTATAATAGAATATTAATGGAAAACTAAACGACAATAACCACTAATCTGAATAACATAATTTGAGTACTAGTTGAATTACCTGATGCATGTTTGAGAGAGGGAAATGTTAAGCATTGAACCACTTAGAAATTCTGTCACATCTTCTTCGCTGAGCCATGCAATTGCATCATCATCGTAGTGGAACATTTCCTTAGGTAGCGCAACTTTAATGGGCGTGTCACTAGGCAACATACAAACACGGTTGTGCAGATAAGTTAACTCCTTAAAGAGGGATTGAAGCACCGTGTCTGCAACAAGTGGAATAGCTTGCATAGCTGAACCTCGCGAAGAGTTCTTCTTCGACGCTTTTCCACTCTCCGACCGCTATTCACTCCTCTTCTTTGGCACCGGTTGATCAATTCTTTTTGGCCCCTCCACCTTCTTCTTTGGAGTTTGGATTTTCCTCAACATCTAATAAAAAAAATCATACAATGGTTAGAAAAGAAAATCGGGTATAGAGTAAAGCGTGAACCCAAAATCATAATTACATGGTTCATCAACTGTATCCAAGCACACGGCCATTGCACAAAAAATACCTTTTGCTTCCCAAAGTGTAGTAAATCATCCTCCTCTACGGGCACAGGTATTAGGATGTCCTCGAACCCGGCAACCACAGAATTGATCCCGACCGAATAATGTTGTGGCCTAAGCGGTTGCAAATGGACCGTACTTTGTTCGGCCGGTTGTGCACTACCATATGCAACCACATTCAAAGCTCCAATGTATGATTCGCCCGGGTGTAGAAGATCACTTGTAAGAACCAAAAATATCACAAGTGGCCAAGCATCCAGCAACACTCAAACAAAAACGAAAACAAAACAAGCAACATAGCAGCCAGCAACACAGAAAACAGCAAACACAACAACACACAAATAGCAGCCTCTGAACAGCAACACACAAACAACAGCCATAGCAAATAGAAACACAGCAGCCAGCTTGTTGCTCTGTTGATCTGCCTGCTGCTGTCTGCTATGCTGTTTTTGTTCAGCCTGCTTGCTTTTGCTAATCTGCCTGTTGCTGTTGCTGATCTGCCTCCTACTGTCTGCTATGATGTTGCTGTTGCTGATCTGCTCTGCTGTCTACTATGTTGTTGCTATTGCTGACCTGCTCTGCTGTCTGCTATGCTGTTGTACTGCTAACAGCTCTGTTGTTGCTATTCTGCCTGCCTGCTGTCTGCACTACCTACTGTTGCTGTTCTGTCTGCCTGCCTGCATACAGAAACAGTAGCAGCATAACAGCAACAGAAACAACAACACAGCAACAGGACATCAACAGAAACAAAAGCACGGCAACACAGCAACACAACAACAAGATATATTGACATAGCAACAATAACAGCAATAGCACAGCAACAACTATACATCACAACATCAACATAGCACCAATAGCACCATTCAGACAAAGAATTAATCAAATCACCTATAGATCTGGAAATTCATGAGGTGTTGGATTATCAACCTCCTCGTCTACATGTATCTCATCTTCTCCTTGTCTTCGTGGGTGACTACATGAGTCAACCAGTGTAGTCAAGGAGAAAGGAAAGCCCGGCAGGTTCATTTGCTTCGCCGAAGCATTGAACTCTTCTCGCATCTCGTTCCGCACAAGTTATGTGGTGAGTTCACACTTGCTCGGGATTTTCCTGATTTGGTACATTCCAAACCCATCACCTTCTCCCATCCTAGCAAGCTCCCCCCCGCACCCAATACCCGTCCTGGATGGTAGGGCTTTCCCAAAGCCAAGGTAAAAGGGTCCTTTTCTAGTGTTAGGACGAGCTTGCCTTCAAAAAGCTCTTCAGTGTACTCAAGCTGTAGCAAAAACAAAAAGGCAACATGAAGTTAATGTTTATGTAAAGTGATATATATGCAAAAGATTTATATAGTTCACTAGTTCATAGTTGCTTACAAGTTTATCTGCCATTTCTTTGGTTTCTGGAGCCTTGATGACCCATTTTCCGGATTTCTTGTCACGCGAATGCAGAGAACAAACGAAATCACCAGCACGACTCACCAACGTACTGGTCGTGGAGTCAAAGGGTACTTTGGAGGACCCTAGAAGCTTAGTGGGGTATACTCCCTCATTCACCCACGTCTCCCTCCATTCATCAAATTTCTTACACACCATACGATGGGTGTATTGCCTCTGCAATGCATTCTTGGAATTCTGCTCACTCAGTTCCTACATAATTAGACATGTTAGTGTCATTACTACCAAAAGAGTTAATATATTCTACGATTGTCATCAGAATTAGTTAAATTTACAATTGCTTCTTTTTTGCTTTTTTGAAGAACGAAAGCTTCCCAATCATCCTTCGATACGCTAGGCCATTTTTTCCATGGGAGTTCATCTTCCTCGATGACTTCATCATCATTTCCACCTCCTTTCTTGTTCTTTGGTTTTCTCACAAGTTTCTTTGTGATAAACCAACGAACTAAGGTAGTCTTGAAGCCTCTAAATCTTCCCGCTAGTAAGGATTCAAACACCCTTCGCTTGGCGTACTCATTTGGAACATTAAACAGACTTTGCAAGCACAAATAACAACCATTATTAGTTTCCCCATTAAATAACAATAAAGTGAAGGAATTTATAAATGTGCAAACAAAACACTTGCCCTTGTATCATTCCAAAATGTGTCAATCAAGCCTGTAGATACTTCGCTCCAACGAAGAGTAATGGGGATTTTGCGCGCACAAATGCCAACTTCAACAGCATACTAACGACGTCATTTTCTTGTAGGTTGGCCTGCCTTGTCATACTCCAGGACCATTGGACCGACGGGTTTCTTAAAACTTTTCGTCGGACCCCTCAACATTTTCTTCGCTGGTGCCTTCACCCCCCCCCCTCCACTTTGTTCTTGGCTTTGAGTGTAGGAAATATGATTCTCACTAACATCTCAAAAATTGCATTTTTGATAGGAGGCGCTTGTTCAGCTGCAATTTCAAACTCATCAAGCATACGCTCCAAATCATCTTTAGCCTGATCTTCTGCCTCACCCAAATCAGGCTCCTTGTTCACATCATACATCCCTTCCCCATCCTCAGATAAATCATCATCATCATCCTCTACATCCTCGACTCCAATATGGTACTGATCGTCCTCCATGAGATGTAAAAACCTGTCATTACAAACATAACACGTTATTAGTTGTAATATAAATAAATTTGTAAGGTAAAGTTATAATCAAATATAAATTGCTGAATTATAATACAAATCAACATAAAAAATGGGCAAGTGTAAGTCATTTTTATTCAGTATTTCAAATGTTCTAAAAGTTACTTCATTCATTTAAAAGAAAATAAGAAAAATGGGCAAGTAAGTTAACAATTTCATTCATTTTCATCTAATTTTCGATTTAATAATACTTTCTACACATACAATTTCAAACAAACAAAAAATAGTACCTCAATCTAATATTCATTCGTTGTGGTTTGATCGAATGTAATTGGCTTGGTCGTCTATCTCATTTGGTACAACAGATCTAGGAACAGTGAAAGGTGTCGAGTCATCAAACGCATCATATTCTTCCTCATCCTCGACATCTCCAACGGCAAGGATTCTTCTTTTGCCGGCTAGCACAATAGACCATTTTGAGTAGGCTGGGCCAGTTACGTAAAACACTTGCTTAGCTTGAGATGCAAGGATGAATGGTTCCGCACTATCATTCAGGTGGCCAAGATCTACAAGAGTAAAGTCATCATATTTGACGTTACGCCTGATATTATCAACCCACTTACACCGGAAAAGGGCAATCGTGAAGTTACAATAATCAAGCTCCCAAATCTCTTGAATTCGACCGTAGTATGACAACTCTGGATCAACGGGTGATTTATCCTTAGCACTTGCAAACTCCCTTGACAATGCCACAAGCGTTAATCCACTGTTTTGGGTCAAGGAAGGTTTCAAATCCTGACGCTCAGTCCAAAATGTGTACCCATTTATGTCATATCCCTTAAATGAGCGAACATCATCCCGAGGACCATAAGCAAGCCACCTTACTGTATCTATGACACTCTCATCCATTCCACCCATCACTCGATCACAAAACCAACTCACAAAATTCTTATTATGCAACTGCATCAATGCCCTTTCACCTTTCGATGGAAATTCATCACGCAAACTAGCCATGTGCTCGTCTAAATATGGGTGAACATATGCAACATGGTGCAACACATGTAGGTGTGCTTGTAAGAACTTATCTCGATCAGGTGACATTCGTGTCGACCCGATTGTGCCATGAACATCAAGTCTCCCTTCATGTCGAGAAGTAGGAATACCAATAGGTTCAGCAACGGCTATATAGTCGGCCACAAAATTACCAATCTCCTCAGCCACGGTCCCTTGAATCATACTTCCTTTAGGGTGAGCTCGATTCCTTACCTTATTTTGCAATGTTCCCATGTGTCTTTCAAAAGGATAGCACCACCTCATGAACACTAGACCGCACAATTTAATCTCACGCACCAAATGAAGAATCAAATGCACCAATATGTCAAAAAATGAGGGTGGGAAGTACATCTCAAATTTGCACAAAGTCACAACCACATCCGCCTGTAAAGCATCAAGTATACAAGGATCAAGCACTTTGATGCATATTGTATTGAAAAACAAACAGAGGCTTGTAATAGCTTCCCTCACGTGCTTTGGTAAAATACCACGTATTACAATCAGTAGGAATACTTGCATCAGAACATGACAATCGTGGGATTTCATACTTGTCAGCTTCAATTATCCATTCAAGGATACAAATCTTTTCATGTTAGATGTGTACCCTGATAGAACCTTAATGCCGTACAGACATGCACAAAACATCCGTTTTTCTACCCTAGACAATGTGTAGCAAGTCGGAGGTAAATAAGCCTTGTCATCCTTGGCTTGTCCCGCATATTTCTTCTTCGACGCATCCGTGGCCTTTCCCTTTCCCTTGCTCTTCCCCTTTCCTTTTCTCGAACTCCTTTCATTATCCGTTTCATGTTCCTTTCCCTTTCTAACCTTTTTCTGAGCCCACAATTCTGGACGAACCCCCCTCTTTTCCAATTCTAACTGTGCATCCTTTCCGTCCTTTGTTTTGCCTTGAATATTCATCAGCGTTCCCACGAGAGCATCAAACACATTCTTCTTTATATGCATTACATCAAGACAGTGCCTAACGTCATGTTCTTTCCAGTACGGAAGCTTCCAAAAGATTAATTCTTTTTTGAAGAGAGCAGTTGAGTCCGTAGCTTTTTCTGTTTTCCCAAATATTGTTCGTATACCCTTAACACGAGCATAAACCTCCTCACCAGTCAATGGCCTAGGTGCAGTGCCCTCTTCCGCTTTCCCATCGAAAAACTTTTTCTACCTATGGTACGGGTGATCACGCCTGAGCAACCTTTGAGTACACACGTACACCTCTATGTGATAATTATCAAGGTGTATGCTTGGGGTGTCAACAATACAAATAGAGCATGCTTTTTTTCCTTTGTTCTTGTACCCAGACAAGTTGCCATATGCAGGAAAATTATTAACGGTCCACATAAGAGCTGCACGCAATGTGAACATCTCATTCCTATGAGCATCAAAAACGGAAACCCCTTCGCCCCACATCTTTCTCAAATCGTCAACAAGTGGCGCAAGATAAACATCTATGTCGTTTCCAGGTTGCCTTGGACCCGTTATTTAAAGTGAAAGCATTACGTATTTTTGTTTCATGCACAACCAAGGAGGCAAATTGTAGATCACTAAAAGTACCGGCCATGTGCTGTGTTGGGTACTAAGAGTGCCAAATGGATTCATCCTGTCCGTGCACAAACCAAGCCTTAAATTTCTGACTTCATCACCAAATTCCCCGAACTTCATATCAATGTTCTTCCATTGCAGGGAGTCGGCTGGATGCTTCAGCATTCTGTTTTTCTTTCTTCCCACTACATGCCACCTCAAGTTTTTAGCGTCTTTTGGTGTTAAGAATAGACGCTTAAACCTTGGAATAATGGGAAGATACCACAACACCTTAGCGGGAGGTCCCTTCGTACCAACATTGCAACTCATGCGCTTGTAGCGCGACTTCTTGCATCGTGGACACTCCTCCAATTGTTCATATTCATTTCGATAAAGAATACAATCATTAGGACATGCATGTATCTTCTTATACTCCAAACCAAATGGACACATGAGCTTCTTTGTGTAATAGTAAGACTTAGGAATTTCATTCCCGTCGGGCAAAATCTCAATTAACGCGGTCAACAAAGAAGTAAAACTACTGTCCGTCCACCCATGCTTCGACTTAATGTTAAAAAGTGTTAGCACGACTGATAGTTTGGAGTATTTTTTGCACCCATGATACAAAGGCTTTTTATAAGCCTCCGATAATGACTCAAACACGTCATCTTCTACACCACGCATCATCTCATCCACCCCTTCATCCTCGACCTCATCCACCTGATCATCCTCAAATCCATCCTCATCACCATTATCAATAATATGTTCATCATTCCTGTATTCCTCGTCCACACGAATGTCATTGCCTCTATCATCATGCACATCATTCCCATCAACATCCCCACTGTACTCTCCTTATTCACCGTGCCAAATCCACACATGGTATTTAAGCCTAAACCCACGACAAACTACATGATCTCTAATGATATCAACACTATTGACTACCTTGACATTATTACAATCAACACAAGGACAATATTGATAAAGCCATTAGACACCCATTCTGCGCTGATAAGATAAAGCCCTCTCGCAAAACTCTTGAACCCCATCAAATAATTCCAATGTATCACATCTACCATACATCCATCCACGATCCTTCTCCATTAAGTAAATTGTCTCTAAACATGGCAACATATTACAAATAATGTATAATTGCTACATCTATTATATATGTAAATCAAATTCAAACACACACCATGCATATAACATTCATATAGATACAAAAATGCATATATGCTTCCAAAGTGTCCTTATCACTCCAACCTAACCCATCCTTGAACGTGTAATCTCACTAGTGAATGTATGTCGATTTTCCAATTTTAAGGAAAATCCGGCGGCATTTCCCCCCAATTCTCCAAGTACACGACGTAGGTAATAACTTACCCACATATGTACCTAGAGAACATGGTGAGGAAATGGTAAGCCAAGATGTTCCTTAAAATCGAAAAAAAGACATACATTCACCACCTAAGTGAGAGTAAACGTTCAAGAACAGTCCCAACAGGGGACTATTCAAGACTTTCTCCTAATGAGAAAGCTTTAAACGGGTATCTAGGCATATGATGATGCAAGCATTTCATATATTGTTGTATTTATTTGTCATTAAATAATACACAAGTTGTAATAGCATGAAAAAACTTTTATTAAAACAATAAAGAGAAAGAAATATATATAGCTTAGAGAAGTTTATAATTCATACCAATATAGCAAGTACAATGGATGTATTCTTTCTAACTTCCCACTTGAGCTAAATATGTAGTCTTCAAGCTAAACTTGTACTTCAATTCACATATGAATCTATAAAAACACAAAAAGGATAATATTTGCCGTTGAAGTATGGAGGCCTTTGAATGGATGTACTCCCGAATTCCTTTTCCTCTGTGTAAGCCATTTTCCCAGGAACTTACTCAACAGGGTTGCCTGCGTGCTCTGAGTTCCCGCTCTGATACCAACTGAAAGTCTAACTGGCTAATACAAGAGGGGGGGTGAATTGTATTTGAGGTGAAATCTAAAAACTTTTTGCGGAATTTAACTAAATGAAATAGTGACGAGAGAAGATATAGGCTTTTCTAAATTTCCACTAAGTAATCAAACTCTTTACAAGTGAAGATTCAAACCCGTTAACAAGTTCCACAAATTAGGAACTTGTTCCCAACTCTCACAGAAGACTTCAGCAACGAAGCTTCCTTGACCTCACTTTACAAACTCACAATCCCAACCCCTAAGTACTTGAATACAATCTGTGATTACAAATACCTATTGCACTCAAGAATATATGAAGGAAAATAACTCTCTTTATGTTATTAGATGGCTACTGGAATTTTTATGCTCAAGAGTTATGTTTTGCTGAGATAGTTTGCATGAGTATTTATAGAGAAGGCTTAGTCATTAACCTCCACCATAATCACGTCCACATGTCAACAACCCACTAACAACTTGTGGAGTTATCTTGACAGATTGTGATCATGAAGAGGTTTCCTAGCCTTATCTAATTAAACCACTATCCTAACAACTTGATAACCATTAGCCGTATAAAAGATTTTCTCACAGAAAAACCACTTGCTAACTTTATCAAATATTTATTTAAAAGATTATCAAAAGTTTGTTTAAAAAGATTTTATTTGAAAAGATAAATTTATTATTTATTAAAACAACTAGATAATTATCTTCGATAATTATCTTTATTAAAACTTTTACAAATTATCTTTTCTTTAAGAAATTATCTTTTAAAACTAACTTTTATTCCAGTAGTCTTTAACATAAGTCATTGAGTTCCTTTCCGACTTTATATTATTGAGTGCTCACAATTAAAACTAGAACGTGAGATTTGCACGAGGCTTTTTTAAAGAATGCTACTCCGCATCCAAGTTCCTACTCCGGAACGAACTTTGCTTGAATCCTTTATTCACCAAAGACTCAAAACATTCATTAGTCGAGTTTGTCAATTTGTCCATCAAAACCAAAAGGCTCAACATTACGCATAACCACCCACCCTAACCCAGACCCACCCTAACCACCCCACCCTAACCTAAGCACACCCTAACCATCCCAGCCTTAACCCAAACCCACCCTAACCACACCACCCTAACCCAGACCTACCCTAACCACCCCACCCCTTTACCTAGACCCATCCTACCCAACCATCTAACCCACGCATCCCAACCCTTTACCCACAGCACCACCAACCCCAACCCAGACCAGACCCCCCACCCCCCCAACCCAGACCCGACCAAACTTCCCCCACCCACCATAACTACCCTAACCAACAACCTAACCCACCCACCCTGACCAATCACCTAACCCAAATACGAAAAAAAAATACGAAAATACGAGAAAATACGAAAAGAAAAAAAAAAACCTAATCGAAAACGCCAAATCTGCCTAGATACAGCCCCAATTCCCTTACCAAAAATCAAAACAACTAAAAACCGAAACAACCAAAACTCAAAACAACCACAAATCGAAACAACCATAAATCGAAAAAAATAAACAAAAAAAAAATTGAAATCAAATAAATTAAATAATTATACAATTATACAATTATCTTCTGAAATTAATAAAATAACATTACAATTATATCAAAAATTTAATTATAATCAAGTTTTTTTTTAAAAAAAAAACAAAAAAACAAAAAAAAATAGAGCTACAGTTGTTATTGTCGTTGCTGCTTGGGCTGGTGTTGTTGTTGTCGTTGCGGTGGTTTCCACGCTACTGGGGTCGTTGTTGTCGCTGCGCGGTGGCCTGAATGGTGTGGTCGCCATTGAAAAGAAGAAGAGGAGATCGAAAAAGGAGAATAACATGGCCGAAATGGTGTGGCTGTGAAGGAGGAGATCGAAAAAGGGGAATGAGAGGAGAAGGAGAACTCCGGGAGAAGGAGAAGATAAGAGAGAGAAAGAGAAGAAGAGAGGAGAGAGAAACGAGAAATAAAAGGGGGGATCCGGGTATTTTTTAGGGTTGTGTATGGTTAGGTTTTTTTTTTTATTATTTAATTACATTTCGACGGAAAATAAAATTTCCGACGGAATATTCCATCGGAAATTTCCGACGGATTTTATTTCCGCCGGAAATTTAATGTATCGACGGAATAATCCGTAGGAAGTTTCCGACGGATTTTATTTCCGTCGAAACATTAAATTTCCGACAGAGTATTCCGTCGGAAAGCCCATAAATTCAGACGGATTTTTATTCCGTAGGAAATCCGTTGGAAATTTCCGACGGAAATTTATTCCGCCGGAATTTACTGAATTTCCAACGGAAAAACATGTCCGTCGGAAATCGGCCTATTTCTAGTAGTGCAAGACAAAAAAAACACACCCTACATAAAGGGAACACTCCTAGCACAAACTAGATAAAACCGAGGCAACAGAACAACTAGATTAAAATAACAGCCCATACAACCACTAATTACAATACACTACACAACAACACAACACCAACAACCACCAACAGCACTACAGCACAGCACAGCAACGCAGCACCCCCGGCAGACCAGGACAATAGCAGGAACCAGGAAGCTGGAGAACAGCAGAACAGCCCAAACACCACCCACAAAGACTGAGCAAAGCAGCCATCACAAGCACATAAAGCACAAAACAGGAGAAGGACACCTAAAGCCTTTAGCACCGGTTAACCGGTGCCAACTAAAGCCTTTAGCACCGGTTAACCGGTGCCAACATAATGACGCACCTTTTGTTTTTTAATTTTCAATACTATTGGCACCGGTTTGAAGCATGAACCGGAGCCTTTAACTGTGTTTGATTTTTTTTTCTCGGCAATAATATGTAATAATATTAATACTAATACACATAATAATAATGAGAACATATAGATCCTGCATTAATTCTACCATTAGGATATTATAATAAAAATAATTAATAATTATTATTATTATTATTATTATTATAATAATAATATTAATAATAATTAAAATATTAACAATACATACGTATTGATAACAATCCCAAAATGCAATACTAATTAGGAAAAAGTGTCATAATTACAAACAATATTAATCAGTAATGTAGTAAAGAAGTTCAAACATAAATTATATTACAAATTAAATGTGATGAAGGACGCCAACATGTCTCGAACTTCATTAAGTTCTTCGCTCGTGAACGGACGTCCCGTTTGTACCTTGCAAAACTTAGAATAAACAAAAAGTAAGTTAGAGTGAATTACTTAGGTTATGCATGTAAAAATACATTTACAAGTTCAATTAAAGCAAGAATTTCCTACATTTCTTGTCAAGTGAACTCATACTTACTCATAACATGTCATTATTACTTAGTTATAGGCTGCTAATGCTTGAAATTACAAGAAAAGAGCAATTTAAGGGTTTTAGGACGCATTTTCATCCAAAATGGCCCAAGTAATGCCTATTTGACTACTATGATGCCTATTTCCTACATTTCTTTTCAAGTGAACTCATACTTACTCATAACATGTCATTATTACTTAGTTATAGGCTGCTAATGCTTGAAATTACAAGAAAAGAGCAATTTAAGGGTTTTAGGACGCATTTTCATCCAAAATGGCCCAAGTAATGCCTATTTGACTACTATTATGCCTATTTCCTACATTTCTCGTCAAGTGAACTCATACTTACTCAAAACATGTCATTATTACTTAGTTATAGGCTGCTAATGTTTGAAATTACAAGAAAAGAGCAATTTAAGGGTTTTAGGATGCATTTTCATCCAAAATGGCCCAAGTAAGGCCAATTTGACTACTATGATTCCTATTTCCTACATTTCTTGTCAAGTGAACTCATTCTTACTCATAACATGTCATTATCACTTAGTTATAGGCCGCTAATGCTTGAAATTACAAGATATAGTCAATGGCATACCTCATCAAGCTGTAGTGTGTCTGTACAGTGACTCACTATGTCAAACATGAATCTCATCACGTATAGGCCACAATCAACTCCGTTATCTTGTTGTGTGCACTAGCATAAGGAACAAAGTACATGAACAAAACATGCATAGCCAATTAGCAACATCTTACGCATTGTTTATTACGAAAATCACAATATCATGTGGCATTACCATCGGTGATTTCCATGTAGGACCTCGAGGAGCTCGACAATTTATCTTCTTCATTACACTATATAGAAAAGTAAGTTCAAATTTGATTAGTATGACTAATAAATGAGTTATGTAATGATAATCAACACTAGGAAGTTATATTTACTTTTGTAGTATGAACTTCATGAGGCGCTTTCTTGGATGAGGTAGCTGAGCAGAATCAAAAAGGAAGATTGTGTTACTGGAAACACAAATCACCAGCAGGGTCCAATGCAAACTACGTACATAAATTCACATTAAACAAACAAATCGATAACTAGCCATGTACAACATACAAACAGGGGAAACAAATGAATTTGACATAATCAGACGTACTCCTCATAATATGGGGCGAATATAAACTTGTTGAAATGAATGGTGTCGTTCCAACAAGTGTATTATTCTGATAGAGGGTTCAGAATTATTATAGAACTAATTCTTCAGTAAGGTCAAGTGATCGGAAAGCCTAGGTGGAGGCCGCTTCCGATCAGTAATATTAAGGTACAATTAATACTACAGCTTAATAATTCGAACAACCGATCCGAGACGACAAATTAATCCTAAAGAAAATTAATGAGTCGACGGAGTTTTACAAATACAGACGACGGATATCAAGCCTAGGGCGTCGAGACCAAGCGTCGCAAAATCACAAGCGACAAATACGAGCATAGCCGTAGCTAGGCTAGGCTAGCTCATCCCAAGCCCAGGCGCACCATTTGTGTGCTAGGCGCACCATGGTGTGCTAGGCGTAGCATCATGCCTAGGCACCATCGCAGCCCTAGCATGATGCCTAGGCGCCATCGCAACCCTAGCATGATGCCTAGGCGCCATCGCAACCCTAGCACCACGCACAGCACCATCGCAGTGCTAGGCACATGCGTGTGTGCGTGTGCATGTGCACCATCGCCGAGCAGCCTCGCAATGCAGCACCGAGCATTCGCATAGCTGTGTTTTTGCATGTGTGCCTTCGCATGGCAGCACCAAGCACAGCAAGCTAGCAAGCAGCACTAGCCTCGCTCAGTGCGTGTGCATGTGCACCATCGCCCAGCAGCCTCGCAATGCAGCACCGAGCATTCGCATAGCTGTGTGCTTGCGTGCGTGCCTTCGCATGGAAGCACCAAGCACAGCAAGCTAGCAAGCAGCACTTGCCTCGCTCAGTGCGTGTGCATGTGGACCATCGCCCAGCACCAAGCCCAACATGCGTGGCTCGCTAGCAGCACGCATGCTAGGCCTTGCGTGCGTGAGGGGCTGGCAGGCATGGCTATGCGTAGAGCCTGTGCGAGGGATGCGAGTGTGTGCGAGGCAATGCATGGGAGTGTTAGGCCAGCGCCAGCTTGCTAGCACAGCCTAGACCTAGCATGCACCAGCGCCAAGCATCGCCCAGCACCAGCACGCACTTCCTGGCCGGGGATGCAAGGCTGTTGGCTGCGCTAGCTGGCAGCGCTAGCTGGCACGCTAGCTGGAAGCCAGCACATCCCTCCTTGAGGCGGTTTGTGTGTGGGTGTGGGGACCAAGCAAAGCCTTGGGGAGCAATGCTATGGTCCCCCCCACCTAACCTTGGGCATCACTCATAAGCATATAATTATGCCACTTGTCGCGTTGTGATTGATCTTAATTATTTATTTAATTTGGAATTAAATAAATTATTGATTTTTACCAACTCTCCCACATTGGTGGGAGAATTGAAATCAAGGGTGCATTTCCCTATAAATACCAAAGGCTTGGGTATTTAGGAATAGACAACATTGAGTGGAATTAAAAGGCAACTCTTGATTTGAGTAAACCTTGATTCGTTAAACTCATAGTTTTTTTTGTCCGGGTCTCGACTAACCTTCGAGACTTAGGACGCTCGGGTCGGGTTCGAGGGTACGATCCCGTTGGAGACCTCGTATTTTCGGGGTTCAAGTAAGAGCTCATTGTTGAGCGAAGCACGCGTCAAAGGTATAATCTTTTATCCTTTCTTGTGTTTTAATTATGTTTTTCTTGTTAATTGTATTTATTATGGGGGCAGGTCTTGGCGGGTTTCTTTCCGCGTAGTGTGGGTCACTACGAAACCCAACAGTGGTATCAAAGCCACGCTCCTTTTAATTTTTGCAATTATTAATTAATTAAGGTGTTTTAAAGTAAGATTTAATTTCTTGTTTTGCTTTTCTAATTAGATTAGAAGCTCGTTTTAATTAATTTTAAAACTCGTATTTTTTATCAATTTGGTTGTCGAACCCAGGTTTTGGCTCAAAAATAGTAATTTTTGGGTGGAATCAACATTCTGAAACAGATTCAACCCTTTTTAAGGACTGTCCAGAAGAAAAATTCGAAACAGAAACCCAAGTTTTTGGGGTTTTTTCGTTTTTCAACGAAAATTTTAAAAGCCTTGATTAATGCAAGCATTACAAGGTTAGATTAAATGAATTATTGCATCCCTAATCTACTGCTATTTTAAATATCCTTAAGCATAATTATGGAGTTTTAATTAGTGCTTGAGTTGATATGCCTTTTCACATAAACTTGTTTTTCACAAATTTTGCAAATTAATTGCATTAATGTGTGAATGTTTGATGTGAATGTGTAATTTAAGTTCCCAAGTATGTTAAAGTTCTAATCTTTAAAGGTTTAAATGATTGGAACTCTAACCCTAAATTCCATATTGAACAAAGTTTGGATTTTTCATTTTGGTTGATTAAAATCCATGAAGTTCAAATACTTGTGAGTAAAATTTTGATTAATCATCATATTGGAAGATGTAATCTTGTTATTTTACACAAGTATGAAAGTTGGAAAATTTTTATCATTAGATGGTTAATTTATTTTTCCAACTCCTATTTGTCAAATCCATTATTAATTTACATATTGGCTAAATTAATTATGGATATAGCTCATTTAATTTTAAGCATAAAGAAATACCTAAATTTGTTCAAAAATAAATTTTTGGATGATTTAGGCTTGAGCACCATTAAAATTAAATTTATATAAGTTAGACCTATTTTATTTTATTTTATTTTTCCTCAAATTGATTCTAAAATGTAATATAGAATTAATTTTTTCACACACAAATCGGAAATAAAATTCCGAGTAAAATGCACGCAAATCGATGCAAAAATGCAAGCGTCGCCAAGGCTAGCCTGGCTGCCTAACAGCCCACATGTAAGCTGCCTATGGTGCGCGCATGGTTGAGCATCAATGTTGCGTTGCTATATGGCGAGGGGTGCTAGAGTGTTGGGCTTGGGCAGTGGCATTGGCTGCTGGCTGCTTGGAGCGCTGCTGGGCAACGTGGTAGCAAGCACCAGCCAGCCCCCACTTGCTGGCAAGCGCCAACATGCGAGCAGGCATGCGTGATGCTGGCCAGCGTAGTGTGTTGTGCTGGGCGCAGCATGCTAGCACCAAGCGCCAGCACAGCCCTTGATGCTGCTGGTGCTATGTGGCGTAGGCTGCTGGCAAGCTTGTGCTGTTGCTGGGCAGCAAGGCAACAAGCCCCACCCAGCCAGCCCACTGCTGCCTAGCAGCCATGGTGCGCAATGCACCATGCTTGGGTGGGGCTATTTTGCTTAATTTTTTAGCTATGCAATTTTGCGAAAATTTTGCTGTTTTAAATTATTTATGTAATTATTTTAACGAGGTTAGACCTTGATTTTTCCGACTATTGCAAAAATTTTTGATTTTGACAAATTATGGGTTATACCGACTTAATTTATCGGATTAATTAAGTGTGGATGCGGAATTTAGTGGGAGCTTAGTTAATTACGTGAGCATTTTGTTTTTAGAAATAATGGATTAAACAACTTTGACTAGTTTTAATTAGGCGCGTTAATTAGATAACCACCTAAGTTAGTTACTAGTTTTGCGTGTTTAATTGTGTATTTCGTAAAATGCATGGGCCATTCACAAATAGTGAATGAAAGATTGTTTTCAAAACAGGTTATTGAAAATGGCAACTAGTGGGGCCCGACTAGGATAGAAAATACGGACTGCGTTCCGTTATGTATTTTTGTAAATCTCAATACGGTCTGCGAACCGTTAAGTATTTTTGTACTTTAGATTAGTCTTAGTCGTTCTAGCTAGTTATTTTATTTTGGCCAAGATGTCTCAAGACGACGTTTCGATGAAGACGAGCCAAGATGAAGACCCATGGAAATTGAAGATTTCAAGGGGTCATGCTAGTTGCCAAATGCATCTATTTTTATGCCTTATATATATTATTGTTATATATGAATGTTAGATGCATGTCTAGGATTTCATATGTTGCGACGATTAGTTAAGTTCACTTAAATCAAACCAACATAGAAACCCTAGGTCCGTTAATAATATTGAGCTAAAATTTGTCGTTCCAAGAACAACACTTACCGAACTAATGCGCGTATGTGATGGGCTACGCCAAAGCAAGGCATCACTACTTCCCTAGGAACGTGAGGTATACTAGGTATACAAGTTGTCTTGGTTAAGCTCAACGATATCAGTAAGGAGTCCTTAGATGTCGTGGCAAAAGAGATAAAATGTCAAGGATGCATTAGATGCGACATTTTATCAAACCGAGAGTAGCTAGGAGCTATTAGCAATTGGATTGCTTACCTTAAGATATTTAATGATTAAGACAAGCCAAAGCATGCTTAACCATTTCTTGATCTTTGGGATCTCGGAATCATTTTATTCTCGCCCATAAGGGACAATTTATTAATGCGTGGATAAAATGCTCAATAAGATTGAAAATATTCATGAACGCTTTTTTAATTTTCAACTTATTGATTTATGAATGGTTTTTCATTTCAAATTCTTTCAATTGTAGAACAATTTCTGCAAGTAACTCAAACAACAACCAATTCTCTTTACGCTCAGTTCTCGACAAGGAGAAGTTGTGCGGGCCAAATTTTCTTGATTGGCAAAGAAATTTGCGCATTGTACTAATGCAAGAGCAAAAAGAATGTGTCCTTGATGAGGAAATGCCCGACGCTCCAAATGAGGAGGTCACTCAGGCGGCCCTTAACCGATGGCAAAGTGCCAATCGGGATGTCAAATGCATCATGTTGGCCACTATGTCTCCGGACCTTCAAAAGATCTTCTTTGAAAAGGAGACGGCTTTTGAAATCATTTCTGAGCTTCAGAATATGTTTCAAGAGCAGGCCCGAACTGAAAGGTTCGAAACCCACAGGCAAATCCTTGAGAGCCAGCTTAAAAAAAGAGAGCCAGTCAGCCCGCATGTCCTCAAAATGATTGGATTATTTGAGAACATGGAAAGGCTTGATGCTGGGTATTCAACCGAGATGGCAATTGACATCATTCTCCATTCGCTTCACAAAGGCTATGATCAGTTCAAGATGAACTATAATATGCATAACATGGAGAAAACCCTCACCGAGCTTCATGGTATGTTGAAGCAAGCCGAGCAAACCCTCAAAGATGACGGCAAGCATGACATGCTTATGGTGAGGAAGGGCAAGCCATTCAAATGTCCGGGCAAGAAGAAGAGCTTTAAAGGGAAAAAGAGAAATTTTCCTCCTAAGTCAAACACTGCCAAGAGCAACAAGGACAAGAAGGTAGCCTATTCCAAGTCCGATTCCGAATGATTCTATTGCAAGAAGAAGGGACATTGGAAACGGGACTGCCTCAAATTCAAGGAAGATAAGAAGAACGGCACCGTTGCTTCTTCATCAGGTATTTTTGTTATAGACTTAAACTTCGCTAGCAAAACATCATGGGTATTAGACACCGGATGTGTCTCACACCTTTGTTCCAATGCTCAGGGACTAAGGATAAATAGGAGGCTAGAGAAGGGAGAGGTTGAGCTTCGGGTCGGCAATGGAGCAAGAATGTCTGACGTCTCCGCTGGAACTCTCAGTTTGTCATATCCTTCTGGGCTTATTTTAGAACTTGACAATTTGTTATCATGTTCCTAGAGTTACCAAAAACATTATTTCAATATCGGCGTTGGACGCCAAAGGTTTTGAATTTTGAATTAAGAACAATAGTTGTTCATTTTATTTCGATAATGTTTTATATGGTAAAGCATATTCAGAAAATGGTCTTTATGTGCTTTCTCTTGACAAACAAGTCTATAACATTGATGATACCGCCAAAAAGGCTAAGACCATCGATTCGAATCAAACCTACTTGTGGCATTGTCGTCTTGGCCATATTAACGTCAAACGCATCAAGAAACTTCTACAAGAAGGTGTTCTTGACTCATTCGACTTGGAGTCGTTTGAAAATTGCGAAGGATGTCTATTAGGCAAGATGATAAAATAGTCGTTCTCCAAGTTGGGAGAAAGGGCAAGTGAACTTATTAGGTCTAATACACACGAATGTATGTTGACCAATGAGTACACCTGCAAGACAGGGTTACCGATATTTCATCACCTTCACCGACGATTTTAGTAGATATGGCTATATCTACTTAATGTCGAATAAATCTGAATCCTTTGAGAAATTCAAAGAATTTTAGAAAGAAGTTGAGAATAAACTTGGTAAGAAAATTAAAGCACTTCGATCGGATCGAGGTGGCGAATATTTGAGCCATGAATTCGACGATCACTTGAAAGAAAATGGTATTCTTTCAGAGTTGACACCTCCCGGAACTCCTCAATGGAACGGAGTGTCCGAACGGAGGAATCGAACCTTGTTAGACATGGTTCGATCAATGATGGGTAGTGAACTTCCTATCTCTTTCTGGGGACATGCGTAACAAACCGCGGCACTAACACTGAACCGCACTCCGTCAAAAGATGATGAAAAGACTCCATATGAATTATAGACTAAGAAACCTCCTAGTTTGTCTTTTCTCAAGATTTGGGGATGCAAAGCATATGTCAAGCAATTAATTTCGGACAAACTTCACCCCAAATCGGATAAGTGTTTCTTTATGGGATATCCAAAAGAAACCAAAGGGTATTACTTCTACAATAAATCCGAGAACAAAGTGTTTGTTGCTCATGATGGTGTCTTTTTTGGAGAAGGAACACCTTTCCAAAATGACAAGTGGGAGGAAAATCGAACTCGACGAAGTTCGAGAGGACGAGCAACAATTTCAACTTGATAAAACTGACAATCTAAGTGATTTGGAAGCAGCTGGGAAGATTGGTCAGAATTAAACAGACAATGTAAATGCTCAACCTATTACCCTTCGTAGGTCGCAACGGTAAAGATCTCAACCAGACAGATACATTGGTATTGTCTTAACCGATGATCAAGACATCTTAGTTATGGATGGAGATGAGCCAGCGACATACAAGCAAGCTATGACGAGCCCCGACTCTGCTAAATGGCAAGAGGCCATGAAATCCGAGATGGACTCCATGTTTGAAAATCAAGTCTGGGACTTGGTGAATTTGCCCGAGGGTTACACACCCATTGGTTGCAAATGGATCTTCAAATTGAAGACAGACAAGGATGGAAATGTATTGATATACAAGGCTACACTGGTGGCAAAAGGTTATAGGCAAGTCCATGGGATTTACTATGATGAAACCTTTTCACCAGTTGCAATGTTAAAGTCTGTCCGGATTATTCTAGCGATTGCTTCATATTACGATTATGAAATATGGCAGATGGATGTCAAAACCGCCTTCTTGAATGGGATTTTGGAAGAAACTGTGTACATGACACAGCCAGAAGGTTTTGTCGATCCGAGCAACGCAGGAAAGGTTTGCAAGCTTAAGAAGTCCATTTATGGACTAAAGCAAGCCAGCAGGAGTTGGATTCAGCGATCTGATGAAGCCATCAGCAAGTTTGGTTTTATCAAGAATCAAGATGAATCTTGTGTATACAAGAAGGTCAGTGGGAGTAACATCGCATTCCTAGTCCTACATGTCGATGACATACTGCTCATTGGAAACAGCACAAAATTACTGGAGTCCGTAAAGGGCTGGTTGGGAAAGTGCTTTTCAATGAAGGACTTAGGAGAGGCACAGTACATATTGGGCATCAAGATCTACAAGGATAGATCTAAGAGGATGATTGGATTGAGCCAGAGTACTTACATTGATAAAGTACTGGCACTATTCAACATGGAGAATGCCAAGAGAGGGCATCTACCCATGTCCCATGGCATAACTCTCAGCAAGAAACAGTGTCCACAAACACCTGTTGTGCGAGAGAGAATGGATCAGATTCCATATGCTTCGCTAATTGGGTCGATCATGTATGCGATGATATGTACCAGCCAGATGTCTCGTATGCCTTGAGTGCTACGAGCCGATACCAATCAAACCCAGGAGAGGCGCATTGGACCGCGGCCAAGAATATCCTGAAATACCTGAAAAGAAACAAGGATAAATTCCTGGTTTATGGTGGCCATAAAGATCTGGTTATTGAAGGTTACACCAACGCTAGCTTCCAAACTGACAGAGACGACTTCAAGTCACAGTCAGGGTACATATTTTGCCTAAATAGAGGAGCATTTAGCTGGAAGAGTGCCAAGCAGAGCACAACTGCAGACTCTACAACTGAAGCCAGATACTTGGATTCTTTAGAAGCTGCTAAGGAGGCTGCTTGGATTCGGAAGTTCATCAGTGAACTTGGTGTTGTGCTCTCCATCAAGGGTCCGATAGATCTCTACTATGACAACAATGGAACTAACGCTCAAGCTAGAGAGCTAAGAGAGCACCAGAAGGTCAAACATGTCCAAAGGCGATTTCACATGATAAGGGAATGGAAATCCGAGGGTGAAATTAGAATTTTCAAGATCGGCACGAATGATAATGTAGTCAATCCTTTGACTAAACCTTTGCCTCAAGTGAAACACAACAAGCACGTTGAGGCAATGGGAATCAAGCACGTAGGAGACTGGCTTTGAAATTCCCTGTACATGTGTTTTAATTAAACTGGTTGTTTTAATGTAAGACGCTATATTGAAACCATTCATTAATGGAGTAGTTAATTTTGTGCAAAATTATCATTCACTCCATTGCTATTTAATTGTGGTTTAGAATTAAATAATGAGTCCGTTCGATTTATGGAAATATTCAAAACAGGGTATCCAGACCATGTCTTGGATAAAGAAACACCTGTTAAGTGAACATTGAATATTTAAAACAAAAATTATCCCTAATCGAGGTCATCTAACTGATGGACGATTGATGACCAACAGAGATTAGTGTGTAGTATGATTTACAGCACCGTTTCTTGTACTGCAAGGACATCATGGTCATAAATCATTTGCACAGGTGCCAGTTTGGAACTGCACTGGATCGACCTATGAGAGTACTTTAAGAGATTCAAAAATTGTCATAAGTATATTTCTCATTATAGCTATCGGAACTCGTTTCCTCGACCATGAGTATTGTGAAGTTTTCTTGTTTGAGAACTAGTCACTTTGATGTTGCCTAACGTCTGCCGTAACTGGGGATCATAACGGGAGCACTCAGGAGATTAGGTCCTCTTAGTAAGAGAAACATACAATGCAAGACTGGGAATTGAAAGGAATGGTGTCCTTCCAACAAGTGTATTCTTCCGATAGAGGGTTCAGAATTATTACAGAGCTAATTCTTCAGTAAGGTCAAGTGATCAGAATGCCTAGGTGGAGGCCGCTTCCGATCAGTAATATCGAGGTACAATTGATATTACAGCTTAATCTTAACTAAACCCTTCGGGTCGAACCTAATCGAATCACCTATCCGAGACGACGAATTAATCCAAAAGGATTTAATGAGTCGACAGAGTTTTACGAATACAGACGTCGGATATCGAGCCTAGGGCGTCGAGACCGAGCATCGCAAAATCACAAAGCGACAAGTATGAACATAGCCCTAGCATCACACTGGCCTAGCTATGTGGATGCTAGACTAGTTCAAGCTAGCATGCACCTAGCATGGCTAGGCGCAGCCTAGGCGCACCATCGTAGCCTAGGTGCACCATCGCAGCCTAGACGTGCCATGGCAGCTCATCGCAAGCTCTAGGTGCACCATCGCAGCCTAGGCGTGCCATGGCAGCCTATCGCAAGCACCACAAGGCACCAGGCAGCCCTTCACAGCATGCGTACTGGCTTGCGTGCTAGCCTTCGCATGGCAGCACCAAGAAGCGCACCATGCGTGTGCAAGGGGCTTGGGCGTCAGCACGTTGCTAGGCCACCCACAGCAGCCCAGCATTGCTACGCATCAAGGCTGCTAGGAGATGCGTGGTGCATGATGCAAGGCTGGTGCGTAGTGCGTGGTGCGTAGCATGATGCGAGGGAAGGGGCCAGCATGTGTGGCTCGCTAGCAGCACGCATGCTGGATGTGCTAGCAATGGTGCGCAAGGTGTGTGTGCGTGCTAGCCTGTGCGTGGGCTGCTGGGGGCTAGTGCCAGCACTATGTGCTAGCAGCGCTAGGCGCTAGCACACAGCACCAGCACCAGCATCGCCCAGCGCCAGCACACATTGACTTGCTAGGCTGCTGGGCATGTGCTAGCTGGCAGCGCTAGCTGGCATGCTAGCTGGCTGCCAGCCCAGCAGCTGTGTGGCGGCATTAAGGAAGGGTGTGGGGACCAAAATCCAACCCCTTGGGGAGAAAGGCACATGGTCCCCCCACCTAGCCTTGGGCACTACTTCTTTGCACATGATCATGCCACTTTTCGCAATGTCATTTACTTGATTATTTATTTAATTTGGAAATTAAATAAATCATTGATATTCAACACTCCCACATTGGTGGTGGATGAAAAATCAAGGGTTCATTTCCCTATAAATACCAAGCTTGGGTATTTGGGAATGAACAACCTTGAGTGGAATTAAAAAGGCAACTCTAATTAAGAGAAACATTTGATTCGTAAAACTCATAGTTATTTTGTCCGGGTCTTGACTAACCTTCAAGACTTAGGACGCTCGGGTCGGGTCGAGGGTAAGATCCGTCGGAGATCTCGTGTTTTCGGGATTTTGATGTAAGAGCTCTTTGGGAGCGAAGCACTCGACAAAGGTATAGTTCTTGTTCTTAATCTTGTTTGATTAAGTTTAATATGCTTGTTAATTGTTTTAATTAAGGGGCAGGTCTTGGTGGGTTTCCTTCCGTGTAGTGTCGACTCACTACGAAACCCTACAGCGGTATCGGAGCCACGCTCCTTTTAATTTTTGCAATTAATTTTAATTAAGGTCTTTTAAAAAATTTATTTTTCTGGTTCATGTTCTTCTAATTAGATTAGATGCTCGTTTTAATTAATTTTAAAACTTGATTTTATTCTCGATTTGGCTGTCGAACCTAGATTTTGCCTCAAAAATAGTGATTTTTGGGTGGAATCGACATTCTGGAACAGATTCAACCCTTTTAAAACTGTCCAGAAGCCAAATTTGAACCAGAAATCCATTTTTTCTGGGTTTTTTCGATTTTCAACGAAAACTTTAATTCTTTTTAAGCCTTGATTAATGCAAGCATTACAAGGTTAGATTAAATGCACATTTAAATCACTAATCTACTGGTTTTAAAATATCCTTAAGCATAATAATGGAAGTTTTATTAGTGCTTAAGTTGATATGCCATTTTTCACATAAACTTGTTTTTCACAAATTTTGCAAATAAATTGCAATAAAATGTGAAAGCTTGTTGTGATCTTGTAATTTTAAGTTCCTATAATGTTAAAGTTCTAATCTTTAAAGGTTTAAATGATTGGAACCCTAACCCTAAATTCCATGTTGAACAAAGTTTGGATTTTTCATGTTTGGTTGATTAAAATCCATCAAGTTCAGTTACTTGTGAGTAAAATTTGATTAATCTTCATATTGGAAGATGTAATCTTGGTATTTTACACAAGTATGAAAGTTGGAAAATTTTTATCATTGGATGGTTAATTTATTTTTCCAACTCCCATTTGTCAAACCCATTATTAATTTGCATATTGGCAAGATTAATTATGGACATAGCTCATTTTATTTTAAGCATAAAGTTAGACCTAATTTTGTTCAAAATTAAAAATTTTGGATAATTTAGGCTTGTGCACCAATAAAATAAAAATTATTTAAGTTAGACTTATTTTATTTTATGTTCCCTCAAATTGATTCTAAAATGTAGTTTGGAATTAATTATTGTCACACACAAATCGGAATTAAAATCCCGAGTAAAATGCACGCAAATCGATGCAAAACCGCAAGCGTCACCAAGGCTAGCCGGGCTGCCTAGCAGCCCACATGTAGGCTGCCTATGGTGTGCGCATGGCTAAGAATCAATGTTGCATGGCTGTGTGGCGAGGGGTGCTAAGGCTGGGCTTGGGCAGTGGCCTTGGCTACTGGGTGCTTGGGAGCGCTGCTGGGCAGCATGGTAGCAAGCACCAGCCAGCCCCCACTTGCTGCCAGGCGCCAGCATACGTGCAGGCATGCGTGGTGCTGGCCAGCGTAGTGTGATGTGCTGGGCGCAGCATGCTAGCACCAAGCGCCAGCCCAGCCCCTTAATGCTGCTAGTGCGTGTGAGGCATAAGCTGCTAGCGAGCTTGTGCTGCTGCTGGGCAGCGAGGCAGCAAGCCCCAGCCAGCCAGCCCACTGCTGCCTAGCAGCCATGGTGCGCCATGCATTATGCTAGGATGGGGCCTCGTTGCTTAATTTTGAGCTATGTATATTTGCGAAAATTTTGCCGTTTTAAATTATTTATGTAATTATTTAACGAGGCTAAAAACCTCAATTTTCGGTTTTACAAAATTTGACAAATTTTGGGTTATGCCGACTTAATTCATCGGATTAATTAAGTACGGATGCGGAATTTAGTGGGAGCTTAATTAATTGCGTGAGCTTTTAGAAATAATGGATTAAACAATTTTGACTAGTTTTAATTAGGCGTGTTAATTGGATTAACCACCTAAGTTAGTTAGTAGTTTTGCATGTTTAATTATGTATTTCGTAAAATTGCATGTGCTATTCACAAATAGTGAATGGATGAATGGAAGATTGTTATTCAAAACAGGTCTTTGAAAATGGCAACTAGTGGGGCCCGACTAGGATAGAAAATATGGACTACGTTCCGTTATGTATTTTTGTAAATCTAAATACGGTCTGCAAGCCGTTAAGTATTTTTGTACTATTAGATTAATCTTAGTTGTTCTAGCTAGCTTCTTTTATTCTATTTTGGCCAAGATGTCTCAAGACGGCGTTTCGATGAAGACGAGCCAAGATGAAGACCCATGGAAATTGAAGATTTCAAGGGGTCATGCTAGTTGCTAAATGCATCTATTTTTATGCCTTATATATATTGTTATTATATATGATTACTAGATGCATGTCTAGGATTTCTATTATGTTGCGACGATTAGTTAAGTTCACTTAAGTCAACCAACATAGAAACCCTAGGTCCCTTAATAATATTGAGCTAAAATTTGTCGTTCCAAGAACAACACTTACCGAACTAATGCGCGTAAGTGATGGATTACGCCAAAGAGAGGCATCACTACTTCCCTAGGAACGTAAGGTATACTAGGTATACAAGTTGTCTTAGTTAAGCTCAACGATATATGTAAGGAATCCTTAGATGTCGTGGCAAAAGAGATAAAATGTCAAGAATGCATTAGATGCGACATTTTATCAAATCGGGAGTAGCTTGGAGCTATTAGCATTTAGATTGCTTACCTTAAGATATTTAATGATTAAGACAAGCCAAAGCATGTTTAACCATTTCTTGATCTTTGGGATCACGGAATCATTTTATTCTCGCCCATAAGGGACATTTTAAATGCGTGGATAAAATGCTCAATAAGATTGAATATATGCATGAACGTTTTAAATTTCAACTTATTGATTTATGAATGGTTTTTCACTTCAAATTCTTTCAATTGTAGAACCATGTCAGCAAGTAACTCAAACAACGACCATATGTGCCCGGACTTCCCCGAGAAGTTGGCCTTTTCCTTAAACTTGGTCAACTTCAAGGAATGGGAGGAGGAACTCAGGAGAACTCTCCAAAATTGTTCCTTGGAGTATACTCTTGATACTCCCATTCCAAGCTTCTTTGCCAAAGGAATCATGACCGATGAGGCTCATGAAGAATGATCTTCAAATTGCAAAAAGGTCTCACGACTTATGGCAAATTCCATCCCGGAAGATTGGAAGGAAAGTCTTACCTCCTATCTCCCAGACATGTTCCTCAAAGCTCTTGAGGACGTTGTCAATTCACCAAGAGTGACAATGGAAACTTTGATGGCCTCGTGTTTGACTTGACTAGATCACTTTCCAACATGAGGATAAAGCCACCAAACGTGGGATTTCTTGCTAAGGAAAGGCGCCGGCTTTGGATAAAGGTCTACAATGCCAAATTGAGACCCGGCATGTCGCTCCGACCTCATGTGCTTGGAATGACTAGAGTCTTCAAACACATGCAGCTTCTCGGAATCCCATTGGAAGATTAGATGGCGGGGCATATCTTGCTTGCTTCACTCCACTCGGGCTATGATGTACTTAGAGTGCATATCGCTGTGGGAAAGGAGATACACTCCCTCAAGGAGGTGGTGCAACTTCTTAGCCAATCCACCGCCTATGGAATGACCAAAAGGCCCTTGAGAGCTAAGAAGAAGGAGTTCGAGAAGGTCAAGGCAAAGATGAGATGCTTCCATTATGGCATGTAAGGCCACTACAAGAGAGAATGCATGCTCTTCAAGGAAGAGGGGATCATTCCGACTACCTCAGGTATCTTCCTAAACACTTGTGAATTAAGCTTATCATAAGGTATTGGATACCAAGTATGACTCACTTTATGTTGCCTTTTCAGGAACCAAGTGAAAAGCTTATCAAGTGTTGGTGCAAGAGCAAGAAGACGACGAAGATGGTTTTTCGGTCGTGCTTGCATGCACCATTTTATCTTTGAGATATAATTAAAACTAATCCTAGTTTTATCATGCTTTTGAACAATATTTTGATCAATGGTGTTGGACACCAAGATTTTTGAAATGAAAGACTTCTAACGTATTTGTTTCAAAGATTATCTTTCAAACATATGTTCAAATTAAATTGCATGCTTTACACAAATAAAATAGGAATGATACCAAATGAACTAAGACCATCAAGTCGAATCAAACCTACTTGTGGCATTATCGTCTTGGCCATATTAACATCAAGCACATCAAGAAACTTCTTCAAAGAAGGTGTTCTTGACTCATTCGACTTAGAGTCGTTTGAAAATTGCGAAGGATGTCTATTAGGCAAGATGATAAAACAGTCATTCTCCAAGTTGGGAGAAAGGGAAAGTGACTTATTAGGTCTAATACACACGGATGTATGTGGACCAATGAGTACACCCGCAAGACAAGGTTACCGATATTTCATCACTTTCACCGACGATTATAGTAAACATGGCTATATCTACTTAATGTTGAATAAATCTGAATCTTTTGAGAAATTCAAAGAATTTCAGAAAGAAGTTGAAAATCAACTTGGCAAGAAAATTAAATCACTTCGATCGGATCAAGGTGGTGAATATTTGAGCCATGAATTCGACGATCACTTGAAAGAAAATGGCATTCTTTCAGAGTGGACACCCCCGGAACTCCTCAATGGAACGGAGTGTCCGAACGGAGGAATCGAACCTTGTTAGACATGGTTCGATCAATGATGGGTCTTAGTGAACTCCCTATCTCTTTCTGGGGACATGCGCTACAAACTGCAGCACTAACACTGAATAGAGCTCCGTCAAAAGCTGTTGAAAAGACTCCTTATGAATTATGGAGAAAAGCACGCTGTTGAAAAGACATGCGCTACAAATTGCAGCACTAACACTTAGAAAAGCACGCTGTTGTTGTTTACAATCGTGCCATCTTTTATGATTTTCAAGAAGAATGCCAGGCAGCCTGTTTGTCATGTGGTGTTGAAAGTTGTAGTTCTCTGTATGGAGATGGTGTGGAGTTTTCTGTAATTATTGATCATGAGAAAAGGAAAAACTTTGATGTACATTTTGACTTGGCCACATATGAGTGCAGTTGTACTTGTATTAAGTTTTAGAGTCAAGGCATCTTATGTAGACACATTCTGTTTATTATGAAAGGCAAGTCTATACATAAAATTCTTAATCTTTATATCATGAATCGTTTGAGAAAAGACATTCTGAAGAAAGCTTCAGCCATAAATGATGTTCTAGATGATGCTTCTAAGTATGATAAGAAGAAGCAATTGTTGAGTGATGTGTGGTCCAAGATTTTCAGTTGTGTGAGTTTATCTGAGCAATCTGAGGATGATTTATCTGAGCTTATTAGGAAATTATCTTCATTTGAGGAGCAAATGCTGACAAAGAATAATCCTGAAAATGCAACTAGTTCAAAAGAGGTGAAAGATGCTGATATTCAGGTTATGGTTGGGTCAAATGAAGTAGATGTAAACATCTTGCTTCCAAATCAGTGTCTTAATAAAGGTTCTTCCATAAGTTCAAAGTGGTTGAAGAGTGCAAAAGAAATAGCTTATGAAGAAAAATCCAAAAAGGGCAGAACCCGTAGAGCTTGTGGGCAATCTAGTGTTTCACATGACAGTAGAAACTGTCCAAACAAGTAGTTCTTCAGGTATTTTACTTTTACATGTGTTACATTTACTTTAATCAGTTATTTATTTACTTTAACATTTAACTTGATTTACTTTTTATTTTTGTGCAAGTGTTATTATACTTAATACTTTTTTTTAGGTATTTTACCTTTGTACTTTTCTCATTTACTTTAAGTTGAAATTTATTTACTTTACATTGTAATTTATTTACTTTAATCTGTCACTGATTTTCTGATGTTTATTTTTGTGCAGTTATTATAATACTTGGAAATTTAAAGATGTTTTGGAAGATAAAGATATACTGAAGAAATATTAATGTTTTTTTTATGTAATATTTTTACATTTACTCTAAGTAATTGTACTGCAGAAATAAAGTTCAGTTTATTTACTTATACTTTAACCTTATGAAATATTTCATTTACTTTATGATATTGTTTTTTCCTGCCTTTCACAATAAATAATATATCATATGAATTGTATTATCATATAATGTCCTTCTTATTTAAAAAATTGAAGATAATATCCTATATTACTCCCTTCATCCCAGAATACGTGGCACGATTTCCATTTTTATCCATCCCAAAATACTTGACACATTTCTAAAAATAGCATGGGACCACATTTATAACATTTTTAATACTCCCCCATGGTCTCATGGTAACAAAACTTGTTAAACTTTTTCTTTTACATTTAACTTCATATCTTTTACTTTAATTGTAATTCCCTTTACTTTAAAATCGAACATCATATTTTTGACTATTTTTTGAACTTTTTTTCTCTTAAATTTGTTCCTTTTATTTTAATGATAATTTCATTTACTTTTGGAGTAATTTCTTTTATTTTAACAGTATTTTTCTTTACTTTAAAATCGAACACTATATTTCAAAAAGACTTCATTTTCTAAACTTTTTTCTTTTACTTTTAACTGAGTTCTTGTTACTTTAACATTTTTTTCATTTACCTTTTGATTGATTTCTTCTACTTTTATATCTAGCACCATTTTTTAAAAAGAATAATTCTACTACTTCAACTCAGAGATATAATATGTATTCTTCATACAAACATACTACTTAAACCTTCAAACTAATGTTTTGGATTATACTATACAACTTAAAGTACTCTAATGCATATGATATATTCAAATCTATTAAAAACATTTACAATTCTTTACATGCTTTTTGTGTTTTCTTCTCTTCCCAATCCTTAACATTTGTTAGCAGTTTCTCTTGCATTTGATTGTTACCATTGAAAAGTAGGTCAAGTACTGTTTTTATATGATGGTGTTTCAATCTTTGAAATTCCTATAAAAAACAAAAGATTAACTTTAGTTTTAATAAATTATGCTCTAAGTAATCCATATAACTGATAGAATTTAAGGACTTCAGAAATTATTATGGTAACTTACCTCTTTCAATTTAAGGTTCCCAATCCTATCTCATTAACACCATCATACACCTTCATGTGCAGCATTAGATAGCTTCCTGAGTAATTTTCTTGTCTTTCTTTTTGGAATGGAAGTTCAGTTATTCTCAGCTTGTATGATAACATATCATTTGCCTTTGGATGCTTTCTTTTTTAAAACACCTTCTGCATTTGTATGATCTACAATGGAATGAATATTAATGTAATATGATACATTGAAAAATGAATTTAATGACATTTTATTAATCTATTTATGCTTTACCGTTTCTAAGATAAAACTTTATACAGGCTCATATTCATCAGTGCTCTCGTATAAAGTATTGTCCAAAAGATCAATTGTTTCATTTTTTAAGTTTATGATAGCAAGAAAATAATGATCTTCCTGCTTCAGAGGTATAAATACCTGCACATAAAAAATATTTAAACATATATACTTTAAAGCTGTTTTTTATTACTTTAAACATATATTTTTCTACTTTAAGTATTTATTCTATATCTTACACATTCAACTGCATCCAAGTCCAATGGTTGTGATTTTGTCCAATCAATCCATAATTTTTGCAGACTTGTTACTCCCTTTTTCCCATGTGCATTCAAACACATAGTTAAAGCATCCTGCAAAAAAATTCCCAAGTTTATTTCACATATTTATACAATGCATAGTTTTATATTATAAAAGTAAACGTAAAAAACTTACCATAAAGTCAAGTCCAAAGTAGAATATGACCATGTCATTTTCAGACCTCTCTTTTTGCCTTTCATTCTTATTGAGGTGGTTTAACCAAGCAGTGATCAGATTAGTTGAAGCTTTCCATTCATTGAGCAAAGTGTTAAAATCTTCCCTTATTATTTCAATTGATTCTCCAAACCAACCTACTACTTCGCTGTAATGTTAAATTAAATTTATGCCAAACAATTTAATATATAATGCAACAGGAGTGTTAGTTTATTTGCAAGTATAACACATACCTCTTGTTTGGAAATTTTTCATCATCATTGATTGCTAAGTAGTCAATCACTTGGTTACATTTCAAGCTCATGTTTTCCATTACTTCTTTGTGTGTTTTCTAGAAATCGGAAACATATATCATATCTTTCACCTCTTTCTCCTGCTCAAGTTTTCTAACTACTCTGAACCTTGAAACTTTTTCCACAAGACTTTTTCTTTCAGTGTTTATCTCTGCCAAACCAAGTGCAACACATATTTCTGCACGATACACCTTTCTCCTATTTGCTAAATCAAGGTCAAAATCAAAAGGGTCTCCGGTAAAACACAACATATGCATCATTGTAAAAACACCACAATCAAGAGTATATTTTGGTGTTTTCAACTTGAACTTAACTTCATCAAACTCATAATCTAGTATTTCATCAGCTTTTTCATGATTAATTCTCTTCAGGAAGTTTGGCATTTCCTCCACCTATAACATTTGTAAAGCAATGTATAAGTAACACAAATTTACAATACAGTTTACTCTAAATAGCATATGTATTACTTTAATGAGAACATCATTTACTTTATATTTTATCTTATTCTTTTTACATGCATAATAATGTATAGTATTAATACAAACTTATTTACTTTAATAGTAATGTCATTTACTTTATATTAATAATAATTTACTTTTGAGAAATTAAAAAATCTTACCACAAGAGATGCAAGAATTTTGTAAAAAGGCCTATGCCTGTCATCATACTCCCTGTTACCCAAGTATTGAATTGTCTCTTTCAACAAGTTAACCACTACCAAACTATAGTGATTACTTACACAGATTAGAACAAAGATCTGTCATTAAAATTACACTTATTAGTCTACAAAATCAAAATCATAATACCCTACAATGTAGTTTAATTGACATGAATAATAAAACATACCAAATGAGCTATCATAATTTTCTCCTTTGCATCACATAGGCACATCCAATCATACCATGCTTGATTCAATTCTATCGCGTAAGTTGAAGGAGATGGTATATTTTTTTCATCTATTTTTTGAGTTGGCTGGGAAGGATCTTATGACATGAGAGACAGCTCTAGAGGTCTCTGTGTATTAATGAGGACATAAAACATGTTACTTAATTAGATCATATACATTTAATTATGTTTTTAGCTAAACATTTAATATAACGCTTACATTGTGGTCAATGCCAAAGAAAAAGCATGATGGATCTTCTTTCAATCGTGAATCATTCATAAGAAATTACCAACATCGAACTATATTGGATTTTATCATTTGAGGGGGGGGGGGCAGTTGGGGCTAGGGATACTGTGTCATCCCTTGTTATCATGAGTGGAGCTTCGTATTTCACAAGCTCTTCACTGTGCATATTTAAGTGTTTATAAAGTAAATTAAATATTATTTAAAGTAAATTAAATATTAACTAAAGTAGATAGAATATTTTTAAAATTAAAAAATTTCATAACTTACTGTTTGAATGCACTGTACTTCACAAAGCAGTAATCAACCACTACTTGATACACCTCTGGCATTTCATTAATTCATGATTTGTTGCTTCTCATCGACTTTGAAACGAAATTAACTTAAACATATTTTTCTCCACAATCTACATTGATGTATATCTTTGAAGCTATCTCTTGGTGAATGTTCTTAAGCACAATGGTTTCTTCTGCAACAGGTTTTTTATCACCATCACTTGAAATAAAAACAGCAGATGTAGTTTCAAAGAACCATACACTATCTACTTTTAATTGATTTGTATTTACTTTTATACAATATTTACTTTCTTTTGTTAACAACTTACTTTCAATTGGTTTTTTTGTTGCTTTCTTTATAACATTTGGCTGCTTCTCTTGAACAACAGTATCCTTTAGGATACTCTTAGTGATCGACCTTACTAAATTAGCGAGGTCTTCATTTGGTTCTTCATCAATATCATCACCATCAACTGGCTGGTTTGCAGTATTTGCATCAACTGCTACACTAACTTTAGCTTCCTTCTCTTGTTGCTTTTCATCCTTCTCTTTCTCCTTCTCATCTTCCTCTTTCTCCTCTTTGTTTTCTTCCTTCTCTTCTTTATTTCCATCCTTCTCCATCCTCTTCGTTTTTATCCTCTTCCTTTTCCTCCTCTTTTTCAGATTCTTCATTTTCATCATCCAAATTAATAGCATCATGTATAAAATTTGAAGTAGCATCTGCACCATCTTGATTATCTCTATCATAATCTGGATTAGTTTCAGGATTTTAATGCTGCTCCTCCCATGTTGATAGAAACACATTAGATACATCTCTCAAATCATCGTAAATCTTCACTATTTCATCAATAGCCCTTTGCACTCTATGGTCTTCTTTCAGCTTTTGTGTTTCAGAAAATAGTTGAGAATCCAATGCAAACAAATTCGCTTTCTGCATTTTAATCCTATCTGTTATGCAGTTTATACGCTCGGCATGTAACATTGAAAAGAGTGTTGAATCTCTAGCCAAAAAAAGCAGATCTTCTTCAACTTCCTTCAAATAAATAACAAAAATTTATTATTACAATACTCTTGATAAATAATACTACTTACTTTTAAAGTTAATTTATTTACTTTGCAGTGTATTTTATTTACTTTTTGTTTAGCATTTACTAAACATTTACTACTAGAAGAAGAACAAATAAATATAACATATGAAATTGTGACCAATCTCCATGGTAAATTTGGGTTTATCAGTAAGCTACTAGTTATACTATTCTTTTCAAGGTTATCACTTAAACAATCTTATAAGCTATTTTACTTAAAGCCTAACAAACACATAGCAAGCAGCAATGTTCTAGAAAAATAGCATAACAGTAGCAGGAGGCAGAGCAGAAGCAGCCAAAGAAAAGCAAAATACATACCAAAGTAAATATAAAAAAAACCTAACAAATCAATATACAAGACATCTTTGCAAGCTAGAATAATCCAACTTGGAGCTAGAAAAAATACTCACATCATGTACAGCCTCATGTATCTCATTGTCCGTCATAACACCATCTGGAAGGTTGAAAGAGACTAATCTTCTCTCTCTGCCAGCAAAATTCCTATATGCAGTCTTAATAACATCACCTAAATATGATTGTTAACCTCCTTTTCTACAAACTGGATACACATCTTTCTGGATTTCTCCTTGACCAAATAATGCTTTTGCTTCACTTGCAATTCTTTTTCTTACTTTCTCATCTGTCCAATGTTTGATCAAGGGCAATATTATTGGTTCAGGCTGCACTCTAAATGAAAGGTGATGAAAGTATACAATCTGAAGAATCAGGACACATCCACTGATTCCTGTTCTTGATTCCTTATGTTTGTTTTTCTTGAAGCTCCCTACTGCTTTGCACAAGTTATTGAGTACATAACCACACCGATCCAGGTTACGTATTTCTTTTACATTGTCTGCATAGTTGATTATCTTGTAATCTATCACTCTATTTGCAATAGGGGCCAAGAATGTGCTGCAAACATACATCACAAAGAACCTTTTAAAATCATCCCTCCTTCCTTTAGACTCTTTATTTTATTCTCCAAATTATTCACAAAGATGTCCTCACTATCTAGAATTCCTAGCTTCTTCATCCATTCCTTTTGAATCACCATGTTTGCTATAGGTTGCTTCCTTAACTTATAAGTTAACTTGTTCTCTATTACATTTGGAAGCATGAAAACATCTTGAACATCATAGGAACTTACAGAGAACTCCTTCATCATGTCAATCTTGAGCATACAACTGTTTTCATTGAAATGATGACAAAGCCATGGAAGCATCTTTGTTGAAACTTTTGTCAGTTTTAGTTGAAGCAAGCCTCAAAATCCAACACTTATGACATCTAATCTTTGTCTCTCACTGAAATCCTTGATCATATCAAATACTGCATTTGGTCTGCAGTGTGTTTTCTTGATGTCCAGATTACCATCATCATCGTCACTTCCTTCTTTAACCTCTATAACTTCATGTACCTCCTTATCTGAACTGTCAAGCTTCATTTTCTTCTTTAAATGAGCTTTGTATTTTTTGTCTTCTTCAGATGATCCATCAGATTCTTCATTCTTATCTTCTTTTGGTTCATAATTGTTATCTTTAACTTCAGCTTTTGTCCCTTTTTTGGTTCCTATAATTTGTTAAACTAAAAGATATTAAAACATTTACTTTTAAAATTAAAATATTCAAGAATAAACAACCTAATTCACAACATATCAATCTAACTTTAGATCCTAATACAATAAACTATTATAAACCTTCTGAAGGTTCTAGTTCCTTAAGCATTCTCTTTATCGGTATTTGTTTTTTTGAAATCCTTTGAAGTGTAGCACATAATACAGTTAAGTTTAACAATGAGTTTATGTTAATACAAGGAGTATATACATATAAAACATGTTAAATAACTTTAAAAACATATATATTTACTTTATAAGCATTTTATTTACTTTATTTAACTTATCATTTACTTTTATGATCAATCATGTAGTAGTATGCATCATAATATTTATATTGATATCATAGACTTATAAAGGCAAATGGTTTACTTATAACTGTTTCTATTTACTTTATAAAATGAATCTTTTACTTCAAGATAATATACCTTTAATTGGAGATTGCTTTGAATTTGCAGGTTTCTTTGGAGTTATCTTCTGTGCTGTAGGAGCTTTCTTGGCAGCAGGAGCAGCTTTTTTCCCTGTATGAGCTTTCTTTGCTGCAAGAGATTCCTTTTGAGGTTTTTTTGCAACATTTTTTTTTGTAGTTTTCGTCATTTTAATCTGCATGCAATTCAAAACAAAAATGAATCATGTTTTCTCGATTTATACTTGATGGTTTTACACTACCTGATATATATACTTTCAAATCAACTCTTGTTATTATAATAACAGCAACATATGATTTCTATACATGCAACATTTCGAAACAAAAAAAAAAAAAAAAAAAACCAATCCTCATTTCAACAACATCAATTTCTTGATTTTTACACAAGCCATAATAGCTACAGATCATACAATAATTCATTAACTTTTAATCAATTACTTTTAGCAAATTTCTATCTACTTGTAAAAATAAACCACTCAAAATTACTCAAAGGAAACTACTCCAAATTCATGATTTTATTTTATTGACTTTTAATTATTTTATATCAACTTTTATTTGATTTCTTTTAACTATTAGCAACAATTACTCAAAAATTAACTAAAATTACTCGAAACTAGTAGCAATAGAACCAAATTTACTCAAATTTTTACCTATATTCTATAAAAAAAAATCTTATATAAATTTATACCGAAATTCATATAAAAAAAATAACAGATCTAAATTTATGGCAAAATTCGTAAAAAATAAATAAATAAATAAAACCTTTGATTCAACTTCGAATTATCTTCTAATCAATTTTAAAATAGATTACAACAAAATTAACCAGAAATTAAAAGTAAATCAAACAAAATTGAAACAAAAACAAACAAAATTCCGAAAATACCTAATATCGAACTTCGAAACACCAAAATTGAACTTCGAACTACTTCAATTCAACTTCTGCTTCTTCAAATTTAACAAATTCAAACAAACAAAATTAGACTAAAGAGTATGAACTTCAAAGTTTTGAAATAATACCTAATTTTCGCCAATTTTTGCTAATTTTCGCGATTTTTGTTTCGAAACTGAAGAAATGTAGATTATAGAACTTAATTTGTGCTTATATAGAGTAATTAAGCAGTTGAAAATTGCGAAAATGGTGGTTTTTCGAAGAATTTGAGCTGTTGAAAATGGCGGAGGAGAGAGAGAGAAGAGAGAGAAAATGGCGCCTGAAATTTTCGTGCCTCATTCAATTTGTCTGAATTAATTTGGGCCGTTAGATTGCGCGCCTCATCTCTTAGATCTGACGATCCAGATTAGTTCCTAGTTCCTATTATAGGATTGGTTCTCATTATAACCTGGTCCTATATATATATATATATATATTGGATAAATATTAATTAGGTTTAAGCATTGACCCTTTATTCTCGCTTTACATTAAGCTCCATTACTCTATATAAGCACAATTCAAATTCTATTAACGGATTCTTGTATGGAGTAATTAATAGCTTCACGGATTTTATCTACGTGTGGCTAAATATCAACTGATATATAGAGTAATGGATTCTTGTATAAGAATCCGTTAATGGAGCTCACGTACACAATTTTATCTCACGTGAGGTCCATTAACGGATTCTGTATGGAATCAACAGATGGGTTTGTGGCTTGCGAGGAATACTAGGGTGTTTAGAATTTCTGCTGTTTAAAATTCTACCACACCTACTATTATTTCAGAAAACATAAGTCCATTACTGAAAATTTTCGGATACTTTGAGGTGTTTGCATCCACCCAAACAATGTCCGGATCATTTTCTAAGGTTTGCGCAGTTGTTTGTGTTACTAGATTTCTCTTTCCTACAATTATCCTAATTGACGGCTTGTGGAATAACCACACGTAGATTTGGGATGGGATGTTGTGCTTATGTTTCTGTTAATTGTACTTATGGAACTTGGGATGTGCATACCATGGCTTAGCTATTTCAACTTTACATGCAGAGATGAATACTTGTATCAAAGGACTGCTATAGGCAGCTCAACGATTAGTGTAGGCAATTACAATTTTTATGGACTCACTAGCGATGGGATGCCTAGGAAAGACAAGCTATAGATTTCGGTTTACAATGGACATTGGATCACATTTGTGGTCCTTTAAAAGGTATAGTATCCACAAAGTCCAGATGATCAAGGTGGATAAGGCACATATCCTAGCTACTATGACAAATTATAGCTTAATGTCTTGTAATAATTTCTTTTAGATATCATTAAGCACATGTCCAAAAAAAAAAAAAAAAAATAGTGAGGGAGTTGGGCTGGGGAAAAATTTATTGCGCCTCGCACGATTGAGAATGATAACTTAAATCACCAATCTTGAATTCTAGGATCAATAAATGAACAAAAAATTAAAACAAGTCTTTACAACAATTACCCTCCTAACTTGTTTGACCTATAATCCAAAATCACTAACAATTGATCCATTTGTTCCTGCTAAAAAGAATTGCTCTTTCAAAAAGATGATGAATATGGAACGATTTGTCTGGTTCTCTTTCTAACTTGACTGGTACAAAAAAAACCAGTAAGTGCACTTCCGCCTCTACAGATTTATCATGGATGCCGTGACAATCTTTAAACAAATCATAATAGACGCATCACAAGTACTTGCTGTTCCTGACACATGTTAGCTCTCTCTATACAATCTTGTCATTCTCTCTATCAAGAACATAATTCATGTTTTTCGCCACCTGCTAATAACATTGCTTGCGAAGAACTTCAGGCTGCCCCATAATGATGACTGCTGCGATTCCTCAACTACATCATGCTTCTTTGTGGTAGTTACCCTAGAAAAATATAATTTCAGCCATTATTATGTCAAATCTCAACGAACATAACTCATTGTATAATAGTCCATCCAGAAAGATACAGCACAGTAGAAAAACAATATTACAGAGAAAATACCAAAAATCGCACAGTGACTAATTATAAGGCTCCAATGAGATACTAATATTTGGAGAACAATATATTATCTTTTGTTGGCAGGATAGTAGACTATCACATCCCAAAGGACGAGTTCTATTACGTTGTTATCTCAAACTAGCTAGTCCCAATCAAATTCATAAATTTGCAGCATACATCAGTCCTTTTTGCAGGTCTTGGTCAAGCAGCTGATGTCGTGTTAATGTCACACATGCTTGATGACTATTGACCCTAAAAATGTATATAGTACCCCAATAACATTAGGGGAAAATCCAAATTTATCTCCTAAATAAACTTCCCATGTTTATCAAGTGGCATTATTGTAAATAAAAGGCATTGGAATGTACAAAATTAGAGTAAAAAACTATTTTCTTTGCCAACTGTCCAACTGGCATCTAAAGGAACTTGACAGAGCAAACAAACGTCGTTAGTACCATCAGGACTTAAACCCAGTTGCAAAATTTAATTTAATTCAAAACCAATTACAAAATTTAATCTTATATTCAACCCAATTGAGCAAATACACAGTTCAACAATTCCCATATTCAAGGCTATATCCACCACAATGTCAAAGTTACAAAATTTAATTTAGTTATTCAAAACCAATTACAAAATCTAATCTTATAGTCGACCCAATTACAAAATCTAATCTTATATTCAACCCAATTGAGCAAATACAGTAATAAAAAGTTAGACAATGCCTAATTCAAGGCTATATCCACCGCAATGTCAAAAACTCATATTGTAATAAGTAAATATCAGTTGAAACACTTACCTTTAAAGAGCCCAATTCAACCCATCCACCCACAATGTCCAAATTCAAGGCTATGCTAGCACCAAACAAGCGACGACGAACACAAAAAAGCAAAACCCAGGAGATTGGAAGTTCGGAGGTGATTAATTCAATGGGGTTGTAAAAAAACCCGAATGGGGTTGAAAAGCAAAACCCGATTCAATTAATTCAATGGGGTCGAAAAGCAAAACCCGATTTCAACACCAAATAAACAACAAAAGAAACAATTTAACCCAGGAGATTGAAGTCCAAAAGAGATTAATCAATGGTGTAACAATGGAAATGCATTAGGCAGCTTTTACTGATTTCGCGGAGGCTGGTAACATCAATTAACTATTGTTAACGCTTCCAACCTAATGACGTCTATTGCTGGGTCTAATCCCAATATTCTTTGTTACCATTAAATTACCATGATACCCTTCACTAACAACTGGAAATAACATTAATAGCCCTAGATAAACTTGGTAATTAATAACTACTGAACCTGGGCTTGCTCAAACATTAGTTCAAAAACATAATATCAACTTTAATTAAAAAAAAAACAAAAATTATTAACCAAAAAACATAAACCAAAAGAAGAAAATGAAATACATGTACAAATATCATACTTATAATCCAAAACTATACTTATAATTATTAACTGAAAATCATAATTAAAAACCCAAAACTAGATTCAATTATCTAAAACATACTTCTTCCGTTTTAAATTGTATGACAAGTTTTAACTTACACTATTACAAACATTGCTTTGACTAGCATTTATAGATTAAAAAACAAAAACCATAATCATGTGAGATCTTGTTAAATTAATTTCAATGTGTACTTAATTAAAAGGAAAAATGGAAATAAATAATCTCACCTTTGCTGGGTCTTCCCAAAACAATCCCACCTCTCGATTTTTCCAAAACAATCCCACCCTTGACATGGATCTTCTTTTAAAGATCCATTTCACCCGCTACCTGTTAAACAGGTTTAGATGTTTTTTTTTTTTTTTTTTTTTTAAATTCACTCTCCTCCCACTTCCCCATCCCCCTTCCATGGCAACCACCATAACCACCACCCCCAAAAACCCTTGCCACCTGAAGTACCACCAGACCTAACTTGTTGCTGCTGCCACCCTCCACTCCGCTAGAGGTGCAACCCCAGCCCAACCTCCTGCCACCGCGGAACCCCCAGTCCCAGCTCCAGCTCATAACCAAGCGGAAAACCCCATCTCACCCCGAAAACCCCACAAAACACCCCGAAAACACCACAAAACACCCCTAAAAACCCCTAGCCACCCTGAACCCCCCCCCCCCAAAGCACACCGAAAAAATAAATACTACGAAAAACTTAAAACAAAATATGGAATTTCTAGAGAATAATACCTTTAAATATTGATTAAAATCTGAAATTGATCTGGCGGGACTCCCCTTTCTTAACGAGGAAGGCGGGGTAGGATGGGGATGGGGAAGGGAAAGGGTGGTCGTTCAGACCGGGGCGGCGGGGGGTGTGACCATTGGTGCGAAGATGTTGCTGTTGTTGGTTGGGTGTGTGAGTTGTGTAGGTGCGTTAGAGTGGGTGCCTGGGGCGTGAAGGGGGGAGAAGGTGCGTTGTTGCTGGAAAAGAGGGTGGTCGTTCGGCCCTTGGCAGCGTAGGGGTGGGGGTAGGGTTGACTGGTTGGTAATTGGGGTTGTGTTTTTTTTCTTTTTTTTTTTAATTTTTAAATTTTTTTAATTTTTTAAAAATGAAATAGACCGATGAAATAGCAACACGCGGCAAATAACTTACAAAAATCGGTCACCAACAGGTAATGGAACGTTAGAGGAAGATTGTGGGCAAAGGTGGGATTGTTTTGAAAAAATCAATAGGTGGGATTGTTTTGGGAAGACCACTGAAAGGTGGAATTATTTATTTCTATTTTACGTAACTAAAATTCAAGGTTTAGCTACAATAGTATAATTAAAAAAATTTCCAATTGAATTTTGCATTGTCACACGTAATAAAAGAAACGTTTCATCTAATTTGAAATGAAGAAAGTATAACCATTTACCCAAAGCCCATAATTATAAATACAAAACGGTAACTATTAACCCAAAAACCATAACTATTAATCCAAAATCCTTATCTATTAATCAGAAATCCTTATTTATCAACTCAAAAATTAAATTTATTCACCCAAGTTCCATAACTATTAACCCAAGATCATAAATTCATAACCAATAATCCAAAACCAAAACCATAACTAAAACAAAAAATAATCATAAGTAACAATCCTAAACTCACATCCATATAAAGTATATATACAAATACCATGTGTAACTAGAAAGTCATAATAATTAACTGTCAATATAAAATCAAAAACCATATTTATATACCTAAAAACGACAACTATCAATAAGAAAATCATAGCTATTCAAAATATTATAACTATTAAGCTAAAAGTTATAAATACCAATAAAAATACCACAACTAAGCCAAAATTGTTTACCATTATAAAAAAATAAATAAATAAATAAAAAATTAAACAAGCAAATTCAAAAATAAAATTTCCCACAAAATCTTAGTCTCAAAATTATTTGGGGTCAACTAACATGTATTGTCATAAGGAATTGTCTGAAAAGGAACAAGAGCATAACAAGATAATTGATTGGAAAAAATAAATAAATAAATAAAATAAAAATAAAGTGTGTTAAGTGAGAAACAAAAGAGTAAACAAATAAATTTAAGAGAGTTTTAAAAAGAGTGGTAAGGGGATAAAAAGGAGAGGAGAAACATGTGAGTAAAAAACATAACATACCCTACATTCCATTCCTTACTACTAGTTGAATGTGATGCAGTACTATTCTTGACTTCTAGTTGTCTCCTACTACATATTTGACAAATATCTAAAGGGCCCACCAGAAATCTTTACTCGTCCTCCTCAACCATAGACCACCAAATCTTTTCTTTTGCTTTACATGTCATCATCACTTTATCCACTACGATGCCTTTCCTTTTTCTCACCCTCCGATCCTTCCTCACCTTCAACTCTTCTACTAAGCAACTCAAAAGGTAAAAATATGAGAGAAAGTAAGTTCATATTCAATTTCTTATTTGCTCGTCAATTATTGCAATGTTCTAATATCACTACTCTACTTTTAGCTAAATTTAACCCACCTCACGTTGGCAACAACCCAGCAGAAAATCCAACAAATGGATGTCTTTGCAACAAAATCCAGCTAAAAGTCCTACATAAATTGATGATTTTGGTGTTTTAGTTCAAAAGTATTGGCTCAACTCCATGAATAAGATGCTCCAATGGTAGTATGTAAAACAGTCGCTACATAACACAATAATACATCTGTCAATCTAGATCCATCCTTTGGGACCAAACCTTCTTCAGATTTTACACATACTACCCCTTATCATTCTTCCTCCTCCTCAACATCACTCAGCACAACACCATAATTCTCCCTCTCTTTCCCAGCAGATCAACCTTCCTACCCATACATGGAGAGAAAAAGGGGGTGAAGGTGGAGGAGAGGGAAACAGAGGAGTGGGCTTGGTACTGGCGTCACATGTGTCTTGTCTAGGTGTCTGCTAGTAATTTGGCCTGACAATTATATACTTTCTCCGTTTCTTATTAGTTGAAACGTTTGATTTTGGCACACAAATTAAGGAGAGATGAGAAGGAAAGAGAAAATACAAAACTACCCTTGCAAAGTTATAACCCACCCACCACTAACTATTCTAACTTGCCAGAGCCTACCCATATCTTCCATCCACATCTGGAAAACTAGAAAACTTACCGACCAATCACCAAGCCCACCACCACCACCACCATCACTCAACCCCACCACCACCATCATCACTTAACCCACCAATCCACCATCACCATTAATTTGCAGCAAACTTAACCCATCATCTTCAGTTTTTTTTTCCCAAACAATAAACAACCCTCATAATGGTTAGATTTAAAAAAATAAATAAATAAATAAAATAAAAATAAAAATAAAATTCTTAATTTTATCTCTTTAATGGAGGTTTCTCTGGCGACGTCGGCATCAACTTTCATTTCTTAGATTCAGTGAATTGATGTCTAATTCCATAATATCCTCACTAAATGCACCGACTTATACAAGAAGTGGGTAAGAGGAGAGAAGTGAGGTGACGATGGAAGAGAAAGAACTCAGCGACAGGAATGGCAAGTGAACTCTGGCGGAAAAGACTTGTGGCGGTGGCTGAAAAATTGGAACTCATACAGCTGGTGCGGCGACGGTGCCATTTACCCATGGAGGTGGCGGTGAGGGAGAGAGACTAAAATGTGTCCACCCATGGTAGTGGCTGTGAGGGAGGAGAGACTCTAAAATGGGTCACCCATGGCAGTGGATTTGACTCATGTGAAGAGAGATACTACTGAGATAGTGGGTTATGGAGGAGAGAGGAGAGAGATAGAGTGGGTCTGTCATGGAAAGAGGGAAAAGAAAGGAAGGCAAAATTGACATTTAATTATAAAAAGTTACCCAAAATAGGCACGTGTCAACTAAAAAGAAATTTCCCAAAAAGGAATACGACACAACTAATAAAAAACGGAGGTAGTATTTTTTTTGACAACCTTTTATAAGAATTTGTGCAGTCTCAGATTTCCAATATAAAGAAAAGTTGCAGCATAAGTTTCCTATGTAAACAAAAAGCAGAAAGGGCTCAATTAACAATATATAGAGTTATGGCCTAAAGGAGTAATGATATGTCAATAAATCTAATAAGTTTCTTGAGAAAAACTCAGTTAAAATTTGGTGGGATTCAACCAGCAAGCTCGACTCAAGTCCTTTACTAGCTTTATCGAGCAGGGCTATGATCCAGAAGGTCAAACTTTATGTATGAAAATCAGAAAGTAAATTGGACCGTTTGAAATGGTCACGACTCTATCTTTGCTTCTCCTTCCTCTGTTAAAAGAATATATAACCACCACTGCACAATATTTTAATTGATCCTCATCTCGACCTTACCGCACGCTACCATAATCACAGCCAACTGGTAACACAAGAAACATCCACAACATTAGCCAACACTGTAGTCACACATGGCCATGAGAACCCAAAACAACCCTAACTCTCTCATCCCCTCACTCCCTCTCCTTTGATCTAAATCACTTTTTAGATGAAATCACTTAGATCCCATCATCACTGCCACTGAGTTGCTAACCAATTCCCTTGACCCAACTCAATCGTGAAAGGGGCAGAGGGTGTAAAAAGAGCTCATTAGATGGTATTAATTAATTTCCTATTTAATGCTGAAGAAGCTTGTGGTTTTTTTTTTTTTTTTTAATATACGAAAAGGTCCAAAAAGCTAAATGGGTTTTACATTAACATTCTTCAAAAACAATAAAAATATAAAATATAAAGAAAATCAATTAAAAAACCACCTTGCAAATGTTTTAAAATTAACCTGTTGCTCAAAATTACTTTAATATGTTGAGGAGAGCATGGTCTAAATGGTATTTCACTAATTTCAGTGCCTAATCAAATCCTAATTGGGTGATTTGGGCAAATTGTTACTAAAGAGGAGAAAATTATTTCCAAGAGATTAGAACATGCCCTAGCTCCTGAATCACTTCTGGACATTCCTCGACAAAATTGCAAACTTTCTTCTTACTCCCTTAGTATTAACCAATCTTACAATCTTAAAAAGAAAATCAAACAAAATACCATTGGGAGCAAGAAAAATTTTAGGCTTATACACAGAGGCGGTTCTCTTTTACACTAGCAGTCTAGCAAACCTATCATATTGGGCAAGAGCCGTAATGAATTAAACTGTGATATTTATTGCTAACCCCCCCCCCCCCCCGCCCCCTCTCCCTCCAAAAAAAAAATGATAGATGGGGGGAGGGAAGGACTGCATTCTTCATTGTGTATAAAATGCCATAATGAGAAAAAACAAAAACAAAAGGGTTATAATTAAAGAAATGGATGGAAAGAGGCAGTATTTTCAGTTCCTTAGTCTGATGAGAAGGAAAAGAGAAAATAAAAAATTATACAAGACAAATGTATGTTTAAATGATAATTATTTCGTTGTAGGGAAAAAATTTAAATTGCATCTTTGAATAAATGTACAAGACAGATAGATAAACTATCCCCTTCAATACACCTGAACAAATTTAGAATTACACACACGAAAAACTTAGGCCAATAAACTTGTCAAGTTCTAACCTATGGGCACAGATATTATACAAACAGCCCAAATGGCCAAAAACCACTATAAATCAAACTCCATAAATTTCTGGCATTTTCCCAACCCATCACTAAATTACAGCAATTAACCCACAAACTTTTGAATCAGAAAGTTTTAAGACATTGCAGACTAATGGGGCAAATTCCACACCAAATATCCAAAACACCTCAGAGTCTCACCATCTACTGATCACGTGGAAAGAAATAACATGCAAAATACTATACATTTATCCCACCACAATTACAGCATAATAGACAAATATCTCCAAGTAAAGTTTTTGGCCCCTTTTGTACATACTATTGCAAAAGCTTACCTTTGAAATAATGTTAAAATGGCTACAAGAGGCCATATGGATGTCAACAATTTAGTAAAAGGACTTACAACTGCACTACCTACATGCTCGGAGGAAAATAAAAAGGAAATTTTGAAAAAAAAAAAAATTAACAAAGGAAGAAAAGAAAAAAATAAGCACTGGAACAATTATGACAAGCATATTCAGTACCCTATCAACAAGCTATCTTACTAAATAAAATTTGGCAGCACTGAAAGAATCAAAGTAAGAAATTGGAAGACTGAATCAAGCTGAAGGGGTTCAGCCAGTTCACAATATAAGCACAAAAGTAAACAGATTAAGAAATAACCAAACCAATGTATCCTCAAAAAACTGATACCATCATCCAAAAGCCTCTTAGAGTGTGTTTGGATTGAAGGAAATGGAGGGGAGAGAAATGGAGGAATTAAATTCTAGGAAATTGATCCATCCAACAATGGAGAGATTTGGAAGGAAAACTCATCATTCTTCCTTCCCCTTCCCTTCCCTCCCCTTCACCTCCCTCCTTTTCTTTTCCTTCCCTTAACATTACCCAAACAAACTGTAAAGTCACCAAACAATAAGTTCAAATTTTTATTGCATATAAATTTTAATGGTATAAATGCCCATAAATGTTTTAGAAATAGATAGAAACAGCTAATGCGGCAACAATGTAACACATAACAGTCTGTAACAAATGTGAAAAGATCATATTTTACTGAGCTTTCTACGGAATGACCTGTACATAATGCAATGGCCTATATTCACTTCCATGACTAACAACAACAAAAAACTATAAATTGCATGAGCTTACCTTGGGAGTTTATCACATTTTGAAGCTGGCGCAGATGCCTCGTCTAGATTACCTATCGTCACATTTTGTGATGTTTTAGGAGCTTCAATACGATGACTTGGCATTACAAAAATTTCAGAATTCTCCTGAAAACAGAGCAAGATAATAGCATGGAAGAGATTTAATAAGAAAAGTTATGGATTTTTCTACATGAAAACCACATTTTAAATTAATTTGCAATCATCAAAACTACTATTTGGAAGGGGAAACCCTAAAAAACAAAAAAAAACAAAAAAAAAAAAAAGGTGACAGAACAAGTCATGAGCTATCAAGATTTACAAGTACAATAATCCCACCACACCCAACCACAGTAATTACTAAATTAATAGGACATAAATACATTTCAAACAATGTACATGATCTAAGCAAGGATTAGAGCTATCAATTCGGGTAAACGGGTCAGGTTAGGGTCAGGTTAGTGTGGGTCAGGTCAAGTGAATTCGGGTTAATGTCATAACCTATGCGGGTCGGGTTCGGGTTCGGTCATTCTTGAGACGGGTCACGTCGGGTCATACATCTTATCGGGTTTGGTCGGGTCAATAACAGGTCAGGTTACATTTGGATCGAGTGAATAATAGGTCCATGGTTCGAAAATTCGGTTTCGGGCACGATTTCGGTCACGATCGCGATAACGGTAACTTATCGCGGTAACAGAATTGATGCGGTTATCGCGGATGTGGAGACCGAATTTTAGTTTTATAGTTTTATATGTTTTATCAATATTACAACTCATAAATTTTAAAAATTAATTTTCTTATCATTTTGTAATAATTAAAATTAGTTTTATTTTAATTATTGTCAATTATTAGTTCAATTCCTCTAAAATAAATTGTCTTCTACTGTAAGTAATGGGTAACATAAATAAAGAGTTAACTTGTTTAGTCAAAAGGTCAAAAGCAAAAAGTAATGGTATATATAATGACACTTGTCCAATACCCACTTCCCAACCACACCCCTCTAAAATATCAGAGCACCCCTCTCTCTCTCTCCTCTTCCTGCCTCTCTCTCTCTCCTCTTTCTCTTTCCTTTACTTTCTGTTTTTCAATGAAGTCGAAAAAAAAATCGAGAAATTATGTAATTTCTCAGGCGATTCATAGCTATATAGGTGTACCGGCCGATTCGGTCCAAAAATGTGTTGTATTTTAATAACCTGCATTAGATCGCTAAATCTCGGTTCGGTAAAATTGAAAACCGCTACAACTCGCCCGATACGTTATGATACGGCTACATTTTTGAACCCTGAATAGGTCGAGTTTGATTCGGGTTTTCATATAAGTTCAAATATGAGTTTGGATAGTCTGGTACTGTGGTACATAGTTAAAACATGACAACATTAATAAATCAAATACAAGGTGTTCACATTTATCTTTTTGTGCCAATTAAATACTCCATTCTTTATTATTAGCTTTATGATTCGGATTACAATACTTCTCGGTTAACTAGCTTCATTAAGGGAAACATTTAAAGCATTAATGTGCTAAACTAGACTACTAGCTATATTAGATACTCCCTCCGTTTTACATTAGTTGCAACACTTTCCGTTCTCGACCGTTTCATATTAATTGCTATATTTGGAAAGGACTCACCATTATTTTATAATTTCTGTTTCCCACTAACCCCACTTTCACAGATATTTTATTATTTCTCTTTCCTACCAACCCCACCCACACTACTTTTATTATTAATTCTATCTCTTACTAACAATACTTTATATTATAAGCCTATAAGCCTAGTCTATAATTTTCTTAAACTATGAGCCAAGCCTACTATTGCAACTAATGCGAAACGGAGGGAGTAAGAGTTAAGATATGTGTGTTGTGTGGGAAAGTAGATTTAAGGAATCTATGTGTAAGCAATGTTTAAGGTAGATTTGTCAATTTGAGTGTTTGAGTCGAGTTAGCTCGGTTTGAGCCAATTTAAGTTAATTGCATTACTATTCGGGTTGGGTTAAATGTGGTTTAGGTTGGGTTAAGAACAGATCAGGTTGAATTCGAGTCGGATTAATAACCGGTCGAATTGAATCTAGGTGGGGTTAGTAGGGGTTAGTAACAGGTCGAGTTGATTTCAGGTTTCAACGGGTCAAAACGGGTTTGGGTCAATCTCGGGTTTGGGTCGGGTTTGGTTCAAGTTAATAATTGACGAGTTATGTTCGAGTCAAGTCATCTCAAGTCGGGTCATGTTCGGGTTTGGGTCACAAATCCTAAGGTTAACTCGGGTCTCGGGTTGGTTTTAAGTGATCTCAGGTCGCGTCATATCGGGCTCCGGTCACCAATTTACCTGGTTCAAACAATCAGATCATGATCGGGTTCGGGTAAAATTTTCGGGTCGGGTCAACAATGGTGGTTTCCTTCAATTGAGAAGCTATTAACCAAACAATACAATGGATATTTGTTAAGCTAGCTATTAACCAGCTCAACAATGGTGGTTTCCTTCAATTCGAGAAGAAGGATGATCTCCCAAAATAAGCCTAAGCTTAACAACACAATTTTCTGGATATCCTACTCTATACCCATGCACCTATATTTATATTATTTAGAGCTTCTACAAGCTTCCATTCTACACTCTTTCCCCTAACAAACTTAGATTCCCTTAATAACAGAATTATTGAATTATGAACTAATTAACTAAATAGAAATTATTTAAATGTAATTAATAAAGCGACCATCTAATTATTAGAGTAGCAATTGTCGTGGCCTTGCGTGCATATGACGTCACCACCGAGGACCTGATCCCTTGCTAAAGATTACTACCTCAAATGACACTCCACACATTTACAATTATAGATTTAAAATATACACTAGTAATCATACAATCTAATACACACACACACACACATATATATATATATATATACTCCCTCCGTTAATTTTTATTTGCAACTTTGGGGCAAATAACGGTTCACGAGGCAAAAGTTAAGGGGCAAATATTAGAGGAAGTATAATGGAGATTAATATATTATAGGAGTATGTAATTAAGGTGGAAAGAGAATGTTTAAAGAAATCAACCACCCACTGCCACCACCAAGACCAGCCAACACCACCGCCGCCTCCACCAACACCACCGCCGGCTTCACCAACACCACTACCACCCCCACGAAACCACCACCGCTACCAACCCCACGAAACCAGTCCGAACTTGCAGTCCACGAAACCCGTCCGCAACCAACCCCACCGCAACCAACACCCACGAAACCACCACAGCAACCACCTTCAATAAAACCCAAAACCCACGCCCTAGACCCACCTCTAACCCAGACCACCCAAAAATCCAGCAGCTCCACCCACCCACCCACTCACCACACTAAACCCTTACCCAAAAAAATCGAACAAAATCCAAAAAAACCCAGCAATTCGAAGATAAATCACCCAAAAAAAATCGAAAAAAAAATACAAAATTGTAGATCTACAATAATCAACAATAAAAATTAACAATAAAACGGAAAATTAACAATAGAAATACAATAGCTTCGTTGTCGAGCTTTGAAGCTGTATACCCCATTTTTATGGGTTAGTTTTACAGAGAAATTTGAGAGGAAAGAGAGTGGGTTAATGGCGGTGTGAGGGGCGGTGGTGTGAGGGGAGACTAGCTTATAGTAATAGGAGAGAGAATGGTGGTGTGAGGGGCGGTAGTCGTGACTCGTGAGGGAGGAGGGATGAAGAGGCTGAAGGTGAAAGAGATGAACCGGGTGAAAGAGATGAAGAGAGGTTGAAGAAAGAGATGAATAGGTGGTGGGTAGACTAGGAGATGATTAAATGGGGTAGAATTAGATTAATAATTTTAGATTAGATAAAAAAGGTTATTGTGATTAAAATAAGATAAGGGTAAAATTAAGAAAATCTGAATTTTTAAGTAAGGGTAAATTTGTAATTTTCAGGGTTTTTGTTTACAAAAAATAGAAAGAAAATAGAAAGTTGCACATAATAGTTAGCGGACTAAAATGGCAAAAGTTGCAAATAAAAATTAACGGAGGGAGTATATATATATATATATATATATATATATATATATATATATATATAAAGGGGAGTTTTTCCTCAAGATTTTAGAATGCCACATAGGATTTTGATTTTTATAAAAAATTAGAGCGCCACGTAAGATTATGATTTATTAAAAAAACGTCATGTAGCGCCACAAAAAGTACCATGTAGGATTATAATTTTTAAAAAAAATTAATTTGAACAAAATTAATCCTAAAAAAACATATTTATAAAACTAATATTTATAAAACTAATCTTTATAGTTAATAATTGATCTCATTATTATATTTTTTTATCGTAAGATTATGCCTTATGTTAACCAATATTTGTATTTTATTTTAGAATAAAATAAAAATATAATCACCACGTAAGCAAAATTAAGGAATGAGATTTGATAAATTTAATTTTAAATGTAAAAAACAAAGAATAATGTTTTAGGATTTAAATTATTTAAACACAAAAAAAAATTATATTTTTACATAAAAGATGATTCTACGGATGACATAACATATTTAAAATTAAATTTATTTTTAATAACATTTAACACATAACCCTAACGAACAAGGTCGCATCATAAATTACATTAAAATAAAGGAAAAATTCACTTTAATAATCTCAACTTTGCTCAATTTATTTTAAATAATCCCAAATTTTGATAATCTCAACTTTCACCTGCGTTTTCTTTCTTCAATCCCAAACCGGCTAACAAAAGTCAACAACCTTTGATTCTAGGTAACTAACACGTGTCACCACGTGATAGGTCCAAAAAATTAAAAATAAAAAATAAAAAAGTTAAAAAAAAACGAAAAAAGTTAAAAAAAATCCAAACCACCAAGGTTGGTGGCCCTTCTCCCCAGCCTACCCACGAACAACCCCTCCCCAGCCCCTTGCCACCAATTTTCGCCACCGAACCACCGCTTACACCGGAAATCGGCCCCCAACCCGCCACCTCGAAAAACCACCATTGCCCCTCACAACGCCGCCTAGATACCATTACCCTCCCTAACTCAACCCCCTAAATGGACCCCCTCCCTTCCTACACCGCCAAAATCGGCGTTCCCTCCCTTCCCACACCACCGAAACCGGCCCTCCTCCCTTTCCCCAACCCAGAAACCGACCATAACCCTTCACCCACCTTCGAAATCAATCCCAAGCTCTTAACAACAACTGTTTCAGGGCTAGCTTGGGGTGGGGTTGGTTTACGAGGTACAGTGGGGGCACGAACTTTCAACTAGTTTGATTTATGAATGAACAAAATACTCAATCCATCCCTAACCATTTTGAAATATCTACAATTAAAAAATAAAAAAATTAAATAAAAAAGAAAGTAAAACTAAAACTAAAAATAAAAATGGGGGCAATAGCTAAATGAGTGCTTACAGCACGCACTTTAGGGTGTGTAAAATTCAAAGAGGATTTCAGAGCACAACTTGATCATACCGTTGACATGGCAATTAGAGTCTCACTTGCCAAGGTGCTCTCCATTACAGTTGATATACCAGGCACTATGCAGCTTTCCAGAATTCTACTATTTTCACTAGTGTCCATATCTGCAGATGCTCTGCCATGCTCTCCCCAAACCTTTTTCTCACTACCAGATTCATATTCTGCTGTTATCTCATGGTTCTTGTTCAAAGTTGACATATCAATCATCTTCTGGTCACTGATTTTATCAATTTCGTAGCTCAAATAACATTCTGCTGAAGTACCGTCATCCACAACAGTATTCCTCTTGTCCTTGCCAGACAGTTTACAGTCAACAATAGCTTTAACTTCAGAAAACTGATATGGTTGAGCTTTTTGCAGTATAGTTAGTTTATCAGCAGCACTGGCCACAGTAGGTAACTTGGATTTGTATTCCAACTCCTGAATAATAACCTTAGTTTTATAGTGAGAGCCGCCAATTTGATTAGTAACATTTTTGGTTGTTGGGAATTTTCCGGAATTCATCACCCTGTATCTGCAACAAAAGTGATCTAAAAATTTTACTCCATGACTAGCATGCCAACTACCCTTATAAGGTATAATTCCAAATATAAGAAAAAAAAAAAAAAAAAAAAAAAAAAAAAAACATCATATGGGAAATGCAGGATTAACACAGAATAATCACTATACGGCATAATATGTACCAAAACAGTCAGATAAACTTGAATTCATATTGATCATAAAGTTTATAGATGACAACTATCATTTAGGATTAGAATACAGTCAACTAGCAGCTAATTTCAAATTTGTTAAATTGTTATTTTAGTTCAGCTATAGTTTTTTGTAAGTGAGTAACATGTATGAATAGGAGTTTGTTTAGCAAATGTAATTGTTAGCATATTATAGTAGCAATTTGTTATAGTACAGTATTTGGTTTTTGTAATTTGATGTTATTCCTAGAAGAAGAAGTTGTCAAAATTTGATGAGTATTTATTTGAGTAGCATAGGTCAACCCTCAATGTCAACACCATTTACGAGTTGTCAATATGTGGTGATACAGGGGTAGTTAGGTGGGTTATACCGAGCTTAATCTTAGTTCCATTACAATAAGTCATACCATTTTAATATTTTATCCAGAGTCCTATACAGTTTTACTAGTCCCTTAAAGAGTGGATTTTACGTGCAGAATAAGTCATACCATTTTTAATTACCAAAAAGCTAAAATTGTAAGAAGTTGCAATTTTGAAAATATATAACGTGACGAATGTAACAAGATTCCACATCACTATATATTTCATTACGTATAAATCACAAAATATAATCAAAGGAAAGTGTGTGAATAAGGTTAGAGTCAAAACGTGTCAACTAAAAAAAAAAAAAAAAAAAAAAAAAAAAGAGGAAGTAGTAATTTATTATCGTGAAGAGTCCTAGTCCAATTAGGTGTTTATTTTCTATATAACCTAGATCTCTTTTCTAGATTATTCTATTATTTATATTGCCTATATAAATGGTCTTAGGATCTTATCTTATTTGTGTGAGTGAGGTTAAGGTTAATAAAGTTTACAATTTTGTGATAAAACTTATGAGAGTAGATGAGATGCTTAATCGCCCAACTACCATTTTGTAGTTGTGATAAAATTTAAAAAATAAAAAAAAAAAAAAAAAAAGGCAATACTTGGAGGGAAACAATATCGAGTGTCATCCCAAGAGTGGTGATGATAGTTGGATGTATGATAATAAACCCTCGAGTTAATTACTACTAGAAAGGGAGCAACATTTCAAGTTAATTATTACTAGTTTGAAAATCAACCATGCCACATAAACTTGATTCCTATGAAAGACAAGATTGGGACAACATTTGAAGTTGAAGAATCGACCTTTGTTCGTCATTGAGGATTCATTGAGTTTCATGAATTACAGTGACACAATGAAGGAAGTTGATGAAATTTGGGTGTATTTTATGTTAAAGATTTTAGCATGATTCGTGGACGAATCAATTTTAAAGAAGGGGAGTTCGATGTGTATTTGAGTAGCAAGGGTCAACCCTCAAAGTCAAAACCATTTATGAATTGCCTATTTGTGGTTGTTTTAGGTTAGATGTATTAAATGCCAAAAAAATTAAAAAATAAAAAAATAAAAATAAAATAAAATAAAAAGAGAGAGATGGTAGATGTATTGGTAAGACGGCTATTTTGATACATGAGTAATTAGGTAGTATATGACACTTGGCGTGCAAGGAAATTACCAAGCTTAGTCCTCGTAAGTCATATCTTTTTAAGAGTCATTTGATTTAATTTGTTGGAATGGGTCAGAATGGATTTAAATCCATTCCATTCATTTCAGGAAAAATACACTTTAATAATTCCAACTATTAGCGATTTACTTCTAATAATCCCAACTAGGGTTTATTATCTAATATCCCAACCATGGGGTGGCAGAAAATGAGTTTTGGGGTTTCTTTTTCTTTTAAAGTTTTTTTTTATTTTGGAGCAATTACATGTTGACACATTTTTTTTTTATTTTTTTTTTTAAATCATTTAAAGTTTTTTTTTTTTATTTTGGAGCAATTACATGTTGACACTTTTTTTTATTTTTTTTTTTTAAAAAAAAAAGTTTACCCTTTTAGTAGGTTACCGGTCATTGAAACTATTAGAGGCAAATTGACCCCATAGTTGGGATTATTAGATAATAAACCTTAGTTGGGATTATTAGTAGTAAATCGCCCATAGTTGGATTATTAAAATGTATTTTTCCTTTATTTTATTGTTTGGTTAGGCTTTTTAGGTATGGAACCTCATAATATCGAAAAGGTTCTAACTCTGTCCCATCCCACTTGAATCTCACCCCCACCTCACCCCCTAAGATTCACATTCCATTTCAATAATGAAATATAACACTTACTTTAACATATATACCAAATAACTTTAAATTAGTATGGAATTTAGATCCATTCCTCCCTAGTATGAGATTTTTTTTTTCAATCCAATTTAGTTTAACAAACCAAACAGCCCTTAATGTTTTATTAGGAGCCCTACGCAGTTTTACTAGTCCCTTAGCGATGGAAATTTTACTTGTAGAAAAATGAAAGTCCCTTCGTTTCGAAATAAGTGACACACTTCCTTCTTTTTGGTCATTCTAGAATAATTAACAAACTACCATAAATGACGAGGAACCACTATTATCAAATTTTTACCATATTATTCCAGGCCCACTAGCTTTTCTCACCCCACATGTCCCTTTTTTAATAATATAAATTAAATCCACTAACTTTATTTTACATTAAACGACTCAATTTATGGTCCCCAGCTATAATTTTCATAATACATACTAGAATAAGGAAGCGTGTCAATTATTCTACAACGAAAGGAGTAGTATCTCATTATCTTTAAGACTCTTAAGAGTCCTATTTAATAAGTGTTTATTTACTATCTTACTCAGACTTATTTGATAGTTTATTCTATAATTTAGTGCCTATATATACAGCCTTAGGGAATGTTTTTAATATTTTTGTGGGTGTATTTGAGATTAAAATGTTTAAAGTTTTGTGATAAAATTTATGAGTAGATGATATGCTTATTCACCCTACCTAGGTTTCCTAATTTGATTTAGTATTTGCCCATTTGTTCAAATCCTTTAGTTTAGGTCCATTTGTATCTAATTAGCACCCTAGATTTTGTGAAGTTCGTAAGACTTGAGCAAAACCATATTAAAACAGCTTTAGAAAATTGGTATTTAATGTGGGTGTTTGTATTATAAAAATAAAGAAACAATATGTTTACCTCCAAAACTACCTCTACCCAACAACTCATTGTAGTTAGCTTTTTCCAAAACACGATGTGAAATAGTAGAACTTAGCCATTTAATAATCTATAACGGGAGTTGTTTTGCAAATTCTTGTTACAAAATGGCAAAATAATAGCCATGCCCTTGATGTGTTAAGATTTTTAATTCTCATTATGTCTATTCTTTTGTCAAACTTGGCCAAATTAATTACCAAAACAATCAAAATCCTCCCTCCTTGCGGTTGTGTTGCCACCTCACCCTCCTCCCAACTATCGCTCCACCACCCCTTCTCTTTAGTTATTACCACAACCATGGTTATAACTAAGGTATTAAAGGTCAAATTTGAACATAAATTCTTAGATTAGAAGTTTTCATAGTCGAATTTGACTATTTAAAACTATAATTAATCGTCCAAAGTATACTCTTGATTTTTCTTTTCTAATCATTAGGGATGTGGGTTTTTAGAAGGGTGTTAGCGGTTACAATTGGTACATGTGGTTTTTCAAGGCTATAAAGTTTTTTTAGGTTGGGTAGGAGTGGATTTTGGGTGGGTGGGGCATGGTTTTGAGGGATTGTAGTTTTCTAAAGAGTGCATGATGGGTTAGGGTGTTTTAAATGGTGGGGTATGGTTTATAATGAGGGTGGTTTTGGGGTGGCTAAGGGCAATTTTGCGAGTGTGTAATGTTAGTGATTACAGGCGACACTAGTGTAGGTGGAGGTGAGACAGTGCCCACGAGTGTGAAGGTGGTGATTGTGTAATGTTATGGTGGTGCATTCATTACAAAATTAAGTAAATATGGCAATAACTAAAATTTGTTGCCACCAAAAATCCGTTGCCGACTCTAGTTAGCAACGGGTTGGAAACAAAAGTTTGTTGTTGCTAAAAGACTTGTTGCCATGGGATTTTGGCTACCATTTGCACAACAATTTTTGTTGCAATATTGCATTCATTTAAATACAGTTTCTATGATGGTTGTTGTTCTTGGTGCATGCGTTGCCAACTTTGGCAACAGATTACCATGGGTTGTTGCTAAAAGTAGCAACAAATTATTAATGTTGGTTCCTAAAATTACCAACATATTTTAAATATTGGTTCCTAAAAATAGCAACAAATTATTAATGTTGGTTCCTAAAAGTACAGATTATTAATGTTGGTTCCTAAAAATAACATCAAATCATGCTATTCGGTTCAACCTGACCCATTTACCAATCCCGAACCTCACTCGGGTCAACTCGGCTCGGTTTTGCATACAAGGCTCTTTGAATCCCCACTCTCAAGAATCGCAGTTGGTAGGTGTCGAACCTCTGACCTCAAAGTCACATGGTGAAACTCTTACCAACTATACCAAGTAGTATTTGTTTACTTTTATGCATATAATTGATAATAAGTGGACGAAATATTAGAGGCGGAATTCTAAAATCTGAATTAGGGACAAAATGAAAATTTTGTCTCTAAATTAGAGACGGAATTGAAATCCGTTTCTATTTGATGTCAGAATAGCAACAAATAATAAGAAGAGTGTCTCCAAAATATTATACTTAATAATAGCTAAAAGTGACCTGCATATAAATTAACAACAAATTGTAACACAACTTGTTTCCAATGGCAATAAACTAGAATTTGATGTCATTATAGCAACAAATAATAAGAATCTCCAATGGCAACAAATAAAAATTTCGTGTCATTCATTGGTAAATGGCAACAAATAAAAATATGTTATCATCTAGCAACAATTGTTTAGACGACTCGTTTCTAATGGCAACGATTCAAAAATTCATTGTCTTTCTTTGTTTCTAAATCAATACAAATAAAATATCAGTTGCCATTGTTTGTTGTTATATGACAACAAGACAAAAATATGATGTCATCTAGTAACAACTAGTAACACAATTTGTTTTAAACAACAACAAATCAAAAACACGTAGCCATTAATTATTAAAAAAAGTAAAGCATAAAATGTCGCTTTTAATTAGGCAATGAAAAAATTTATTTTCGTTGCTATTTAGCAACGTTTTAAAAATCTATTGCCAAACTTAGTTGCTAAAAAGCTTTAATTTTTGTAGTGTATTAGTGGCATAAAGGAAGGGAATGGAAATACCATGGGGGTATGGAATTAAAGTAAAGGAGTTTGATGAAAATGAGAGGGGAAAGGTTACGATAAAAATGGCATCATAAGCAACAATTTCAATTTTTGTCCATTCTCTTTCCTCTTTCTGATTACCCCCCATACCAAACGCCCCCTAAGTCAAAGTTAATCCGTGTGTATTGAAGTTCACTATAATTCTAGATACTTTTGTGTTTACTTCTAAGGACTTTACTATCTCAATATGAAGTGTGCTTTCAAATGCTTAGAGCTGAAACACATTAATATACTGAATAGAGTACGCTATTCAAGAACAGATCATAACAAAGCTTGACATAAACAAGGAGAAAGATTGAAGGAGTTGATACTATTTGAATTAGTGGATTAATTCAGACAAAAATTACTACTAATCTTGAGTTGCTTGTAGAAAACCATGTTAGCCTTAATATTTGGAGAAAAGTATACTATTTCAACTGAAGCATCTTACTAGTTCTTAATATAATACACAGGATGACAAAAGCCTAATGGAAGAATAATCACCATTGAACAACTTATCTTAAAATTCACCCTTCAACAAATCAACTTAAAATTCAGTTTATGATAGGTAACTTCCATCTTTAAAATGCCTGTTTTCCTAAGATAAAAAAATAAAAATAAAAAAAATAAAGGAACAAGAGACCGACATTGGGGGCGATAAGAAGCCATTCAGCCCAAGTGTATGAGATCCATCGTCTTTCTTTGCTTTGTTTCCCTTTAGCAGTGGTGTGGGGTACAAAACAACAAGTCTTTTAAACAATGAAAATCATGCCCACTGTCACAAAGAATAAGGACTATTCACACAAACAAGAGGCACCTTTTTTTCCTTTTATCAAGAAACTGCCATCCCATCATAGTTTCCATCTATAAATTAAAAAAAATAATACCAAGATTAATGTTGTGTTACAGGAAAGCCTGAGACCAAATGGAGGATATGGAGTGAGATTAAAAAATAAAAAAAAATAAAGAATCTAAGACTTCTAGAGATACCAGATAAAAGCACTAGGCCTGACAGGGATTCTGCTCTGGACCAATCACTCCACTTGAAGAAAAGCATTATTTTGTATTTTTTTCAAGTCAACCTATTGACTCAATTACAGACCTTCTGTTGGCATCTTCTTCTCCTTTAGTAATGTTTGGAGTATAAGGATTAGTGTAACGAGGATCATCCTTTTAGACTCCACTCTGGAGTAATTTACTATCCATTCCTAGCACATACATCCTAATAGACTTTCAAGCTTCTAATAATGAAGAATCTTGCTTTTTGAACTTCAACTATCCTCCAGCAATGATATTATACACAACCCAACTAGACGCACTACATCCACATCTCATACCTAGTTGACTGATGAATCTCCTAATAGGGTTATGACCATTATAATCAAAGAATCAAACTGATACGATTAATTGTCTTGGTCTTCTACTCTTCTTAACTATCGGGAAACTGATAATTATATATTAGGCTACCAGACAAACAAGTACAGAACCAAGACATCTTATCAATTCTATACACTTCAAAGCTGAAATTTTATCAATGATGATTCTTTCCACTTTGTGAATGTAATTTAATCCAATAACACCGAACTTCAAAATTAACCATCTCCATCACCAAGCAATTACTACAAATAACCCCATCACAACAACCTAACAAAACACTCTTCAACAGCTTTACAAAAATTTGAAAAAAAAAAAACGACAATTAAATGGTTTACAAATACAAGCATTATAAAACACCCATTGTTGAATCACACCCATAAAACAAATTAAAGAGGCAATAAAAGTGAAATGATCAATCAAAATAACAGCGAGAAAAAAGGAGCATAATTCGTTTGGCTTACTTGTTGACATATGCTTCCACCATTGCTTTTCTTTCATGTGCAGGGATCCTTTTCCCAGTTCTACGCTTATTGAGTATTTCTTGAGCCGCAGTCGCAGCCGTACCCAAGTACCTCCGTTGCGGCCAAGCAACATCTGCAACATGCGATTCAAAATTCTCCACAGTTATTGCACACAAAAGACAAACTAATAAGAATTCACACTTCATTGCACGGAATTATGAAAAATTACCTGAGCGGAGAAGAGTGTGAAGACGGTTTCTTAGAGGAGAGAGAAGTTTGAAGTTCATGATTGTAGAACAAGAAGAAGAGATATGATGTCCGAAGTTAGGGACACAACGGCGGGAGAGCCATGGAAAATCGGAGAGATGGAGACTGAGAGTCGATCTATTGGGGTTTTCAAAGATGTTTGCTGGCCGAGTCTTGGCGGAAATCGGGAAAAGTAGTACGGAGTAGGGTCTTGTTTAATTTAACTTATTTTTACTTTCTTTATAAAAAAATAAGTTTAGACTAGAGCAAAAAAAATAAATTTATATCCGATTATTGTTTTATGTGCAATTTTTTATCGCTAAATATATTTAATTTCGTAATGAGAAAAAATTATGAAAATGAATGCCTAGGTGGAGGTCGCTTCCGAACAGTAATATCGAGGTATAATTGATATTACAACTTGATCTTAACTGAATCCTTCGGGTCGAACCCAATCGAATCACCGATCCGAGACGACGAATTAATCCAAAAGGATTTAATGAGTCTATAGAGTTTTACGAATACAGACGTCGGAAATCGAGCCTAGGGCCTCGAGACCGAGCGTCGCAAAATCACAAGCAACAAGTATGAGCGTAGCCGTAGCTAGGTTAGGCTAGCTCGTCGCAAGCCTAGGTGCACCATGTGTGTGCTAGGCGCACCATGGTGTGCTGGGGACTATCGCAGTCTAGGCGTGCCCAGGCAGCCCATCGCAAGCTAGCAGCATGCTAGCATGGGTGCCTAGGTGCGCATGGTAGCTATCGCAAGCCCCACAAGCACCAGGCAGCCCATCGCAGCTAGCAGCATGATAGCCTGGGTGCACATGAGCACTGTCGCAGCCTTAGCATCATGCTTAGGCGCGCTATCGCAGCCCTAGCATGATGCCTAGGCACCATCGCAATGCTAGGCACTGACGCATGTGCATGTGCGTGTGTGCATGCCTCGCACCAAGCAGGGCAGTGCTTGGCACTGGCTGATGCATGCTAGTGCGAGGATGCCTGGCAGCGTCGCCGAGCACGCATGCTAGGCCTTGCGTGCATAGGCTAGCTGGTTGGGATAGCAATGGCGCGAGGCTAGTGCGTGGTGCGTGGTGCGATGCGTACTGTGCATGACTAGTGTGCATGGTGCGTAGCTAGTGCATGTGCGAGTGATGCTGCAAGGTGTGTGCGTATGGTGCGAGACAAAGGGGGCCATCATGCGTGTCTCGCTAGCAGCACGCATGCTGGATATGCGAGAGTGTGCGTGGTGCGTGAGGTGTGTGCGTGGGATACTAGGGCCAGCGCCAGCACGCACGAGCGCCTAGCACTGGCACGCACCAGCGTCAAGCATCAACCAGCACTGCCTAGCTGGGATGCGAGGCTGGGCTGGTGCTGGCTGGCTGGGCTGGCTGGCACATGCTAGCTGGCGTGCTAGCTGGCAACTGCCCAACACCCCTTGTGAGTGGCGGTTTAAGGAGAGGTGGGGACCAAAGCCACCAAGCTTCCCTTGGGGAGCAAGGCAATGGTCCCCCCCATGGGATATGGTCCTCACCTAACCCATTCTCTTCTTTTGCCACTTGTTGGCTTGTGATTGCTTTTGCATAATTATTTATTTTGGAATTAAATAAATTATTGCAATTGCACATGATCCCACATTGATCATGAAAAGGGGTTTCAAGTCCCCATTCTCTATAAATACCCACTTGGTTGGGATTTTGAAAAAAACCTTGAGTGGAATTAAAAAGGCAACTCTAAGAAAAGAGTAAACCTTTAATTCGTAAAACTCATAGTTATTTTGTCCGGGTCTTGACTAACCTTCAAGACTTAGGACGCTCGGGTCGAGTCGAGGGTACGATCCATCGGAGATCTCGTCTTTTCGGGATTTTGAAGTAAGAGCTCTTTGGGAGCGAAGCACGCGTCAAAGGTATAATTCTTGTTCTTAATCTTGTTTGCTTAAGTTTATTATTCTTGTTTAATTGCTTTAATTAAGGGGCGGGTCTTGGTGGGTTTCCTTCCGCATAGTGTCGGGTCACTACGAAACCCTACACCCAGGGATTTCGAAAAACCTCGAAACATTTAGCGCCGTCTGTGGGGATAGTCGTCTGAAATAGCTAAAGATGGTCAGACACTCGGTCCTGACCAGGACTGTAGGGTTTCGTAGTGACTCACACTACGCGGAAAGGAAACCCCCCAAGACCCGCCCCGATAACTAAAGCAATTAAGACAAGCATAAACATAATTAAGCAATAATTAAAAGAAGAGAGAAAGAAATTATACCCTCGATGCGTGCTTCGCTCGCAAATCGAGCTCTTACTTTAAAAGCTCGAGCGTCACTAGTGTGAACGCCTCCAACAGCTCGTACCCACGAACCCGACCCGAACGGTCCAAGTCCCGAAGGTTAGTCGGGACCCGACCAATAAAAACTTGGAGTTTTACGAACTTAAAGGTTTTCTCACCTAATGGGAGATGCCTCATTGAGTTCTACTCAAGTATCTTCCCATATGCCCAACACTTGGGTATTTATAAGGGAATGCTACTTGATTTTACATTCTCCCACCAATGTGGGAGAATTTTGCATTTCCATCATAAAATGACAAGCAATAGATAATCAACAAGTGTCACATGGTGAGGAGAGGTTAGGTGAGGACCACCAAGGGAGGGTACTATCCCACCTTTCTCTCCAAGGCTTTGACCAAGCATTGGTCCCCACCAACACTCAAGGTCATCCCAAAAACAGCGGGTTGCCTCCCAAAAGCGCTTGTTTATAAGGTCTTTAGCTTGACCATGGTGAAACTCATTGGCTCGGTGATGGGGAAGAGAGTGTGGTGTCCACTCCTTCGTCAATGGGGTCACCAACTCGGTAATGCTTTACTCTTTGCCCGTTGACCTTGAAGGGCTCTCATCTTGCATTTTCTAACTCGACAGTGCCATAGGGATACACCTTTTTGATCTTGAATGGCCCCAACCACCTAGACCGAAGCTTTCCTGGAATAATCTCAACCTAGAGTTGAAAAGAAGGACTTAATCTCCTTCCTTGAACTCTCTCCTCACAAGGTTTTTGTCATGCCACCTTTTTGTTTTCTCTTTATATAACTTTGAACTTTCATAAGCTTCGAGACGAAGCTCGTCTAGTTCATTGAGTTGTAATAGTCTATTTTCTCCCGCTTCTTTGGCATCGAAATTTAAGCTTTTGATGGCCCAAAATGCTCGATGTTCTAGCTCAACGAGCAGGTGGCATGCTTTCCCGTAGACAAGTCTATATGGGGTTGTTCCAATTGGCGTTTTGAAAGCCGTTTGGTATGCCCATAATGCATCATCTAACTTCGCGGACCAATCTTTCCTTGTTCTGGCAACTGTTTTCTCTATAATGGACTTGATCTCTCGATTTGACACTTCAACTTGGCCACTAGTCTGTGGGTGGTAGCCAATTCCAAGCTTATGTTGCACTCCATATTTCTTCAACATTGCCTCAAATGGATGCTCCAGAAAGTGTGTTCCCCTATCACTAATCAAAACACGTGGTAAACCAAAACGAGGGAAAATAACTTTCTTGAAAAACTTACTTACCACACGAGCATCATTGGTTGGAATATTAATTGCTTCCACCCACTTTGAGACATAATCAACGGCTAGCAAGATATAACAGTTGCCATAGGAAGAGGGAAACGGACCCATGAAATCTATCCCCCACACATCAAACAACTCGACCTTGAGTATGTTGTTAAGTGGCATCTCGTTCTTCTTAGAAATTGTGCCAGTCCGTTGACACCAATCACAAGCCTTGACATAGGCATAAGCATCCTTGAACATAGTAGGCCAATAAAATCCGCATTGCAGGATCTTTGCAATCGTCTTCGAGGGGCCTGCATGTCCACAACAGGGTAAGTCATGGCAATGTGAAATAATGTTGCTTACCTCATTTTCTGGAACACATCGTCGGATCATGGCATCCGCGCATTGCTTGTATAGGAATGGATCGTCCCAAAAATATCTCTTTACCTCAGAAAGAAATTTCTTCCTTTGTTGAGAAGAGTAGCCATGAGAAATTTCTTCCTTTGTTGAGGAAATTAGCCAAGTTAGAAAACCAAGGTGATTCAGTCTGTAATGAAGCTAGTAAGTGTTCTGCAGGAAAAGAATCATCAAAAGGAATATCATCTCCATTCTTAGGGTCAAGGAGAAGATGGGAAAGATGGTCTGCAACAACATTCTCTGTCCCTTTTGTGTCCTTGATTTCGATGTCATAATCCTGTAGCTGTAGAATCCATCGAATCAACCTAGGCTTGGCATGTGTTTTGGTCATCAAGAACCTCAATGTTGCATGATCTGTATGTATGATGACTTTAGAACCTACCAAATAAGAATGAAACTTGTCAATAGCATATATAACTGCTAGCATTTCTTTTTCAGTTGTGGCATAATTCATTTGAGCAGAGCTCAAGGTCTTTTTAGCATAGTATATGGCGTGGAGCTTCTTCTCCTTCCTTTGCCCAACATGGCTCCTACCGCATAATCACTAGCATCGCACATGATTTCAAACGACAGACTCTAATCTGGGGGTTGCATGACTAGAGCAGTGATTAAAGCCTCCTTCAACCTATTAAAAGCTTCAAGACAAGCATCAGAAAAAACAAAAGGGACATCCTTGGCCAATAGCTCAGTTAAAGGTCTAGCAATATTCGAAAAATCCTTAATAAAACACTGATAAAAACCTGCGTGACCAAGGAAACTTCGAACTCCTTTTACAGAGTTAGGAGGTGGTAAGTGCTCTATGACCTCTATTTTAGCTCTATCAACTTCAATACCCTTATTAGACACGACGTGACCTAAGACAATTCCCTGTTGTACCATAAAATGGCATTTCTCCCAGTTTAAGATTAGATTAACTTCTTTACATCTTTGGAGCACCTTTTTCAAATTTGTAAGACATACATCGAAAGATGTTCCATAGACAGAGAAATCATCCATAAATACTTCCATAGAGTTTTCTATGAGTCTTGAGAAAATTGCCATCATACATCGCTGAAAGGTGGCAGGAGCCTTACATAATCCAAATGGCATCCTGCGATATGCAAAGGTGCCATATGGACATGTGAAAGTAGTCTTTTCCTGGTCACAGGGACGGATGGGAATTTACAAAAAACTTGAATATCCATCCAAGTAACAGAAAAAGGAATGCTTTGCAAACCTTTCAAGCATCTGATCAATAAAAGGTAAGGGAAAGTGATCCTTTAGGGTGGCCTTATTCAACTTTCTATAATCTATACACATTCGCCATCCTGTGACAGTTCTAGTGGCGACTGGCTCACCCTTGTGATTCTTGACAACGGTCATACCTCCCTTCTTTGGTACTACTTGTACAGGGCTAACCCACTTACTATCAGAGATAGGGTAGATTATACCTGCAGCAAGCAATTTCATAACCTTTTTTTAACTACCTCCATCATATTAGGATTAAGTCTTCTCTGAGGTTCTACTGAAGAGGCATGATCGTTTTCAAGAATGATCTTATGCATACAGAAAGAAGGATTAATGCCCTTGATATCATCAATGGTGTACCCAATGACACTTTTATATGTTTTCAGAACGTTGAGCAATTGCTCCAATTCTGTGTCCTTGAGTTCAGCATTGACAATAACAGGATATGAATTATTTGGACCAAGATATGCATATTTTAAGTTAGAGGGGAGGGGTTTCAACTCTACCTCGGGAGGCTTAGAACTCTCCCCAATGCTCATTACTTCCAATGTCGCTCTGATCGGGTTCTGATTTGGATCGGCCTTTGCTTCATCAAGTAACCTAGTATACTCCTTAGACTGCCAATCTCCATTATCATCTTCCTTCCCTAATAACACTTGTTCAAGAGCATCATCATTTTGATTCAAGGGAAGTTGCTCATTCTGCAGCTCATCGAGCACATCAACCTGACAAACAGTGTCTCCCATAGAAGGAGCACCCATAACATTTAAAAGTGAGTATTCCAATTTCTCATCACCCACTTCAAAAGTAATCTTACCTTTCTTCATGTCTATAATTGCACCTGCAGTAGCTAAGAAAGGTCTACCTAGTATGATAGGAACATTCACATCCTCATCCATCTCCATCACAACAAAATCACATGGAATGAAAAACTTACCTACTTGGAGGGGTACATCCTCAAGTACACCCAAAGGAAACTTCACTGACTTGTCTGCAAGTTGCAGAGATATGCTTGTGGGTTTGAGTTCACCCATCTGCAGCTTCTTGCATATAGACAGTGGCATGAGGCTCACACTTGCACCTAGATCACATAGTGCCTTGTTGATCTCAATATCTCCAAGCTTCACTGGAATTGAATAGCTACCTTGATCTCCTAATTTCTTAGGGAGAGTGTTTTGCAAAATAGCACTGCACTCTGCATTCAAAGCAACTGTAGTATTCTCTTCTAATTTCCTCTTGTTAGATAGCATATCTTTTAAAAATTTTGCATAAGAAGGCATCTTAGATATGACATCTAGGAATGGAATATTAATATGAAGATTTTTAAGAACATCGAGGAACTTACTGAACTTTTTCTCAAGTTTAGCTTGTGCTAATCTTTGAGGAAAAGGAACCTTAGGCATATACGAAGCAGGTGGCTTTGGTGGTGCTTCCTTTGATGCTTCCTCGACCCTAGCATCATCTACTTTCTTCTCACTTGCACCCACTTCTTCAATGAACTCTCTTGATGGCTCCTAGGTAGGAGGATCTTCCAACTGCTTTCCACTCCTCAGGGTGACGACATTTATTTGGCCTTTTTGAGATTGTTCAGTTTGGCCCGGGAAGGTTCCTGGAGTCTTTAAGGCTTGGCTAAATTGGTTGGCCAATTGGCTTATCTGATTCTCCATAAGTTTACCCTGAGCTTGCAACTGTTGGATAGAGCTATTTTGATGTTGGATGGCACTGTTTGTTGCGGTTATAAAGCTCTCTAATGTCACCTCTAGGCTTGATTTCTGAGGTTGTTGTTGCATTGGTTGGTGGGCATTGGGTGTTTTCTGTTGGAAACCAGGTGGTGGTTGGTTGTAGGTGTTGGGTGGAGGTGGTGGTGGAGGGTTTTGTTGTGCTTGGGAATTTTTGTATGAGAAGTTAGGATGGTGTTTCCATCCTTCATTGTAGGTGTTGGAATAAGGGTCATAAGGCCTCTTTGGGTTAGAGGAGTAGAAAGCATTGGCTTGCTCGATTGACATCTCTTCCGTATTCTGCGAAATCTGTGGGCAATCTCGAGCAACATGACCCTGCACATTACATAACTGACACAACTCCTGTGGGGTGTTAGAAGTTTCTGCTTGGAACTTATCAAACTTGCTTGTTAGTGCCTGCACAGAACTAGTTAGCATAGTTAAAGAATCAACATCAATTTTACCTCCCTTTTTCACAGTGTTTCGGCCTCCAGGATGATAGTTATCATTGGCCGCCATCTTCTCTATGAGCTCCCTAGCTTCAGTGGGGTTCTTTGTCAAGAGAGAACCTCCTGACGCAGCATCTATGTAAATACGGAATTCATGAGTCATGCCATTGTAAAAGGTCTGCATCAAAATCCAATCTGGAATGCCATGGTGAGGGCATTGTCTCTGCAATCTTTTAAATCTCCTCCAAGCCTCATAGAGAGACTCATCATCTGACTGCTTAAAAGTTTGTAGGTCATTCCTCAATCTTGCAGTCTTCTCATTCCCTAAAAACTTCACTAGGAAGGCCTTCACTAACTTTTCCCATGTATCGAACGAGCCAGTGCCTTCATCTCTTAACCACTCCTTTGCCCTGTCCCGAAGTGAGAAGGGGAAAAGGCGTAGTTTGATTGCATCATCTGTAACACCATTCAACTTCATAGTATCACATTTCTCCAAAAAACTATCAATATGACTTACTTGGCAATCATGTGGTAGCCCTGCGAATGAATCATTGGAGATGAATTGGATGAATTGCGGCTTGAGCTCGAAGTGCTGAGCCATTACAGGTGGTCTTATGATGCTAGAAAGGACTCCGGTAGTCGTATCAGGAATACCGTACTCCAAAAGGGATTTCGTTGGTTGGTCTACCATGTTTCTCCTACGTCGATTTCTTGTTCTCCTTCTTCTTATAGTTGCCTCGATCTCAGAATCAAATGGTTCAAGATCTTCTGAACCCGAGCGTCATGTGGGAATGCACAAGAAAAACTAGAGAAAAAGTATAAAAAACACAAGAGAGAATAGCCGAAGCAACTAAATAAGCTTAGCAAAAACGAATCACAAATAATCTAATGAAATCGTTAGTCCCCGGCAACGACGCCAAAATTTGGTAGGCGTGTCGTGTACCTATCAAAAATAACCTAACAGACCAATACTAATGTAGACTGGCAAGTAAGGGTCGGATCCCAAGAGACTAAGGTTTAGAAATAATTAATTAGACTCGAATTTCTACTAAGCAAGAATAAATTATAATAAATTATCTAAGGAACTAAATATGAAAAGAATTCAAAAATAAACTAAATGAGATGATTAAATCAAGTACTTAAAACATCCAAGATCTAGTTTCACCACAATTATTAAAAGAAACAATAACAATCATAAATATGGAAAACATAAATGAAAAGCAAATATAATTGAAGGAAAATGAAGTAGAAGTGAATGCCAAGGATTCTTCAATTGAAAGGAATTAAATTGTTGAAGAAAAATGCTCAAATCTTGTGCTGGGAATTAAAATTGCTTCAAAATAATATACTAAAATTCTAGAAAGAGAAAGAGGAATAATGGAAAACTGAAAAACGTTTCTAATGATAATTACAAGAGGTATTTATACCCCTTAAGACCTAGAAAAGATAAAAAATTAAATCGGAGATGCGCCATAACTGTGCCCGGTCTGCCCGGGCTGTGCCTGCCCGATCGAGCACTTGGGATTAAAGTCGCGAAAATTGTTTCAGCTGGAGTTCTTCTTCGCCCGGTCCAACCGGGAAGGTTGAGCCCGATCGGGCACGAGACCAAAGTCATCCTGCTGCCTTCTCTTGAGCTCCGTAGCAATGCCAAGCTTCTTCTACCATGCGCCCGGTCTGACCGGGCATGGGCTGCCCGATCGGGCGCTTGGCATAGATGACACAAATCGACTTCTTTCTTCATAGCTTCCATCAACCTGAGTTCACTGCTGCGCCCGATCTGACCGGGCATGTAGAGCCCAATCGGGCACAGCTATAAACTTCGCTTTTCTTGCTCTTTCTTCTCGGTCTTGGTTCGTTGTTTAGCTTGCTTATACGTTCTCGTCCACTAACATCTCCAAATCGCTCTAAACATGTCCGAATTGTCCGGTAAACTCCAAATTCCTGTAAAACTCATAAAAGTACACCGAACACACTAGAGAAGAGAATATTAGTGGGAAATGGCTCAAAAGAGCCTAAAACCATGCAAAAACGTAGTGAAAATTCGGGAAAATATATGTATAAAACGTGTATATCATTCTCTCTGAAGGCCGGCTGACTCTCTCTCTTTCTGAACTTTGGAAAATGACGAAATGAGGGGGGGGGGTGAACGGCTATATAAAGGAGGGTAATACGAAGGGTCATTCCAGCAAACTCCCCTAGAAGGCGAACGGTTATTGCTGTTAGCCAATGATTGGGTGACAAGTGTCACAGATGCCACGTGGCCTGCCACGTCACATCTGTGAGGGGCAAATGTTTAGGGTAAAAATACCCTATGCCACGTGGCCTAATCAGTGTGTTACACGTGTCACCTTCAGAGTGGTTCATAAGAACCAATCCCCTCTGGACACGTGGCACCTGCTTCCAGACCCTATAAATAGGGAGATGTTTCCCCATTGGAAACCATTCACATTCAATACCAACCAACCGAGCACATTCAGTGCAGTTCATTTACTCCTAATCTCGTAATTCGAGAAGATCATTAATTTCTGCATTTATTACAGACTCCATTCCGGTTCTAACTTGATCATTGGAGGAGGAACTCCCCCATCCGGAGTCTCCGTTGTTTTGCAGGTACAGACGTCCGGATCCTAGTCTTGGTGTTGTAACTCTCCTGAAGGACATAGAAAACCCCGAAACACCCATCATCAGCCTAAGGTGAAGTGCACCTGAAAGGTAAGCTCTCTCTCTCTCCTCTTATTTTCTTTTCTCCTTAATATTTCCCCTTCCCCTTTATTTTAATTATACCTAAGGTGAAGTGCCATCATCTTTTTTATTTCTAATTAAATCTACCCTAAATCTAATTATTGTATTTGGGTTTTATGATGATTTTATGATGTTTAATGGTAAGTATTTTGTATATAAATTTTCATATTTGGTTTTGAATTAAAAAGCCCCAAATTGAAAACCCTAGGTTTCTAAATTAAGGTATATTGATGGAATTTGATTACAGGTGATTTAAATTATTGGAATAAGTGTTTTAAAACACATTACAACAATTTTTAATGGTTTAATAGAGTTGGAATTTTTATATAAAGGTTATAATTTGGTTTCTTGAAAGGATTTTTAATTACCCATCAATTGGGAATAAAAGTAAGGGTTTTTAATAAAATTTCAGCTTATTTTAGAGGGTTTATGAGTGATTTAAAGAGAGTATATACTGCTGGAAATTTGTGTTAAAGAGGTATTAATACTTCTTTATAATTTTGGTTTGTAGGAGACTTCCAAGTGAGTGATTTTATTTAGTCGTGGCGATTTTGAGATCATATTCAAGGTACGTTCACGTGCTTGGTAATGGTTTAAGTGTGTAAAAGCATGCTCGACTTTGTTTAAATAATTCCAAGTAGTATCATGATAGGTATTGGTTGGAATTTGGTGATTTGTTTGGCGTTGGTGAATTATTTGAGATGTATGAATTGTTTATGGTGAATTGGTGATTGGAATTAATTATATCGGCATGTTAAATATGAACCACACTTTTACTATTGCCATGTTAGAGAACATGTTTAATTAAACTAAATGTTAAATTTTGTTTGGAATATGAAAAGGGAATTTTATGATGGTTCATATAATTTTTATTGATGCTATAAGCATGAGGAAGGAGCTAATTAAGTGTCTTAGTACACATGGATAAATTATATTGTGGTGCCTACGTGCACTTAAGGTGTTTCTAATACCGAGGGATAGGATTTGTGGTGTTCTATGCGCCTAAGGTGTTATTTAACACCGAGGTAGTTTAAAAAAGGGTTCAACATATAATTTATGTGGTCACTAATTATTCAAGAATTAAATTGGTAAGTTTGATTGCTTAAATTAAGTATAATGTTTGGTTGTGTTGCGTTTGGGAGTCATCACCAAGTCTAATAAATATGTAAACAATGTAAAGTGAAAGAGATTACGCATCAAAACTCTTGGAACGTATATACCTTGAATATGAACATATGAGGGGAGTTATGGGGTTTTATATTTAACCATAACTTCTACTGGGAGTACAGAATGCTGTATTTTCCTTTATATTTATTCTATGCGCAGGACGTCCAGTCACTTCATGTGACATTTGCCTATCTAGTTAGCTCCCGGTGTAGTTTACCTCGATTTATTTGAGGCAGGGATTTGGTGGGAAACCCGTTCGATGCGTAATCAAATTAAATAAGCGATTTATTTATTTGTTGGTTGGTCGTTTTATATGTTGAATGTTTGTGTGCTTGTAAACAGGTGCAATATGGTAAGTTGTGTGTTGATAGGATGAAAGCATGTTAGTGTGTTTTACTACGCTTATGTACTCATCATTGTTGATTGTGTGTTTGTATGTTTGTTTGGCCTTGTCTTTACCTTGGTCCTACGACGACCCATTTCTAATGGTGAGTAGTGGGGACAAGTAGAGATATGCTTTTCAGGTGATGAAGCATTTGCATGATGGGAATGGGTGAAAAGCTAATAATGCTTAGTTCCTATAGGAATATGATATGTTTAATTACTTTGAATTTTATATATATTATTGTGATGGTAATACTAACGCAAAAGATTTTTTAGTATTGTTTGGTTTTAATGGCCTACCATGGTTCCAAGTTGTAGGTTGACTTAGTTTGACTTTTTAAAAGTTGACTTGTTTTAAATGATTTTAAAAGGTAGTATTGCGCTGTGTGTCTTTGATATTTGCCTTAGCCGTTTTACGGTGGCGGTAATGTCTTAGATTTTCCTATTTTGTATTTCAAAAAGGGCAAAACAGGTATTTTAAAGGATAGGAATTTCTAGGGTGCTACAAAGTGGTATCTCGGAACTTTGGTTGAGATTTTTATTACCACTAAAGCCAAAAATGTGTTTTAAAGTGTTTTGTTTTAAACTTGGCCAAGTGCTTATTTAATTAAGTTATTTTTTTTTAAAAGAGAGTTACTTTCAATTATTTTAATTTTTGGAAACCGGAAAATTTATTTACTTATTTATTTTTATGAAAAATCCGAATTTTTTTTTATTTGACAACCGAATTTTTTTTATTTATGTAGGGTGTCCGAATTTTTGTTAAAATAGCTGAATATTTTTGGGCATTTTTCGAGTTTATTTTTGAAAATTAATTTTAGAAGAAGAGTCAAAAATATTTTTGGTTTGTTCATTTTGTAGGAAAGCAAGGATTGAGGTAAGTATTATATGTTAAAATCTTTTACAAGAATGTTGGTGAGCTTGGGTAGGAAAGAATTTGGGCATAGAAGTTAGAAATAATCATGTTCTTGTATGCATTAAATTTTAGGTTGTGATGTTTGATCATGTGGATTCATAAAGTGAAATCATGAGATATATGATTAGAATAAGTGAAATTGTTTGATTAAACATTGAACCTAATCCATGCAAGAACTATATTGTTTCTATTTTCTTTGGGAAGGGAATTCTTTTGTAAAAATTTTCCTGTACAGGATGCCAATTCTTCCTAGTAAATTTTCCCAAATTGGTACTCTAATCAAGAAAGACTATGAACATCCGTTTGACTGTGTCAACAAAGTTCAATTCTATTGTGCCCACATGAGCAATGTCTTAGGAAACAAGCACTATGACCTTCCTGATCGTGTTTCTGCTATGATTATTCACTGTCTTCCAGATGAACCTCCATATCTTGCTGTCAAAGCAAAATTTTCTGATTTCTATTTACCAGGGGACATCCCAAACTACTCTAAATATAAAAATTGCTATGGACAGTGGTACCCAGATTACAGATACTTGATTTCATACCTTGTTAAGGTTGAAAAAGAGTATTGCCAGCACTTACAAATTCCATATCCCAACTATTACTATGAAATCCCGACAAGGAATAATTCCCCTTCCATTAGTCATCAGTTAGGAAGTTCTTCTCCCACTTAAGGTAATCAAACGGAGACATATGTCAGATGTAGGGCAAGAAGGAGAGAGGATGGATTAGAGTAACCATACTTCCGATAGTTCCATTATGGAAATTCCAAATCCAAATCCATCATCAACTCCAATTATAATTGATATTTCATCTGATGATGAGGAAGATGAAGATTTTGTCCAAGTAGAGCAAGAACCAGAGTCACCTGAACCAATGGAGGAAGATGATGCCTTTGAAATCGATCTTGGAAGCTACAACTAATCTACCAACAAGAAGGATAATGTTCAAAAGGGCTAGATTTTTGTAGTTTCAATTCTTTTAGGGTTCTTAGATTCGTTTCCGCATTCTAATTATTCCAGTTTCAGTAGAGTAATTAGTGGCATGTCCACAGTGAGTTTGTAAACTTATGTAGTTACATAAGTTATTCAATTTATATTCCTTTTTCTTTTCAATTTCACAATTTTTTTTTAAATAAAATAACGAAAAATCGCAAACTGAATCGACGCGAGCCGCGGGCGCGGGGGCATCGGCCACGGGCGCGGGTGTCGCAGCCGCGGGCGCGGATAACCATGCCACGGGCGCGGAAAGGAAGGGTTGCAACTCGTCCTTAGAATCTGGAGAAGGCTGGTGCTCTCCCTTGTCTACCGCGGGCGCGACACTTCACGGAGAGGGTTCTCCCAAACCGTACACTCTAATTACTAACGAATCATTCATTTCTTCCTCAAATCATTTATTTCGTATCACTACTCCATTAAGCCATTCCTTACTCAAAAAAAAAATCCAATGATTTATTTCTAAACTCGGGGAATCCATGGGAATTATTTTTATTTATAAATGTGATGCTTTATTAAATGCTTTATTTATAAATCAATATTTGGTTGACAAAGCTACGAATTTTGGGAATATTAAATTCTAATTTGTTAGCTTAAAATCTAATGTGTATATGTCAAGGGTGTGAGTTAGTTGGATAAGTGTCTAACTAGAAAGCTAGCCAAGACCGTATTTAATAAAGACCCCTTTGTGTTAATTCAGGTGAAGAAATATGGCAGGAGGGAGTGGTATCAACAATAATGGAGGAGAGCTAAGTGAAGTTGTGAGACAATTGATAGTTGTTGCCCAACAGTTGGCAAGGAACTCAACCAATAACAGAGATGCTCAGGGAGAGCTATTTAAGAAGGTGGCGCAGAGCAAGCCACAAACCTATCAAGGAGAACCTGATCCAACTATACTGGAAAACTGATTGAGGGAGTTTGAGAAACTGTTCGGGGCAGTTTGGTGTTCTAGGAACTCAAAAGTGGCTGTGCTACTTACTATCTTAGGGGTGAAACTGACCTTTGGTGGCAGCAAACTGAAGCTACCATTAGGGTAATACTTGGATTTGACCGGACTATGTTTCAGGAGAAGATTAGGGATAAGTTTTACCCTAGCTTCTTACAAAAACACAAGGTTGAGGAATTTTCCAACCTTGTGATGGGGAAAATGTCAGTCACTAAATACTACACCAACTTTATTGAGCTGTCATAATTTGCTAAGGAGTCTGTTTCTACAGAAAAGTCTAAGGCTAGGAAGTTTGAGAGTGGCCTCACTACTGATTTGAAGTTAAAGCTGTGTGGTCAAGTTTTTGAGACCTTGGATGAAGTGTATGGGAGAGCTACACATTTTTGTGCGTTGGAGTTGAAGAAAAAGAAGAAGCTAGCTGATATAGAAGGGAAAGAAAAGAGAAAGGAGATGAACCAACATGCTAGAAACCCACAAGGTAACCAGAACAACTTTAAGAAGCAAAAGTACCACCATAACAACAATAACTTTGGTAACAACAATAATTTCCAAGGTAACAATCGTCACGGGGGAAGAAACTTTAATAATGGGGCTAGAAACTCTCCTTAGGGAAATAACAAGGGAGCACAAGAGAATGCAGCGAAACCCAACAATAATAATGGAAACAACCAACAGAAAGGTGGAGCTGCAGGAAAGTTGAATGTTATGAGTAGGCATGAAGCTGATTCCATTAAAGATGTTATCACTGGTACCTTTTATATTAACTTTATTCCTGTTAAAGTCTTGTTTGATTCTGGTGCAACTTTTTCTTTCATTTCAAAGGCCATTGTTTCAAAATTATCAAACTGTTTGAAAATAGTAGATAAGCTAGATTTTCCTATAGTTATTCCTATGGATGGGCTAGTAAAATGTAATAAGACCTGTAGAAATGTACCTTTAGAAATCGAAGCAAAAGTGTTTTTGTTGGATCCCATTGAGTTCGGATTGAGTGACTTTAATGTCATTTTGGGAATGGATTGGTTAAGCAAGTATAGTGCAGAGATTAGTTGTCGATCGCAAAAAGTAAAAATGAGTACAGCTGATAACGAATTGGTGACATATTGGATGCAGGTTGAAACCAAGTGGCCAAGGATCATATCTGTGCTAAAATTGGCAAAGTATATTAAGAAGGGGCATCCGGTTTATTTTTGTAGTGTGAGGAATATGGAACACGAAGAGACAACTAAGCCCAAGGAAATAGAAGTGGTAGGTGAATTTCTGGATGTGTTTCCATAAGAGATTCCTGGAATGCCACCCAAAAGGGAAATTGATTTCACAATAGAGCTAGTTCCAGGAACAACACCAATTTCCAAGGCACCTTACCGGATGGCACATGTAGAAATGAGTGAGTTAAAGGAGAAATTGTAGGATTTGTTAGAAAAGGGATATTTAAGTCCAAGTGCATCGCCTTGGGGAGCGCCAGTATTATGTGTGAAGAAGAAATATGGGAGTATGAGGTTATGTATTGATTATAGGGAGTTGAATAAGGTCACCATAAAGAACAAGTACCCATTACCCAGGATTGATGACCTATTTGACCAATTGAGAGGCGCAATTGTGTTTTCTAAGATTGATCTGAGGTTTGGATACCATTAATTTAGAATTGCAGATGAACATATTCCCAAGACTGCATTAAGAACAAGATATGGGCATTATGAGTTCACAGTAATGCCTTTTGGTTTGACGAATGCTCCAGCAATTTTTATGGATTTGATGAATATGGTGTTTCATCCATTTATGGACAAGTTTGTGGTAGTGTTCATAGATGATATATTGGTGTATTCTAAAAGTAAAGAAGAACATGTAGAACATTTGAGGTCAGTTCTGCAAACACTAAGGGAAAACAAGCTTAATGCAAAGTTCTCCAAGTGTGAGTTTTGGTTGGATAAAGTAGCGTTTTTAGGCCATTTTGTGCCTAAAAATGGGGTAGAAGTGGATCTAGAAAAGATTGAGGTAGTGAAGGGTTGACCTACGCCAAAAACAGTGTCTGATGTAAGGAGTTTCTTAGGTTTCACAGGGTATTATAGGCGTTTTGTGAAAGATTTCTCAAAGATTGCTAAACCTATGACCTTTTTAATGAAGAAGGAAAAGAAGTTCGAGTGGGATGACAAATGTGAAGAGGCATTCCAACTCTTGAAGCAAGCTGATCACAGCGCTAGTGCTTAGACTGCCAGATGATAGTGGTATTTATGATGTATACAGTGACGCATCTAAAAATGGTCTAGGATGTGTACTTGTGAAAAATGGGAAGGTGATTGTGTATGCATCAAGGCAGTTAAAGACTCATGAAGTAAATTACCCTACTCATGACTTAGAATTAGCTGTAATCATTTTTGCGCTAAAGATTTGGAGGCACTACTTGTATGGAATGAAATGCAGAGTTTATACAGACCATAATAGCTTAAAATACATTTTCACTAAGAGGGATTTAAATTCATGCCAAAGAAGATGGCTAGAGTATACGACGAATTATGACCTAGACATACAATATCATGAGGGGAAAGCAAATGTAGTTACAAACGCTCTAAGTCGTAAGACCAGTCATGGACTAAATACTTTAATAGTGGCTGATGAGTTATGTAGAGAAATGAGGAAAATGAATCTGGAAGTTGTAGAACGGGCGGTGCCAACAGGTATAATTGCAAATTTAAGTATCCAACTAACAATATTTGATGAGAAAAGGAAAAATCAAGCAGGAGATGTAAAGTTGGATAGGATTCGTAAGAAAATAAAGCAAGGAAAAGCTACGGATTTTAAAATTCATGAAGATGGGAGCTTAAGGTACAAGGGTCGTTGGTGCGTACCACAAAAATGTGAGGAGGTAAAGAGAAAGTTGATGGAAGAGGGTCACAATACACCATACTCAGTACACCCGGGAGGGGACAAGCTATATAAAGACTTGTAAGAAATGTATTGGTGGCCCAGAATGAAGAATGAAGTTGCGAAATTTGTGGCAAAGTGTCTAACTTGTCAGAAAGTAAAGATAGAACACAAAAGACCACAAGGGACTGTGCAACCATTGGAAATTCCTGGATGGAAATGGGATTGTAAATCATTGGACTTTGTGACTTGCCTCCCAAAGACAAAGAATGGAAATGACACCATTTGGGTAGATAGACTTACAAAATCTACAGTGTTTATACTAATGAAGGAAACCTGGAAGATGGAGCAACTTGCAAAAGCTGACATCAAAAATGTTGTGAAGTTACATGGAGTTCCAAAGGATATTGTGTCTGACAAAGATTCTAGGTTTCTTTCAATGTTCTGGAATAGTGTGCACGCAGGAAAACTTTGGTACAAAACTTAAGATGAGTACAGCATTTCACCCTGCCACAGATGGGCAAACTGAGAGAACCATTCAAACCTTAGAAGACATGTCGAGGGCTTGTGTTATAGATTTCCAAGGGGGATGGGAAGATAGCTTGGACTTAATTGAATTTTCCTATAATAATAACTATCATGCAAGCATTGGCATGGCTCCATTTGAGGCATTATATGGAAGGAAGTGTCGTAGTTCAATCTGTTGGAACGACATAAGTGAAACAATGATTTTAGGGCCTCAAATGATCGAGGATACAATTAAACAAGTAAAGGAGATTCAAGCTAAGATTCAAGCGGCGCAAGATCGCCAAAAGAGCTACGCGGATTTGAAGCGTAGAGAGGAGGAATTTGAGGTCGGTGACAAAGTATTGTTAAAGTTGTCAACAATGAAAGGTGTAATGAGATTTGGAAAGAAATGAAAGCTTAGCCCAAAGTATATTGGTCCATATTAGTTACTGCAAAAGATAGGCAAAGTAGCTTATAGGCTAGCCTTACCTATGGAGCTAAGTAAAGTGCATGATGTATTTCATGTATCTCAGTTGAAAAGGTATATCCCTGATAAGTCACATGTGCTACAACCTGAACTATTGAGTTAGATCAAAGCTTAACTTATGAGGAAAAACCTGTCAAGAGTCTTGATAGTAAAGTGCGTAATACACGCAATAAGGAAGTTAAGATTGTAAAAGTGCTATCGTCTAACCAAGAGTATGAAGAAGCAACTTGGGAAGACAAGGATGAGATGAAAAAGAAGTATCTAGAGTTGTTTGAGGTATGTTGAATTATGGGGACGTAAGTCGTGCTCTTTAAAGGGGGTAGAATGCAGTAGAATTTTGCGCTTTTTCCCTATATTTTCAGTTATTTTTGTGCTTTTTGCACATTTTTAACGGTTATTTCGAGAAATTTTGATTTCAAAGTGATGCTAAAGGAAAAAGTATGACAAAAGAGTACAACAATATAATACAAAGTGAGGAAAAAAAAGTAGAATTTCGTTTCCCAAGTTTCGGGACGAAACTTCTTTTAAGGGGGGGGGGGGGTTGACTGTAATACCCCATATTTTTATACGTATTTTAATTTAAATAAGTATTTCTTAAAATATTTAAATAATTCAAAATGAATTATTTAGGGTTTTTCATTAATTTAGAAAGAACTATTTTGATTAAAAGTTTATTTTTAATTATTTAATAATCTTGAAAATGTTTTATTTATGATTTGAAAATATTGGGGCATTTTATTTTACATAAAGATAATTTTTAAAGTCAATGGTATTTAAGGAAAGTCAAACTACAAGTTTGATTAGGAAAGGGATCATTAAAGGTAGTAAAGGAATTTTAAGTAGGAGGGATATTGCGATGGGGTATAAATACCCATCATAAGCCTAAGGTGAAGTGCACCCATAGGTAAACTCTCTCTCTCCTCTTATTTTCTTTTCCCCTTAATTTTTCCCCTTCCCCTTTATTTTAATTTTAACGTTTTAATCACCACACAAACACCACACACCGGCTGCCACCACCACCGGCACACACCAGCAGTGGCGGCTACCAGGCAGGCGCGCGACAGCCGCTCAGTCCCAGTGGTTCGTGTGCCCCTTTTCAAAAATAAAAAATTATTATTATTCATTCTTTTTTATTTCTAATTAAATCTACCCTAAATCTAATTATTTTTTTTGGTTTTGTGATGATTTTATGATGTTTAATGATAAGTATTTTGTATATAAATTTTCATATTTGGTTTTGAATTAAAAAGCCCCAAATCGAAAACCCTAAGTTTCTAAATTAAGGTATATTGATGGAATTTGATTGCAGGTGATTTAAATTATTGGAATAAGTGTTTCAAAACACAATTACAGCAATTTTTGGTTTAATAAAGCTTGAATTTTTATATAAAGGTTATAATTAGGTTTCTTGGAAGGATTTTTATTTACCCATTAATTGGGAATAAAAGTACGGGTTTAAAATAAAATTTCAGCTTATTTTAGAGGGTTTATGAGTGATTTAAAGAGAGTATATATTGCTTGATATTTGTGTTAAAGAGGTATTAATACTTCTTTATAATTTTGGTTTGTAGGAGACTTCCAAGTGAGTGATTTTATTTAGTCGTGGCGATTTTGAGATCATATTCAAAGTACGTTCGCGTACTTGGTAATGGTTTAAGTGTATAGAAGCATGCTAGGCTTTGTTTAATTAATTCCAAGTAGTATCATGATAGGTATTGGTTAGAATTTGGTGATTGTTTTGGTGTTGGTGAATTATTTGAGATGTATGAATTGTTTATGGTGAATTGGTGATTGGAATTACTTATATTGACATGTTGGATATGAATCACACTTTTATTATTGGCATGTTAGAGAGCATGTTTAATTAAACTAAATGTTTAATTTGGTTTGAAATATGAAAAGGGAATTTTATGATGGTTCATATAATTTTTATTGATGCTATAAGCATAAGGAAGAAGCTAATTAAGTGTCTTAGTACAAAGGGATAATTTATATTGTGGTGCCTATGTGCACTTAAGGTGTTTCTAACACCGAGGGATAGGATTTGCGGTGCTATCTATGCGCTTAAGGTCTTATTTAACACCGAGGTAGTTTAAAAAGGGGTTAAACATTTAATTTATGTGGTTACTAATTATTCAAGAATTAAATTGGTATGTTTGATTGCTTGAATGAATTATAATGTTTGGTTGTGTTGCGTTTGGGAGTCATCACCAAGTCTAATAAATATGTAAACAACGTAAAGTGAAAGAGATTACGCACCAAAACTCTTGGAACGTATATACCTTGAGTATGAACATATGAGGGGAGTTATGGGGTTTTATATTTAACCATAACTTCTACTGGGAGTACAGGACGCTGTACTTTCCTCTCTATTTATTCTATGCGCTGGACGTCTAGTCACTTCATGTGACATTTGCCTACCTGGTTAGCTCCCGCTGTAGTTTACCTCGATTTATTTGAGGCATGGATTTGGTGGTAAACCCGTTCGATGCGTAATCAAATTAAATAAGCAATTTATGTATTTGTTGGTTGGTCGTTTTATATGTTGAATGTTTGTGTGCTTGTAAACAGGTGCAACTTGGTAAGTTGTGTGTTGATAGGATAAAAGCATGTTAGTGTGTTTTACTACGCTTATGTACTCAGCATTGCTGATTGTTGGTTTGTATGTTTGTTTGGCCTTGTCTTTACCTTTGCCCTACGACGACCCATTTCTAATGGCGAGTAGTGGGGACAAGTAGAGTGAAGCTTTTCAGGTAATGAAGCATTTGCATGATGGGAATGAGTGAAGAGCGAATCATGCTTAGTTCCTTTAAGAATATGATATGCTTAATTACTTTGAATTTTATATATTTTATTGTGATGGTAATACTAACGCAAAAGATTTTTTAGTATTATTTGGTTTTAAGGGCGTACCATGGTTCCAAGTTGGAGGTTGACTTAGTTTGACTTTTTAAAAGTTGACTTGTTTTAAATGATTTTAAAAGGTAGTCTTCTGCTGTGTGTCATTGATATTTGCCTTAGCTGTTTTCACGGTGACGGTAATGTCTTAGATTTTCCTATTTCTTATTTCAAAAAGGGCAAAACAAATATTTTAAAGGATAGGAATTTCTAGGGTGTTACATCATCAATTTCGATTCAATAGCAAATTTCGAAACAATACCCCCCCCTTGGATTAATTATGATGGTTTTATGCCATTTATGTGAATTTCGCACAAATTATTGGGTGCAGCTTGCCACACCCAATAGTTTGTTTATGACTTACTACTTCTAAAAAAAATTGTTAATTACAATCCCTAATTCAAATAAATTCTACCGATTACTACCTAATTGTTTTCTCCCGAAACTTAAGGCAAAAATGATGTCACTTTTCTAGTTTTTATTTTTCGAAAGGTGTTAAGCCAAGCATTTTATTAAATCATATCTAGCTCCGCCAAGGTAATAATCCCTTGCAGAAAAGTACCAATACACACTCTTTCCGAACTACAACCCGTCTCCCATCTAGCCACCATATGAGCGACGATGTTACATGCTCTCTTAACATACGAAATATTAAAAGACTCGAAAGATAAGCTATCGTGTCTAATATCATCATAGACTAAATGGATCGAAGTTACGCCTTGACTTTGTCTTCGAATTGCTTGTACCACATTCTTTGCATGCATCACTCTCCACCCATATGTTGCGGTATCCTTGTCTCTTGGCAAGTTGCACCCCAAATTGAATGACTCTAGCTTCTACAACCTCTGCTTCTACACCCATATGTACTCCCTATACAGACATCTGCTACAAGAAGTTCACCTCTTGTTGGGTTTCGTAGTGTCCGACGCTACACGGAATGAAACACGCCCAAAACTCGCACACTAATTAATGTAACTAAACATGCAATCACATAATTAAACAACAAAAGAGAGAGAGAGAAAGACGACCATACCCTCGACGGGTGCTTTGCTCCTATAGAGCTCAGACTTCAAAGCCTTAGCTCCGCAAGTGCGTGAGCCTCCGACAGAGTCCACCCTCGAATCCCGACCCGAACGGACCCTACCCCGAAGGTTAGTCGGGGCTAGACCAAAAAAATACTAGAGTATTACGAACTTAAAGATTTTCTCACCTATAGGGAGATGCCTTATTGAGTTCAAGTCAAGTACTTTTTCCCAAACCCAAAACTTGGGTATTTATAAGGAAGGGAGCCCTGATTTCTCATCTCCTTTCAATGTGGGAGAATTGCACTTTACCTAATTTAATTTAATCCAAAAACAAATTAAAAGGCAAATCAATCAACAAGCGCCAAGTGGCATATGGAGAGCATGGGTAGGTGAGGACCACCAAAAGGGGGGACCAAAGCACCACTTTCTCCTCAAGCAAAGGCACCAAGACCGGTCCCCTCCATTGACCGTGAGGTAGCCACGCATAGCTGCCAGCCAGCCAGCCTTGGCTGCCTAGCTGGCGCCTAGCACCTTGGTTATGCTAGCAGCCCAGCCTGCATACGCAAGAGCATAGCAAGCAAGCTATGCAATGTGGGCTGCTGCTGCTGCATTACGTGTGCTAGCGAGGCCCAACTCTTGCTTGTGGCTGGTGCAGCTATGCTAGCAAGCACGCATCGCCACAGTACACGCATGCATAGCACGCTGCTTGTGATGCTCGTGCTAGCGAGGCCCAGCAAGCACTTTCGATGCTGCGGTTGGTGCTACTATGTGCGAGGCACTAGCATGCTAGCACGCCTAGCAAGCAAGCAATGCTGGCCATGCCGCACCAGCTATCTAGCCAGCGATGCTAGTGTATATACGCTGCTAGCAAGCTTGGCATGATGCGTGGCCTAGGCTAGCCTAACACTCGCATGGCTAGGCCAATGCGAGGCTACGACTTAGCTCGTACTTGTTGCTTGCTTGATTTTACGTCTCGTCGAATTCCGAATTTGACTCGACTTACAACGCTTGGTTTCGACGCTCTAAGCTCGATATCGACGTCTTTGTTCGTAATACTCTAATGGCTCATCTAATCCTTCGGATTGATTCGTCGTCTCGGATCGGTTATTTGATTGGGGTGTGACCCGAAGGGTTTAGTCAAGATTAAGCTGTAATATTAATTATACATCAATATTACTGATCGGAAGCGGCCTCCACCTAGACATTCCGATCAATTGACCTTACTGAAGAATTAGCTTTCTAGTAATTCCGAACCCTCTATTGGAATAATACACTTGTTGGAAGGACACCATTCCTTTCAATCTCCCACTTGTCCTTCCGGACAAGTGTGCATACAATGTATAGCCCCTTTCCTATGTCGCTTAATGTCTCTTCATGAACTATAAGGTAAGAATCTTCGTCATCCTTATTACGTCCAGAAGTGTTACTCGATTTCCGAGTTCGACTATCAATAAGCAGATGATTTCTAAAATCCATCTGAGCACGGCCATGCATTTTCACAATCTCGCTCTTCGAGAGGCCTTGTAAACAACAAAGACATGTTCCTTATTGTTAATAGGGGGACATTTCCAGTCTTGTATTGTTAGTTTCCCTTACTAAGAGGACCTAGTTGCCCGAGTGCTTCCGTTATAATCCCCTTTTACGATAGACGTTTGACAACATCAAAACGGACTAGTACTCAAACAAGAGAACTTACAATACTCATGGTCGAGGAAAAAGGTTCTGATAGCTATAATGAGAAAAGCACTTATGACGATTTTAAATCTCTTAAAGTACTTTCATAGGTCGATCCGGTATAGTTCCAAACCAATACCTGTGCCAATGATTTATGACAATCATGTCCTCGTAGCACAAGAAACGGTTCTATAAATCATACTACACACTAATCTCAAGTGGTCATTAATCGTTCATCATTTAAATGACCTTGATCAGGGATTATTTTCGATTGAAATATTCAATGTTCACTTAACAGGTGTTTCTTTATCCAAGACATGGTCTTGATGCCCTGTTCTGAATATTCTTAGAAATCGAATGGACTCATTATTTATTTCTAAACCACAATTAAATAAGTTGTGGAATTATTAGTAAAAAAAATTTAATCACACTATGAAACTTTTCAACGTTTCATCTTATGATATATGGTTTTCCTCAAATTTTTTTAGAGTAATACTTTTCACAAAAAATTTATAGAAATCACACCCATATTTAATATGCTTGATTTCTTTCATGCAATTGAGAATGTTGTCGTTCACTTATTGCATAGGTTTAGTTATGATTACTTTGCAAATCTTAGCATCTTCATTATTGAACACTTTCATAATAAGATGTTGAAATTTGAGAGTGTTATGGATTATATATGATTTGGGATTTATTGTCCAAGTGATGGCTCCCACTCATTCTCATGATTTGAGATCTTCAACTTGACAACCTACAATCAACGTTCGACAACGGACTTTCCATTAAACAACTTTCTTATTATTGCCTTTAAGGCAACAATATTCTCAACATATATTTCAGTAGACTTCCTGACGGTGCTTTGCTTGGTTTTCATTCCAAACGGCTCACAATGATTTGGGAGACCCTAATCACTTGTGATTATGGAAATTTACTTTAAATTTCCGCACATTACACATGGATGTGCGTCCATGTTACCATTTTCAAGCCACGGTGCATTCTAGTTCGTGCTTATAAACGGCTTCCATGTTAAGGATCTGATCCTTGCTAAGGATGTGCTTACAACATCAATTCTCAAATTACATTTGTTTCCATGCGTCAAGAACTCATCCCTTTTACTTATCCAAGTACTTTGGATGTTCTTGATCATAATCCAACGATCCATTAGATTTAAATTGATTGGTATTTTATACTTCTCACGCTCTAAGCATGTAAGTTGAGTGACGACTCCATATCATAGCATACATGATGGTTTCAATTGCGGAATTATTCCCAATATTATTTCATTCATGTGACCTTTTAGCTCATCCAATTTCACCGAGTCTTGCTAAACTGTTTGCTATGTGATATGGTTGAAAGTCTCTACTAAAGTCTTTCTTTTTTGATTTAGTATTAACCTAGCTTATACTTAGTTCAAACATTTACTTAGTTTTATACATATGGGTCGAAGGGCTTTCCAGGTCCTTCATGTTTAACACGGTAAATTTCTCTACTCGTTTAAACATTTTATTAAGTCTATACTATAGATCTTAATTCCCAATATGTACTAAGTATCGCCTTTTGCTTAGTCCATTGTCGAAAATCGTTTCGTATCTAAGCATTTGATAGTCATTTCACAATAGAGTTCGTAAACTTCTTGTTGGACCTTGCAAGATTGACTCTTGCTCCCACTAAAATTCTTATCCACAAGAATTTCTATGATTCTCCATAAGTCAAACCTTTTATTAACTTTATGAGAATACACATTCCAATCCCTATATGCAATGCTTAACTTAATCCCACAATGGATCTCTTGAGCTTGCTTTCAAATCTAGCATTAATTAGATTTTCAAAACCCTTAGACTATTTCCATAGTCTCTTCTAAAATCCCATTTTAGGAAGGCGGTTTTGGTATCTATTTTTCCATATTTCATATGCGCAATTTTTCTAGAATAGTCACGAAACGACTTAAGCATTCCGATTGGTGAATAAGTTTTTATTAAAATCAACGCCGTGAATTAATCATACCCTTTTCAACCAATCTAGCTATGTATCCATATAGATTTCCACATTTGTCAGTTTTCTCCTTGAAAACTTATTTGCGATTGATGGGCCAATCACCCTTCATGCAAATTAATCAAGTTTCAAACATGGAGTCTATTTCGGATTTTATGGCCTCTAACCATTATTTGGAATTTGGATTTGTCGTAGCTAATTTACAAGACACTATTCCCTTACCATCTAATTAAAGTATTGGATCAAATCGGTTGTCGGTTAACATCAAGTTTGGTTCAGGCGGGTTACAGGTCACTAGTTTCACCCCATTGTTTGGGTACAGGTCAGGTTCAGATCATTGCCGGCTCAGGTCGGGTTAATTTTTGACAGCTCTACTTGTAGCTATTGAAGTCCATTTCATTGGTTTTCAAAGTATTTGCTCCAAAGTACAAGATCTCCATCGGAGATTCCATACCATAGCAACCAACATGATACTTAGGGTTGTTTGGAGAGTAACGGTGACTCCTACATTAATCTAATATTTATAGCTTAATTTGTAAAGTGAACTGAATTCGAATTTGGATTACGCATGGTGGACAACATATAAAGCGAAAAAATGGCAAGAATTGGACAGAAGTGACAATTTACTGTTTTACTTTTACAGTATTTGTATTGTTACTTCAAATCAAAGAAATAAAAAAATATATTGATTATTGGGTCCAACATCTTCACAACCCCTGAAAGTTGTACAACCTTTTATGTTTTCACAAGCCCTGAAACTACAACACATGATAAAAATGTACTTATTGAGTATGACATCATGACATAGAAAGTACTATTTAATATTAAAAGTGAATGACAATATCCATTAGTGACAAGCGCACTTTAGGGCGCACTTTAGAGCATATTTTAGGATGATTTTGGATGTATTTGGGGCCGCTTTGGCCGATTATTACCTTGTTATGCTTACGTTCCCCATATTACGTGCTTCACGGGTTTTCGGTTTGTTTTTGATGTGTTTTCAGGTAATATCAACCGAGTTTAATCGGATCCCGAGCCCTTGATGCGTAACCGAGCTAGCCTTGACCGGAGTCCGAGGAGTTAAGGAAGTTCAAGTGCCGTGCATTGATTACATAGAACAGGCAGCACGGCCGTGTTACCATAGGCACACCCGTGCTGGCCTATAAGCAAGCAACCCCAGGCAAGGCAGCACAGCCGTGCAAGCCAATAGCACGGCCGTGTCAGTATCCACGCACCCGCACGGCCGTGCAGGCCATTAGCACGGCCGTGCCAGATGTTGCCCGTGCCCGTGTCAGCTTCAGTATGAGCCCCGTGCTAGAGCATATTTAGCACGGCCGTGTCATTTTTAGCACGGCCGTGCCAGGAAGCTGCACGGCCGTGTCATTTTTAGCACGGCCGTGCCAGGAAGCTGCACGGCCGTGCCATATATAGCATGGCCGTGCCAACTTGAAGAAGAAACCCGGTTTACTTACTGACAAGCTAGCACGACCGTGCCAAATACAGCACGGCCGTGCTGATCCAGGGTTAACTGCGCGCTTGACTTCTCCGAATTAGAAGACGTATATAAGGCCCGATTTTAGGAGGATTAAATGACAGTTTTTAGAGATAGTTTTGAGAGCCTTTGTAGAGAGTTATTGGAGAACGTTCTTAGTATTAGAGATTCATTAGTTTTCTTAGAGAATTTCCTTGAGATTTTAGTTTTCTTGGATTGATTTGAAGCAAGATTTGCGAAGGTTCTTTGTATTATTCATTGACGACGGATATCAAAGTTCTGAACTTTTCCATTGATTCGCATCAATACAATTGGTATTATTCATTCTTGTTTATTAATCAAGCTTTATTATTCCTTAATCAGAATTCATGTTTATATCTATTATGCTTTTGGAATTCATTATTGCTTTAATTATGAATATGTGTGAGTAGTCTCCTAGCTAGGGTTTCGGGATGAAACCCGGCCTAGGTAATCTATGTAATTGAGGATTGATTTTGATAAACGGATTGTGATTAAATTGATTATATGCGATTGCATGTTAATTCATTATAATAGGAGTAGCTAACCTAGAATCTTGAATTTGATTGCATGATATCCTTGATTTGAACAAGAGATTGTGAATTGAGTATTTCATTATTGAATGTGGTTTGATTATGTATCGAGTAATGTTAAGTGCATGAGAAATCCAAGCTTAGTATTGCCCGTTGTCTTCCTATCACATGATATTGATCAGACTTATAGTCTTTCCATATCCCGTTTGTCTCTGTGATTCCTTGTTGCTTAGTTACCAATGGTTAGGCGGATTCCCGTTCTCCCTAGTGTCTTAGTTTATTGATTTATTCCATCTTATTAGTAGTATTTTAGAACACCATTTTCCATTGATTTCGAACTAGCTTAGGTTTAAGATTGATTTGCAATTACTCTCGTTCCTCGTGGACCGAACCTTTATTTTCCATTGTACTTGGTTATAGGGTGTTCGTATAAGTATTGTTTGATTGAGAGTTAGATTGTAGCGACCGATTTAACCCTTGTTAAAATGGCGCCGTTGCCGGGGAACGGTGTTTGTTAATTGCTTTTTGATTTCTTGAGTCTAGTTCATCGTAAAAATCACAAAAAGATTTTTCCCTTTTGGCTACACATGTAGCCCTGCTATTTAATTGGTTTGGTTAGTGTGTATGCGCAGGTCTAAACAGAGAGAATTAATACCCTTCGATCCAGAAATCGAAAGAACTTTGAAGAGCAATCGTAAATCTCGATTGACGTCATCAAACTCTCAAGGAAAGGAACACAACACACAACAGGTTCCAATGGCAGACATACCACGCCAACCCAATCGGCCAGCACCACGACCCCTTAAGGAGTTGGGAACTCCTGGGGCGTATAGAGCTTCAAGTGGGATTGCTCCACCCACTACTGAGGCCAATGATTTCGAGATCCGGCCGGCTATGATCACCCTCATCGAGAGAAGGCAGTTTAGTGGTGCCAAGCATGAGAGCCCTTTGGCTCATTTGAACGAATTTGAGAAGTACTGCAATACCATCAAGGTTAATGGGGTGAATCAAGAGTTCGTGAGATTGAAGCTTTTCCCCTTTTCACTCATTGGGAGAGCTCTCGAATGGTTAGAAAAGGAGGTGAAGCCGAACTCCCTACACACTTGGGATGATGTCACGACAGCATTCTTGGGAAGATTTTACTCCCAAAAGAAGACGGTCGATGCTAGAGCTTTGATCCAGGGATTTCGGCAAAGGAGTGGGGAGTCAATCTACGAAGCCTGGGAAAGGTACAAGGAGTATCAAAGAGAGTGCCCACACCACGGAATCCCAACATATCAAGTTTTACAGATTTTCTATGGAGGATTGAGTCCTCAAGGGAAGACCAGTTTGGATGCGGGAGCAGGTGGCCCCATTATGAACAAAACCGAAGAAGAAGTCATTGATATCATAGAAGATGTGGTACGACACCACATGGATTGGCAAGATGGAGAGCGAGAGGCCATGAGCAAGAGTGGAGGAGCGGTCTATTCGGTAGACCATCTTAATGCAATCGGGAATTTGACATCGCAAATTGTAAATCTAGGTAAGGAAATGTCAATTATCAAAGAGAAGCTCAACGATCCACCGCATCAAAATCTTCCATCCTATTCTAAGGGAGCAGGTATGCACTCTAACTCTAATAATATGCCTGCTGGATGTATATTCTGTGAAAACTGTGGGTCTTATGACCATGATACTTCTGCCTGTAACGTAGACTCCCAATTTCAATCCAACTATAATGATGGTAATGAGTGTGATAATGAACAAGTCAATGCCTTGTCTTATGATAATAGACCTAGGAATGACAATAACAGATATTTACCACCTAATCAAAGAGGGAACAATTATAATCAACAGGGTAATAATTCTGACTACCAACAGCAAAACCAATGGGGAAACAGGAACCAAAGGGACCAAAATCCCCAAGGGTCTTATAATCAACATGGTAATTTTGGTAATCAGAATAATTACCAACAAAATGCAAGTAATCAAGGGCAATACAATCAGAGCATGAATGCCAATAACAGGGGAAATTGGAATAACAATGGTAACAGGAACAACTTCCAAAATCAAAATCCCCAACAGTCTAATGCGCGTGGCTCCCGAACCTCTAATGACAACTACAATGCTCAAGGACCATCGCAAAGGACTAGTTTGGAGGAGATGATGGAAGCACAGACCAAAATGTTCAACACTTTCATGGCCATCAGTGACAAAAAGTTTAATGAAGTGATGACACATAATAAAATGCTTGAAACCCAGATTTCTCAGTTGGCTAGTGCTATAAAGGATGGGGTTGGAGTGTCAAAACTCCCACCTCAAGGTATTGACCCTAAAAACTCTGTAAATGCTATCACCACTAGGAGTGGAAAGACATTGAGGGGGAGCGATGAAGTAGTACCCCCTAGGAGTCAATCTGTGACTACACCTACCACTGATACTGTTATAGAGAGTGAGGAGGAGAGGACCGGAGAGAATGATAAAACTGTAGAGGTCTTAAATGAAAAGGAAGTAACACAAGTCAAAGAGCCCAATCTATTGCAAAAACTTCCTTACCCCCATAAGTTTGTGAGACATAAGTTGGATGTTCAATTCGGTAAGTTTTTAGATACTTTGAAGCAAATTCACCTTTCCATACCATTCACCGACGCTATAAAACAAATGCCTAACTATGCTAGGTTTTTGAAAGATATTTTGAGTGGCAGGAGGAATTGTGATGGGGTGGAAACTGTTAACCTCACCGCGAATTGTAGTGCAATCATTATGAACAAGATGCCTCCCAAATTGGGAGACCCAGGTAATTTCTCAATCCCTTGTGCTATTAATAAAATGAAAATTGATAATGCATTATGTGATCTTGGGGCTAGTGTTAGTCTTATGCCATATTCTGTATATCAAAGATTAGGGGTAGGAGAACTTCTTCCTACCAACATTACCCTACAGTTAGCTGATCGTTCGATCAAATTTCCTAAGGGTAAGGTAGAAGATGTTCCCCTACGAGTTGGGAAATTTGTGATACCTGTGGATTTTGTAGTTTTGGAAATGGATGAAGATAATCATATACCTATTATTCTTGGGCGACCTTTCCTAGCTACCTCTGGTGCTCTCATTGATGTGAAGAGTGCCAAGATTTCTTTAAAGGTAGGAGAGGAGGTCCTTGAATTTGATCTGAACAAAAGCATGCAATATCCTTTGTCTACTTCCGAAAACTGCATGATGATTGACACTATTGATTCGATTGTCTCTAGTATGCATACACTATTGCTTTCTACTAACCATGATCTTGAGCCAAGTGATACCGATGAGAGCAGGTACATAGAGGAGCAAATGCTAGAGGAAGATGATGGTGATAACGGTTTCAAGGAAATTACACCCATGTATGCACTTGCTGAGGCCACCACAAAAGAGGTAAACGAGGCCCCTAAAATAGAATTGAAACCTCTACCATTACATCTAAGGTACGAATTTCTTGGCCCTGATTCAACTTATCCTGTCATTGTGAATTCTTCTTTAGATGCGGATCAAACTCGGAAGTTGTGTGATGTATTGAGAGAGCATCAAAGTGCCATAGGTTATACCATTGATAACCTCAAGGGTATTAGCCCCGCTATATGTATGCATCACATAACTCTCGAGGATGGTGCGAAGCCTTCTATTGAGAGGCAGAGGAAACTCAATCCTCAAATGGGGGAGGTGGTGAAGAAAGAGATCACCAAACTTCTTGATGCAGGTATCATCTTCCCCATTTCAAGCTCTAGATGGGTTTCCCCTGTGCATGTTGTCCCTAAGAAGGGGGGAATGACTGTAGTTGAGAATGAGAATGGTGAGCTCATCTCAACTAGAACGGTGACCGGCTGGCGGATGTGCATAGACTATAGACGTCTAAACGCATCTACCAAAAAGGACCATTTTCCCCTCCCTTTTATTGATCAAATGCTCGAAAGACTAACTAGGCACAAGTATTATTGCTTTCTTGACGGTTATTCGGGGTTTTTCCAAATACCTATAAACCCGGATGACCAAGAGAAGACGACTTTTACTTGTCCATATGGTACTTTTGCCTACAGGAGAATGCCTTTTGGACTTTGCAATGCACCGGGCACCTTTCAACGGTGTATGATGAGCATTTTTGGGGACATGTTGGAGGCCGAGATGGAGGTTTTCATGGACGATTTTTCTGTTGGGGGAGCCTCCTTTGATGATTGCCTAGTGAACTTGGGGAAGTGCCTACAACGGTGTGAGAGAGTGAATTTAGTCCTGAACTGGGAGAAGTGTCACTTCATGGTTGAAGAAGGTATTGTTCTCGGTCACAAGATCTCAAATGCAGGCATAGAGGTGGACAAAGCAAAGGTTGAAGTTATAGCAAAGCTACCACCACCGGTCAATGCAAAAGGGGTAAGACAATTCCTAGGGCATGCGGGGTTCTACCGGCGATTCATAAAAGATTTCTCTCTTATAGCCAAGCCTTTGACTGCCTTATTGCAAAAGGAAGTCGACTTCAAGTTCGACAAAGAGTGCCTACAAGCTTTTAACACACTTAAGAAAGCTTTGATTTCGGCACCGATTGTGCAAGGACCACGGTGGGACCTACCTTTTGAGTTGATGTGCGATGCTAGTGATACGGCTATTGGAGGTGTTCTTGGGCAACGAGTTGAGAAGAGGGTTCACGTGATCTATTACATGTCCAAGACCTTAAATGAAGCACAAAGGAACTACACCACTACAGAGAAAGAGTTCCTAGCCATTGTTCATGCATTTGAGAAATTTTGGGACTACCTCATTGGTTCCAAAACGATTGTTTATACCGACCATGCTGCCATTAAGTACCTAATTTCGAAGAAGGAATCCAAACCACGCCTCCTCCGATGGGTCCTCTCTTTACAACAATTTCATGTGGAGATCCGGGACAAGAAGGGAGCCGAAAATGTGGTTGCGGATCACCTTTCGCGCATGGAGAGGGAGCAACAAGAAGATGATGGGCTGCCCATTTGTGATGAGTTGAAGGATGATGTTTTATACCTCCTCAAGGAGAAGATTCTACCATGGTTTGCGGATTTGGTAAACTACTTAGCTTGTGCGGAGTTTCCCCCCGATTACTCCAAGCACCAACGGAAGAAGATTAGGAGAGATGCAAGGCATTACATATGGGATGATCCAATTTTGTTCAAGAGAGGTGTAGATGGTCTCCTAAGAAGGTGCGTTCCAGAGGAAGAAGTTCATAGTGTGCTGAAAATGTGCCACTCTGACCCTTGCGGAGGTCACATGGGGGCTAATAAGACAGCCCAAAAGGTTTTGCAATGTGGGCTATGGTGGCCCCATATCTTTAGGGACGCGTGGGCATTTGTGAAGACTTGCGATGCTTGCCAACGGAGTGGAAACATTTCCAAGAAGAATGAAATGCCTCAAAAACCCATACTTGAACTTGAGATCTTTGATGTGTGGGGCATTGACTTTATGGGACCCTTCCCTTCCTCCCGTGGGAACCAATAAATACTTGTGGCTGTGGATTACGTGTCTAAGTGGGTGGAAGCAATTGCCTCCCCTACAAATGATCACAAGGTGGTGGTAAAACTCTTCAAGAAGATTATATTTCCAAGGTTCGGGGTTCCTAGGGCGGTTATAAGTGACAACGGGTCACACTTTGTGCATGGGGCTTTTCAAAGGATGCTTCGAAAGAATAGAGTACATCAACGGTTCGGGACAACCTATCACCCTCAATCTAGTGGGCAAGCGGAAGTCTCCAATCGACAGATAAAGTCCATCCTTGAGAAGACAGTGGCGAAGAATAGGAAAGATTGGTCCGATAAGCTTGATGATGCACTTTCGGCATACCGGACTGCTTTCAAGACCCCAATAGGCACCACCCTATACCGTTTGATCTACGGGAAAGCATGTCACCTCCCGGTCGAACTAGAGCACCGCGCTCAATGGGCTATCAAGAAGATAAATTTTGATCTAGCAAGCGCGGGAGAGCAACGGATGTTGGACCTTCATGAATTGGAGGAGCTTCGGATGGACGCATATGACAGTGCGAACCTATACAAGTCCCGATCTAAGGAGTTCCATGACCGGAAAATAGAGCGGAAGGTGTTCAATGTTGGTGACAAAGTCCTCTTATATAACTCTAGGATGAAGCTCTTCCCCGGTAAGTTGATGTCAAGATGGAGGGGTCCATTCACTGTCAAGGATGTTTTCCCTTCCGGTGCGGTTGAGCTTTATGATTCTAGTGGGTTGCAATCCTTCGTGGTTAATGGGCAAAGGTTGAAGACATACTATGAGGGAGCCCATGTTGGTGTGATAGATGTGTTCGAATGCGGTCACAAGAGTTGAATGTGACCACGTCAAGCTATCGACGTTAAACTTAGCACTTCCGGGAGGCAACCCGATTTTCTTGCTTTTACTAGAGTAGTTTCTTTTGTTTTGTAGTTGGTTTAGCTCCTATTTTGTGTGAGTTTTGTGTGCTCTTGTGTGTTTTTGTGCAGGTAGAAGATTGGTTAGAAGTCGGAATGAAGAGAGTGATGAGTGCCTTGAAGGAAAAGAAAACCTGCAGACTGCAGCAGACAGCACGGCCGTGCCATCAGACAGCACGACCGTGCCATCAGACAGCACGGCCGTGCCATAATCCTGCACGGCCGTGCCAAACCTCAAAAGCCCACTGACATTCTAGCACGGCCGTGCCATTTTCAGCACGGCCGTGTCAAGTACTAGCACGGCCGTGCTAATTTTAACACGGCCGTGCCATCTGAAATTCAATTTCGCAAAAAGCCTGCCAAGCCAACACGGCCGTGCCAAACTTCAGCACGGCCGTGCCATCTGAAATTCAATTTCGCAAAAAGCCTGCCAAGCCAACACGGCCGTGCCAAATTTGGCACGGCCGTGCCAAACCTCAGCACGGCCGTGCCAGTTATAGCACGGCCGTGCAGCGCGGGTTCCGGATAGTTTTTCGTGTTTTTTTAAACACGATTTCACTCACACTCTCTCATTATTCTCCAACTCTCCTACCCTTTTTCTCTCTAAACTAACCCAAACCCCCAACCTCCTCCCTCAAATCCTCAAATCAAACCCTAATTCCCCATACTCTTCTTTCAAGATCTAGGCGCCCTCCTTGCATTAGAGCATTTTTCAAGTGATTGGACGCAAAATTCGGCCCTCTTTGAGCTCGCCACAACTCCACTTCGTGGAGTCCTCGGTGAATTCGTTCTTAAACTCATTGATTTCCGCAATTTTTGTCCAATTTCATTCGTTTTATTGAATATTTGTTGTTGAATTGTGCTTTATTGTTGCAAGTTTGGGTGAACTAGTAGTGTTAGGGTAGTACATTGCATGCTAGGATAGTTTCTTGCTTGTTAATTGGTATATGGTGCTTAATTTCTTGAATCAAACATGCCTAGAACAAAGACATCGACTAGGAGACCGGGTCGGGACGATGCATCCTCATCCATGGTTCCACCCACGGTGGACACCATGGGTATTGTTTTTAATAACCCGTCCTTTTTGGACAAATTTGTAGGATTATCCCACCGACTGATCCGGCCTACCAAGTTCTACGACCCTTTAGCCGCTAGGGCTCTAGGGATCGAAAGCGACATGGTTCAACTATTTTCATTTACCAATTTTGATTCTTTCCTTACCATGCATGCTCTCACTTACAAGAGGCTTACCCTCGAGTTTTTGTCTTCTTTGTACGTGCATCGGGATGAGAATAACTCACTCCGGTACTTGTCCTTTCAACTAATGAACTCGGGCACCATTCAAATGTCGGTGGCCCAAGTTAATGCCGCCTTTGGGTGGACATCCGACCTGAAATATGGTCCTAAGGATGGCCACTCAAAACACTACAACTCCGGGTTGTTTTGGCGGCAAATCACGGGGAAAATGGATAGAGATCCCCGTAGGGATAAGGCGACTTCCATCGTCAATCCCGCCTTTCGGTTGTCCCACAGGACCTTTTCCTCTACTATATTTGCTAGAGGAGATAGTTCGGGTGTAGTCTCCATTAGGGAGTTACAGTTTATTTGGCACCTCACCCGTGGGGACGGGCGTCTAGACATGGGAGCGTGGTTACTAGACCACCTCGACGGTGTAGCCCGGGGTAGGGGTGATATTACTATCGGTGGCATGATCACCATTCTTGCGCAATATAATGGGATTGATTTTTCTGAATTGCAGGCTATCCCAGGCACTACGAGGCTTGATATGCGCACCTTGAGAGCCATGCAGTGGCTTGAAGGGACATCCCAGCCGGATTGCTATTTGTGGCTCGTAGCAGGCAAGCCATACGCCTACTTGCCCGATCCGAAGAGGACGGTGGTTTACAACAAAGACAACTGGATCTTCGACCCCGACTTCGCCTGGAACGAGGACGGCGGCACGGAGTATGTAGACCGCAATCCCCAGCCTCACCAGGGGGATGAGCAGGCCCACGGGGGCCAAGGAGGTGACGATGCTGCTGATGATGATGATGACGAGGAGGGTGGCCCGGATGCGGCCCAGCAGATCCCGGCGCAAGACTTCTCCTGGCTCCGCCAAGGAATGGAAGATTTGAGGCTCGAAGTAGCGGATTTGCGCCGGTCGAACGAGGATATGACCTTCGCCTTCAGAGACCTGAAGAGGAGTGTTGATGATATGGCCTCCCGTTTCCCTTATGGCCCGGGCGGGCCTAGCTCGTGATCCCTTTCCCTTTCCCTTTAGTTACCTCCCTCTCCTTACTATTGTAAGTCCTTGATGTGTAAACATTGAGGACAATGTTTGATTCTAGCTTGGGGGGGTCTTACTTGTATTTAGGGATTTGGATTTTTGGTAGTTTAGTTTTTATTTGCTTTCGAAAAAAAAAAAAAAATAGAAAAACAAAAAGATTTACTGCTTTCCTAGACTAACCTTAACTTGTTTGCTAGTATGTCTTTCCTTTTTGCAGATTGGGAACATTCGAGACGCGGCATGAGTTTGAAGAACGATGCTATGGCCGTTAATTGAAGCTCCCGGGAAGCAAATTTGGTGAGATCTTTTTTTTTTTGTGTGCTTAGGATAGTTTAGTTTAGGAAGAAGTTGAATGGTTCGAGGATGTTTGATCGGTTCTAAGTAACCTGGGATCGTTGATGTTGATATCATTCGATCACTTGTTTGTCGATTGGGATTATTATGTGATTTTCATGCCTCTTTATGAGCCATTTAGCTTGTTTAGATTACTTAGTTGTTTATATATGTGTGCAATATAGGAAAAGCTTATGTTATGAGAATGTGTAGTCTAGTTTATATGATTTGCCTCATAGTCTTTTCCTATATTTTTGGATCGTGATAAACTTGTCTAATTGCATAAACTTTTGGAATAATGCTCATATTTGGATTCGAAACGTGAATGAATGTGTGTGGAATATCTATTTCTACTTAAGCCAGTAATGAATGCACAGTTTGAGTCTATTGTTGATCAATGTAGACGAGTCTAGGCGAAGGTAGTTGGTTAGAACACTTTTGTCATGTGAAACTCTATGCCTTTGGGCTGTGGTAAGATGGAGTCGCTTCCCATTTGTGGATTTGATCCCCTTAATTGGTAGTTGCTTTGTTTTTTAGATCCCGTGAGGTTTATTTGTTCTAGCCTTCATCATTCTTGTTGAGTGGCATATTTGGATCCTTGATTACGCATTTTTCGATCTTTGTGTTGACTAGTAACTCCCGAGACCGACTTGACACTTTTAAGGGAGGAAGAGGGCACCTTTTTCATTTTTCTTATTTTGTTCCTTTTGTTTTGTTACAAATTAATTTTCTTTTTACATCATCTTACTTGCTAACCATGTTGAGCCTTTAATTCCATTCTTGGTTACCCATGTTACAAACCCGATGGCCGATGTTTTACCAACCCTTAGTTGTGAAGCGTTTACCTCGCAAGGTTTGTTTGAGCTTATTGTGTATAAATCAAGAATAATGATCGATAGTTGGTTTGAGCAAGTTTGAAAGTGAGCTTAATTGTAAAGATGTAATATGAAAATTTGTTTTTGAAAAAAAAAGGAAAAGAAAATCAAAAAAAAAAAAAAAAAAGGAGAAAAGCCGTCCGAATTGTGAAAAAAGGCAAGGACACATAAATAAAGTTTTGAAGTTTGAAAGAGGTCATTTGAGTGTGTATTATATGGATAATTCGGGATGTGTAAGAATGTGAATCAATGAGATTGTGGAAAGTGAATTACATCTTTTGAACTATTGTTTTTGAGAATTGTGATTCTTGCGCTTCATTTAGGAATTAACCCCACTTTTTTAAATTGTTTTCACCTACCTTACCCATTTCCAATACATTACAACCCTTTTAAGACCCTTAGACTTTAGAGGTGTTCGGTTCTCAAACGGTGGAGGGAGATACCTTTCAACCCTATGGAAAGATTATGCGTAATCGAGATGTCGGGATACCTTTGTTATTTCCTCAAAATATCACTTTTTCCGGTTCCTTCGAGGAATCACGAGGGGCCAATTAGGGTGGTGATTTGAAGCAAAAGGGGAGGACGTGGCCGGTTTGGTTGGGTTTAGAGGGAAGCATGACTTCTTTGTTCTCTATGCTTGGTTTAGGTTTTGTTTGCATTTTGATCAACGATACCTTGGATTGTGTGTCTCGTTGCTTGTTTGAGTGAGTTTTCATTCCGTGCATGGTTGTTCTAAGTAGGATCCATTGACTTCATTCCGTGCTAAATTGGATTTATATGAAATGGCAATAGTTTATTTGATCCTGTGTGTGTGTGTATCCCTTGGTTTTTGCTCGAGGACTAGCAAAAGTGTAGCTTGGGGGGTTTTGACAAGCGCACTTTAGGGCGCGCTTTAGAGCATATTTTAGGATGATTTTGGATGTATTTGGGGCCGCTTTGGCCGATTATTACCTTGTTATGCTTACGTTCCCCATATTACGTGCTTCACGGGTTTTCGGTTTGTTTTTGATGTGTTTTCAGGTAATATCAACCGAGTTTAATCGGATCCCGAGCCCTTGATGCGTAACCAAGCTAGCCTTGACCGGAGTCCGAGGAGTTAAGGAAGTTCAAGTGCCGTGCATTGATTACATAGCACAGGCAGCACGGCCGTGTTACCATAGGCACACCCGTGCTGGCCTATAAGCAAGCAACCCCAGGCAAGGCAGCACGGCCGTGCAAGCCAATAGCACGGCCGTGTCAGTATCCACAAACCCGCACGGCCGTGCAGGCCATTAGCACGGCCGTGCCAGATGTTGCCCGTGCCCGTGTCAGCTTCAGTATGAGCCCCGTGCTAGAGCATATTCAGCACGGCCGTGTCATTTTTAGCACGGCCGTGCCAGGAAGCTGCACGGCGGTGTCATTTTTAGCACGGCCGTGCCAGGAAGCTGCACGGCCGTGCCATATATAGCACGGCCGTGCCAACTTGAAGAAGAAACCCGGTTTACTTACTGACAAGCTAGCACGGCCGTGCCAAATACAGCACGGCCGTGCTGATCCAGGGTTAACTGCGCGCTTGACTTCTCCGAATTAGAAGACGTATATAAGGCCCGATTTTAGGAGGATTAAAAGACAGTTTTTAGAGATAGTTTTGAGAGCCTTTGTAGAGAGTTATTGGAGAACGTTCTTAGTATTAGAGATTCATTAGTTTTCTTAGAGAATTTCCTAGAGATTTTAGTTTTCTTGGATTGATTTGAAGCAAGATTTGCGAAGGTTCTTTGTATTATTCATTGACGACGGATATCAAAGTTCTGAACTTTTCCATTGATTCGCATCAATACAATTGGTATTATTCATTCTTGTTTATTAATCAAGCTTTATTATTCCTTAATCAGAATTCATGTTTATATCTATTATGCTTTTGGAATTCATTATTGCTTTGATTATGAATATGTGTGAGTAGTCTCCTAGCTAGGGTTTCGGGATGAAACCCGGCCTAGGTAATCTATGTAATTGAGGATTGATTTTGATAAACGGATTGTGATTAAATTGATTATATGCGATTGCATGTTAATTCATTATAATAGGAGTAGCTAACCTAGAATCTTGAATTTGATTGCATGATATCCTTGATTTGAACAAGAGATTGTGAATTGAGTATTTCATTATTGAATGTGGTTTGATTATGTATCGAGTAATGTTAAGTGCATGAGAAATCCAAGTTTAGTATTGCCCGTTGTCTTCCTATCACATGATATTGATCAGACTTATAGTCTTTGCATATCCCGTTTGTCTCTGTGATTCCTTGTTGCTTAGTTACCAATGGTTAGGCGGATTCCCGTTCTCCCTAGTGTCTTAGTTTATTGATTTATTCCATCTTATTAGTAGTATTTTAGAACACCATTTTCCATTGATTTTGAACTAGCTTAGGTTTAAGATTGATTTGCAATTACTCTCGTTCCTCGTGGACCGAACCTTTATTTGCCATTGTACTTGGTTATAGGGTGTTCGTATAAGTATTGTTTGATTGAGAGTTAGATTGTAGCGACCGATTTAACCCTTTTCAATTAGTCATGTTGACAACAAAAGAAAATGGTTGGACAATAAAAGTGAATGACAATATGAAAGCGAAAAAAATGGTGTATAAGTAAAAATCCAGTAAATGATAATACCCTTATTTAATATGACAAAAAAACAAAAATAAATGATATGTAAGAAGCCACGCTAAATGACAGTATAATATAGTTTTCACAGAAAAAAATATGTGAACCGAATATAGCCTACTAGTTGAACATATTACTTAACAGGTTATCAACATATGATTAAGCCTTCAAAATTAACCAAAAACCTACAACATAATGATGATAATGTATTAAATAATTTAATACATGTAATCAACTCCATTCAAGACCATGTCTTCTAATGAAATCATCTTCAAAAATTGGCATAATTTTAGCTTCAATAACACCATCTTCATATCCTTCCATGTCAATATCACCACCAACAAACTGATTTGATGAGATGCAGGACGGAGGAGACATATATATCCTAAACTGTATTTTCGCAGTAAAATGTGACAAAATTAAGAAACTAATCTTAGCGAACCAGTTAAAATTTTATTGCAGTACCAATTTTATTAACAAAAACACAATCTAAAACAAATAAATGAAAACTATAGTTGCCTACGATTGTAAATTATTTTTTTCTAAGAATTATTAGTTGATAGAAAACTTATAAAGCAAGCATTGAATAATAAACTTGAAAGATTGGTTTAAAACGCTAGTAATAACCAAGATTTACAATAATATCGTTGTCAATCGTGTCTTCACTAACCTGCATGAATTTACATATTATGTTAATTATAGTAGCTACTTCACTGTTGATAATCACAAGGTACTAAACAAAGTAGTACCTAAATGGAGTTTGTAAAGGTATGTGGAGACTGTGGAAATTGAACACCTTCATCGGTGTTTTCTTTCAATGCAACCTTCTTTCTTACACGGTCTTCTCGAGCCTTTTTAGCTGCATATTTTTTCACGCGCTCTTGCTTCTGCCTTCTATCTTCCTCAATTTGTCGTCATGAACCGACTGGACCTCACTCAACCCAAACCTTTGTTACTAAGAGGATCTTTGATGCTCATAAGGTTTGGAGGTTCAATTAGAGGTGGATTGCATTCATCACTTTCCACTCCAACAGCCCCATAAACTACACTTCTAGCAACTGAAGATGGAGTTTGTCTCGATGGACCAACACATTTCTTCTTGTCCACAATTGGAGGAGTAGTCCTGTTACTAGTCTCCCTAACACTACTTAATAGAAGGGCTGGTGTGGTTTTTTCCTTGACCTTCATCTCCAACTTTTTCAGCCCCTCAATAACCATCTGCATAGTTTCGTCCTTGTCACTAGCAAGACAGGACAAAGGCTCAAATGCCAACATCATTTTGTCATATCGAACAATTTCTTCAGTTTTTGTTGGATCATGGAACGCAACCTTAACCCTCGTATGCTTCCGGTATATGTCTTTACGCCATCTATCTAATATGTACTTACTAGGCACATCAACTAGTTGCTGTGTTTCAAGAGCATTTAGGCAATGTTTGCAAAGAATTCTAGAGCATTCAAACAACTTGCACTCACATTGTACTTGCTGATCGTTACTATAATATAAAACGCAGTAAGTCCGCCACTTGTTGATCGGCTTCTCCTTCTTCTCAAAATCATTCCAAAAATATATTATGTATTTTATTAGATGTTCAAAATAGCTCGAAGATATATCTTTCATGCTATTACCAATGCAGTATCAACCTCTAACATTCCCTTCACACCTCCATAAACTTTGCATCAGTATACACATTCCGAAACGTTTCCTCAAACTTGAAATCAGTCACTGGACCACATAGGTACACAGCAGAATTACCATCTTCCAGCCACTTTGATTGCATTTGCTGCTCAATAGAAGCCACATACTTCTTGGCAAAACCACGAAGTCCAGTGTTCTTGTCAAAAAACTCATCAAAAAAACACATAGGTACACAGCAGAATTACCATCTTCCAGCCACTTTGATTGCATTTTCTGCTCAATAGCAGCCACATACTTCTTGGCAAAACCACGAAGTCCAATAAAAAACTCATCAAAAAAATTATGAATGCTTTCTGACCTCTGTGTAGTCTTCATTCCAGTCCAGAATAGATGCTTCATTGCAGCTAGAATCCACATTTCCCTCTCCGCATACAAACAAGCAAGCCACATGTTACTAACTAGATCATGCTGATGAATAAATCCCTTCCATCTCAGATCAAACTCCTCCATAGATAAGCTGTCATAAATGATATTTTTCAATTCCTCCTTACAAAAAAAGGTACCCCTTACACTTTCCCAACTTGACGCCAAATTTTTCTGTAATGTGCCACAAACACCATCTGTGTCTGGTTTGTGGCATCACAGCTTTCAATGCTTTGCGCATTGCCGGATCTTTGTCGGTTAGTATAGCTATTGGAGGGGAGCCACCAACAGTATCAAGCCATTTCGAAAACACCCACCTGCATAAATAAAGATCTTATCATTCTCACTGCATAATATTAAATAAAGTAACAACCAAAAATAAAAAAAAAATACAGAACAACAGACAGTGTCCTTGTGGTAGATTAAGGCACAACCAGACAATATGGTTTGTCGTGATGGTTAACACCAACAATATTTGCAAAGGTCAAGTCATACTTATTCATTAGAAAAGTTGTGTCAAAACAAAAAAACATCACCAAAGTCCTCATACGCAGCCTTACTACGTGCATCAACCTACAACACATCTTAAAGAATGCCATTACCATCCAACCGATGCACATGGTAAAAGTTCTTATTGTTCTTCTGCATCATTTTGAAATAATTCATCATCGCATTTGTGTCTCCATCCTTAAATTTCAATTTATTCTCCTTCGCAGCCAAGTTATTCAAATCCTTTGTGGTGAAAGGAAGATTCCCATATCAATTCTGCTCACTAGCCAACCACCTATGGTGTTTCGCCTTTGGCAGCCCAACATCATTACCAAAGTGGAGTGCACGCCTAACATACGAGACCTTTTCCAACTCTTGCAATCTATACTTTGTCCCAAGCATTGACTTTAAAAGAGAATGATTATGGGTATGCTTTTAGCACACTTTCCTTAGCTCCCTTACAACTCCCTGACAATAATTCTTTTCCCAGCAACCTTCTTTCGAGTGTCAACCTGCACAGTTGCATTTCCATGTCACTGCCTGTTTAATCTTACTTCCATCTTTAAAGTTCTTGTAGGCACTTTGGCCACGTACCACCCCAAAGCCTTTCTGCTTCCCATAAGCATTGAAGTAAACATCTATTTCTTGTTAGGAATCAAATATCATCCCTATTTCACGAGGGCCAACATTCAAAGACCCCAGATCCAGCAGATTACCTTCACCCTTCCCCTCTCCATCCATCTCCCTTCCAGCTTCATCTGCAGACCTTGAGTCATCACTGTCACTAGCCCCTACTCCATCATAGTTTATAAGCTGCAACAATTCTTCATCATCATCATTAATTGCAACAGGAACATCTTGTGCAACAACTTCCTCCTCCTCCTCCTTCTCCTCATATTCCATGTTTGTTGTATAGAAATTAATTTCACATTTATTATTACAATGTTATATATATATATATATACATATATATATATATATATATATATATATACATACATATATATATATATATATATATATACATATATATATATATATATATATATATACATATATATATATATATACATATATATATATATATATATACATATATATACATATATATATATATATATATATACATATATATACATATATATATATATATATATATATATATGTATATATATGTATATATATATATATATATAATATAACAGCAATAAGCAGCATAATTTTTCGGCCAATTTTGACAAGCTAATGTAAAAGCTGACATGTTCATGCTCAAACATAAGACAACAATAAGCAGCAACATGCTCATTCCTTAATTACTTAGTAGGCACAAGCACCAAAAGCATCGTTCCAATAACAACTCATTCTTATATATGGTTATCGACCCTTCTCCAACTAAATTAGACATAACTTTACAACATAGTATATGTTAGTTTAAGGAATAAGCTCACAAGAAAGCATGACAATGCATATTACATGCTTAAAGTGCCACGATTAAGACATTTTTCTTGTCATGCCATATTCTTGTCATTTATATTTAAATATTGTCATATTGTCACCAAATTATGAAATCCGACCACCACATTCCACATTTTCACACCCTTCCTCAATTTCACATCACATTCCTCAATCCTAAATTAATAAATATAAATCAGTATCCAAAATCCCAACCAAATAGAGATAATAATATTCACCAAATTATATCAAAATCAATAATGACAATCAATAAATCAGTATTGAAGATACAAGCAACTGAATTGTTTAAATTCCTGGAAGTTAATTATACAATTACTCAAATTAACACATACTTAAGCTAATTTAGTCATTGAATGTTAAATTTACACTGTTTAGGGTAAAAAATACCCCAACATGTGGTTCAATCCCATAGTGACACATGGCCCAATAAAAAGGCGACACGTGTCCTTATAGGAAGATGACATGTGGCAACCCTAAGAGCACCTAAATGAGAGAAAGGTCTCCTTACACCAGGATGCCCAAATCCTGATAAAAGCGCTAAAACAGCGTCCCTAAAGGACATATGTCCTCTCTTGAATGCGCCGCCAATCAAAGCCCACCTTTTTAGGGTACCAATCCTAAAGTGACACACATTCCCACCCCTATAAATACTTCAATCATTTATGATGGGAGGGGGGGGGGATTAAGACATATCATTCCAGAGTATTAAATTGCTCCAACTTCTCTTTACTTTCTCTCTCTACATTACTTCGTTTTCCGTTTACTAACTTGATCGTCGGAGGCGAATATTCCATCAACCAGAATATTCGTTATTTTGCAGGTGTCCAAGACTGTTCACTGTATTCACGACCTGTATCCCAAGGGATTCCAAAAAACCCCAAAACATTTGGCGCCGTCTGTGGGGATACACGTCTGAAATGGCTAAAGATGGTCAGACACCCGGTCCTAGTGAGGACGGACATGTAGAAAATATCATTACAACAATCAACACTTGCGATCCTCTGACCGCTTCATTCCATGATGCTGAGGATCCCCCTGTCACGGATGCTTCCTTGAAAGCCGCCTTGGAAAAGCTCCAAAAGGAGCTTGAGGGTAAGATTCCTTCCTCCACTAGACAACCGTCTAGAAGAGAAGGAGAGAGCGTCCGAAATAAACCCTAGGGCAAGACGGCCAACACTGAGGACGTCGGGAATACCCCGTTCAGAAGACATTAGAGGTCTCCAAGGGTGCCTCGGATGAACTGGTCAAGGCTTCTTGAGAAATTGAAGTCGGCTGGGGGGCAGACCAAGCAGCCTCTCAGGCAACCAAATGAGTCGTCCCAACACTGGAAGGATGCTAGAGACTATCTTAGGCACAAGCGGCATGAGCAGGCACACTACTCTAACTTTGCCTCCACTCCTACCATGCTAGATGATTCTCTAGCAACACCCTCTCAGCTCGGCCAGGACCAGCAGGAGTCAAGCTCATCGTACTCCAACTTTAGTTTCTTTAACTCAACCACCTCAGTTTCAGATAACCCATGATTATGGTACAATATTGCCGCCTATGACCCTAGTGTACGGGCAGTATGGGAAATATGGCGTGTCTCATAACTAGGTCACATACTTGGGCGGACATGGTCGTTCGCTTCCTAGTTGTTAAGGAGTTCACTGGCTATAATGTTATCATCGGCCGCCTAACTTTGACATCAGCAAAGGTAGTAATTATCCCTCAGTTGATGCTGATGAAGTTTGAGCGGTCAGATGGGAAATTAGGTTCCATTCAGGGAAACCAAAAACTGGCAAAGGAGTGTAATCAGCTAGTCGTAAAGCCAACATCACTAGGACATGGGAATGCGTCCGTGTAAAATTTCAAAGAAGGGTCACTCCAAGCATACTAGGTTGGCAAGAAGCAAAAAGTCGATCAAGAAGGAGCAAGCATAGCAGCTAATGACTGTCGGCCGGCCAAAAGAGTTGAGGCCACAGCCGGCTGGCGACCATACGAACATAGTGCTTAACCCAGACCAACCTTATTGGACGGTCAAAGTGGGCACTATGGCCATGGGCTTGCTAGGAGATGACTTGGTGAATCTGTTAAGAGAGTTCAGAGATGTGTTCGCGTTTGAAGTTCATGAGATGCCGAGTATCAGTCCAGACTTAGCAGTTCATAAGTTGGCTGTGAATTCGGCTGTAAAACCTGTTCGTCAAAAGAAGAGGAATCATGGTGAATACAGGAATCAGGCGGCCGCATTCGAAGTTAAAAAGCTACTGGACGCCGGTTTCATTCGGCATTGTTATTACCCTGACTGGGTGGGTAATGCAGTTCTGGCCAAGAAGCCGAATGGAACTTGGAGGATGTGCGTAGATTACACTAACCTCAACAAGGCATGCCCTAAGGATAGTTTTCCCTTGCCTAAAATTGACCGTCTGGTTGATTCAACGGTCGGGCATGCCCTAATGAGCTTTATGGACGCATACTCTGAATTCTATCAAATCCCTTTATGGGAAGAAGACCAAGAAAAAACAGCATTTGTGACCAAGCAGGGGCTATATTGCTACAAAGTTATGTCATTCAGCTTAAAGAACACCCTTGCCACATTTCAGAGACTGGTGAATAAGGTCTTTAAAGATTAGATCGGCCAGAACATGGAGGCTTATGTTGATGATGTGATTGTTAAATCAAAGAGGTCGGCCGATCATCTGAGTGACCTCCGAGAAACGTTTACCGAACTCAAGCAGCATAAGATGATGTTAAATCCAAAGAAGTGTGTCTTTGGTGTTGAGTCCGGCAATTTTCTTGGATTTTTGATTGATCAGCGTGGCATTGAGGCCAACCCTGAAAAGATCCAGGCGGTCTAAGACATGGAATCGCCTAGAACCATAAAAGAAGCTCAAAGATTGACTGGTTGCTTAGCTGCACTCAGACGATTTTTGTCAAGATCAGGGGATAAGTGTCGCTATTTTTTCCAGTCTATCAAGAATAAAGCAATGTTCAAGTAGATAGAGGAGGCCAAGGAAGCCTTCGTATAGTTGAAGAATCATTTACATACCCTTCCTCGGCTCGTCAGTCCCCTCCAAGATGAGAAGCTATATATGTACTTGGCTATTTCAGATATTCCTTAAGCGTCGTCCTGCTTGCTAAAAGGGACAGCCATCAAATCCTTGTGTATTTCATTAGCCATGTTCTACACAATGTCGAGCTTTGGTATCCACCCATTGAAAAGTTCGGCTTGGCATTGTTAATGGCATCAAAAAAGCTAAGCCATATTTTCTTGCTCATTCGATTGTGGTCTACACAAACTAACAATTGAAGAAGCCGTTCACGACATTGGAGGCCAGCGGCCGAATGCTCAAATGGGCAATTAAGGGTCAAGCCTTTGTAGATTTCTTGGCTGAAATGGCACGACCGGATTTACAACCAACAGGGGATCAGATTTGGAAAGTTTTTGTGGATGGAAGTGCAATAGCGGCCGGGTGTGGCGCTGGTATCATATATTTATCTCTCGAAGGAGATAAGTTCAAATATGCTCTGAGATTTCAGTTTTAAGCCTCTAAGAACGAGGCCGAGTATGAAGCCCTTCTGGTCGGCCTTAGAATGTGTAAGGCAACCGGGGCAACAAAAAATTGATGCTTGTTCGGACTCTCAGTTGATAGTCAGCCAAGTGAATGGTGACTACGAGGCTAGGGAGCCGTCAATGATGAAGTACTTGCAAATGGTGAAAGATGAGGCTGAGGGCCTAGAGAATTTCACGTTGCAATAAGTCCCTCGGTCCGAGAATCATCAAGAAGACGCCCTATCCAAGCTGGCCTCCTCGGCATCGTGCGACACTCCGAGATCTGTGTTCTGAAAAAGTTAAGGAAAAAAGGAGTATCAATGTCGAGCCCTTACAAATCATTGACAGAAGCTCCACATGGATGGACAGAATAATCTCTTATCTCAAAGATGGAGTTCTTCAGGACGACCCAAAGGAGAGCTGCCTGATGAAGAGAAAGACGTTATGGTTTGAGATGAAGGGAGAGGACTTGTTCAAAAGATCATTTGTAAAGCCCTACTTGAAGTGTGATACGCCCAAGAGGGGGCATGAGGTGCTGGACAACCTCCACCAGAGGCATTGCAAATCGCACATAGGCGGACGAGCCTTAGCTGAGAAAGTTACCCATCTGGGGTATTACTGGCCGAGCATGAATTCGAACTCCAAGGAAATGGTGAAAAAATATGACAAGTGCCAAATATTTGCAACCCTTATTCACCGCCTGGCAACCAGCTTGTCGGCCATAAGTAGTCCACTTCCCTTTGAAAAACAGGGCTTGGACATCTTGGGGTTGTATACTCCAGCGTCCGGATAAAGGCGGTATGTGTTAGTAGTAGTTGACTACTTCACAAAGTGGGTAGAAGCCGAATTCGTTCGAGGAATTAAATGGAAAGATGTATCTGCCTTCATTTGGGAAGAATATAATCACACGCTTTGGTGTGCCAAAACCAATGGTGTTTGATAATGGACCGCAATTCGAGACCGACCATCTTAGGGATTATCTGAGTTACCAGGGTATAGCACATTGCTTTACTTCGAACAGATGCCCAAAGGCCAATGGCCAAGTTGAGGCATACAACAAATTAATCTCTAATGTCATCAAGCGGAATCTTGAGAAAGCAGGTCGCCTATGGGCTGATGAGTTGGTCAATGTGTTATGGTCCATTCGAATGACAACAAAGAGTTCAACAGGGGAGACCCCATTCTTTTTGGTCTATGGTGCTGAGGTTGTGCTCCTAATTGAAATGTATGAGCCCACTCTACGAGTGATGCTATATGATGAATCGGCCAATTGGGAGGCCATGAAGACCGCCCTTGACTTTCTTCCAGAATCAAGGGGCAATGCGGCGCTTAGACACGAAATATATCGTCTAAGGATGACAAGGGAATATAATCGCAAAGTGTCAAAGCGGCCGCTTAAGATTGGAGACTTGGTCCCAAGAAAAATGAAAGTGGTAGGCCGAGCAAAAGAGCGGATGGAAAGCTAACCTCAAACTAGGAAGGATCCTACCGAGTTAAGGAAGAAGTACGAGATGGACAACATCGTCTTGAAGCCTTAGATGGCTATCCTATTCCACAAACATGGAATACGGACAATCTCAAAAAATATTATGTATAAATTTTTGTACTTAGCCAAAAAGTTGTATATACAACTAGGTCTAAACGGCCGAGCAATGTAAGTCGTACGATCAAAGACAATGTAATTTTGACAAAACTAATGAAAGTAAAATATTTTTATTAAATTTTTGCCATTTATAGTTTTATCTAATGATAAGAAGAAATGCCGCCTAAAAGCAGAAACGAGGTTGCTTGCAACATAGCAGCTCGACCCTCAAAAGGGGCATGTTTAGGCAGCTGGGCATGTTTAGGCAGCTGGGTAAAGCAGCTCGGCCATAATGGTCAAAAAGCTATTAACTCCATCCGACCACGTTACAGGTCGTATGGAAGAAACATAAGGTTGCCCAAAAATTTCCTAAGGCATTGTTACCCTAAGGGCAAGGGCATACCTAGGATCCCAAGCCCTACAAACACTTAGAAATAATCAGGTTGAGATAATACTTGAAATTTCACGAATGCGTCCAAGAGATAGTATCAAAAGACGACTCAGCATAAGTCGTATACCTAAAATTCATTCGGCATTCACCTAGTCCAAGGGCAATCATTATGATGATTTGATTAACTTACTGGACGCCATACCCTTTGAGGTATAAAGTCTACTAAGTTAATCAAACCTCTTTAAATATGGACTAGGAGAAATGGCGAATAAAGGGGCATACCCATACCCTCAGCAAAAAACATAACATCACCTGTACGCTAGGTAGATAAAGGCATAAATTGCTAAAAAATTCTAAGTATGGATGAAGGAAGAAAACGCCATAAATTAAAGTCGTTCAAAACAAACAGCAAAATAAAAAAGAGTATATTAAAAGACCGCTCAAAACAGGCGATAGGAAATCGAACTTGTTTAAGCAAAAGAAATAAAAACATAGAACAGAAAGCTAGAAGACGGTAGCAGGAGGACTTGAGCTTCTCATTCAGCCGACTGCTTGTCAGTCGCGGCCGGCTCCTTCTCCTCGGCAGGCTTCTACTCCTCCCCTTTCTCATCTTCCTCGACCTTGGAGTCGGAGGAAGTCTCAACATATTCGAGAGGAGGCTTGCCGATAGCCTCAGCCTATTCCTTAAGGCAGACATGCTCAAGACGGCGCGTGAAGCACTCCTGATAGTAGGTCATCTCGCCTATGTCAACCATCATAGAGAAGTAGAAGCAGCTCTTCAGCTTTGCCTCGGCCTTCTACTCAATTCGGATGGCCTCTAGAGGATCAATCACCCGAGGAGCCTTCAGTTGCTTAGACAAGTCCGCAACAGACTTGTTCAAGAGCTTAACCTCAAACCTGAGGGAATCCACTTCATTTAAAGTCGTCTGAAGAGCTTCTTGGGAGGAGCCAGCTCATTTCTCAGCTTCTCGGAGGCTTTGAAGCCCTCCTTCCACTGGGTGGCGTTCGTGACCGCCTCATCCTTTTCCTGCTGTAGCGCCTTTTGGGCAAGCTGCTCCCGTTTGAGAGCATCGCCAATTTTAATGATGTCTTCGGCCTACTTAGCCGAATTCTTTGTCACCGCAGTGATGTTGGCCTTGTGCCGAATCTCCAGCAGGGCAATTATACCGGTGTTTTCATCTTGAATCCGTTTTATGTCGACCTAGGTTGCCTTAATCTTCTCGTTTCTTTGTCCTTTCATTCTAGAAAGCACTGAGCCTAAGGAAGACCTACATTCGGACGGAAACAGGTTAATAAAACCAAAGTGTGAAAATATATTAAGTATTGATGCTTTGGCCAAGTGTGGTTACCTCGGCGTTGCAGTTTATCATAGGGCTGAGAAAGCCCTCATTAATCACGCAGAACTTGTCTTGCTGCTCTTTAGGGACGGCCCACTACATGGCCTTCCGAATAGCCTTTCGGTCAGCGATTGTGAGCGATTGGTCGAGCAGCTTCATGTGCATCTTCTAAGCAATGTTTGCGCCAAGTAAGAAAGGAAGTTATCTTGACAAAACTCATAAAAATAGAAGTAAGCAGCATACGGATGTCCCACATACCGTCTAAGAAAGATGGGATGTTGAACGTAGAGGTGTGAAGGGGTAGCGACTGATCCCCTTCCTCTTGTGTCCGGCGGAGTTGTTCTTCGGCCGACTAAGAGGCATTCTTTTGCCACTTTGATTTGTCGATCACCTCGACATGCAGAGTCGAGGTTGTGTTGCCGATCGTTTTAGCTGGGGACAACTTACCCCCTTTTCCCACATTGACGGACTCATCGTGGACCGCCTCATTTTGCGGCTCTACGGTCTTGGAGGCCCCAGTAGGTGACAGCTAGGATGGCTCTCCTTTAGACAGCTTTGGAGCAGCCTACGACGTGGACTTGGCCGCATTAGAGGAAGACTTAGCCCTTGTGGCTGCTGTCTTCCTAGCCTTGGACGATTGGCCATCTTAGAAGTAGAGGCCGACTGCTTCCTCTTCGCCCTAGGAGTAGGAGTGGCCGCCTGATTATAATAGAACAAAGCCAAAGTGAGATAGGTGTCCGAGCAAAATTGAGAAAGAGCCCCTTCCCAACCTACTAGCTCAGCGTGAAAGTAAAAACAGTGGTGTCCGAGTAAAATCGGATAGGGTACCCTTCCCAATATATCAACCTGGCATTAAAGCAGGTAGAGCTACGTCCGAGTAAAATAGGGAAGGATTCCCTTTTCCACATATCAGCTCGGTTAAAAAAAAAAAAAAGAAAGGAGAAACTTGTAGGGTTTCGTAGTGACCCGACACTACGCGGAAGGAAACCCACCAAGACCCACCCCTTAATTAAAACAATTAAAAAGCATATTAAACTTAATCAAACAATATTAAGAACAAGAATTATACCTTTGTCGCGTGCTTTGCTCCCAAAGATCTCTTACATTAAACAAGATTAAGAACAAGAATCAAACATGGAGTGAATGATAATTTTGCACAAAAATTAATTACTCCATTAATGAATGGTTTTAATACAGTGTCTTACATTAAATATCCTATTTAATTAAAACACATGTACAAGGAATTTCAAAGCCAGTCTCCAACATGCTTGATTCCCATCGCCTTAATGTGTTTGTTGTGTTTCACTTGAGGCAGCGGTTTAGTCAAAGGATCGGCTACATTGTCATCTGTGCCAATCTTACAAATTTTGATTTCACCTTCGGATTTCCATTCCCTTATCATGTAAAATCGCCTTTGCACGTGTTTGACCTTCTGGTGCTCTCTCGGCTCCCTGGCCTGAGCGATTGCTCCATTGTTATCACAATAAAGGTCTATCAGCCCCTTGATTGAGGGTACAACACCAAGTTCGCTAATGAACTTGCCAATCCAAACAGCTTCCTTGGCAGCTTCTGAAGCGGCCAAGTACTCGGCTTCAGTTGTAGAGTCTGCAGTGGTGCTCTGCTTGGCACTCTTCCAGCTAAACGCTCCTCCATTCAGACAAAATATGTACCCCGACTGTGACTTGAAGTCGTCTCTGTCAGTCTGGAAGCTAGCTTCGGTGTAACCTTCAACAACCAGTTCTTTGTGGCCTCCATACACCAGGAATTTGTCCTGTTCCTTTTCAGGTACTTAAGGATGTTTTTGGCCGCAGTCCAATGCGCCTCTCCTGGGTTCGATTGTTATCGACTCGTTGCACTCAGGGCATACGATACATCTGGCCTTGTACATATCATGGCATACATGATCGATCCGATTAGCGAAGCATATGGGATCTGATTCATTCTTTCTCGCTCAACATGTGTCAGTGGACACTGTTTCTTGCTGAGAGTTATGCCATGGGACCTGGGTAAATGCCCTCTTTTGGCATTCTCCATGTAGAATCGAGCCAGTACTTTATCAATGTAAGTACTCTGGCTTAATCCAATCATCCTCTTAGATCTATCCCTGTAGATCTTGATTCCCAATATGTACTTTGCCTCTCCTAAGTCCTTCATTGAAAAGCACTTTCCCAACCAGCCCTTTACGGACTCCAACAATTTTGTGATGTTTCCAATGAGAAGTATGTCATCAACATACAGGAATATGAATGCAATATCACTCCCACTGACCTTCTTGTATACATAAGATTCATCTGGATTCTTGATAAAACCAAACTTGCTAATGGCTTCATCAAATAGCAGATTCCAACTCCTGCTGGCTTGCTTTAGTCCATAAATGGACTTCTTCAGCTTGCAAACCTTTCCAGCGTTGCCTGGATCGACAAAACCTTCTGGCTGTGTCATATACACAGTTTCTTCCAAAATTCCATTAAGGAAGGCGGTTTTGATATCTATTTGCCATATTTCATAATCGTAATATGCAGCAATCGCTAGGATGATCCGGACGGATTTTAGCATTGCAACTGGTGAAAAAGTTTCATCATAGTCAATCTCGGGGACTTGTCTATAACCTTTTGCCACTAGTCTAGCTTTGTATATTGATACATTTCCATCCTTGTCTGTCTTCACTTTGAAGATCCATTTTCAACCAATGGGTGTATAACCCTCGGGCAAATTCACTAAGTCCCAGACTTGATTTTCAGACATGGAGTCCATCTCGGATTTCATGGCCTCTTGCCATTTTGCAGATTCGGGGCTCGTCATAGCTTGCTTGTATGTCGCCGGCTCATCACCATCCATGACAAGGATGTCCTGATCATCAATTAAGACGATACCAAGGTATCTGTCTGGTTGAGATCTTTTCCGTTGCGACCTACGAAGGGTAATCGGTTGAGCATTTTCATTGTCTGTTTGATTCTGACCAATCTTCTTAGATGCTTCCAAAGTATCTAGATTGTTAGTTTTGTCAAGTTAACATTGTTGCTCGTCCTCTCAAACTTTGTCGAGTTCGATTTTCCTCCCACTTGTCATTTTGGAAAGGTGATCCTTCTCCAAAAAGACACCATCACGAGCAACAAATACTTTGTTCTCGGATTTATTGTAAAAGTAATACCCTTTGGTTTCTTTTGGATATCCCACAAAGAAACACTTATCCGATTTGGGGTGAAGTTTGTCCGAAATTAATCGTTTGACATATGCTTCGCATCCCCAAATCTTGAGAAAAGACAACCTAGGAGGTTTCTTAGTCCATAATTCATATGGAGTCTTTTCAACAGCTTTTGACAGAGCTCTATTCAGTGTTAGTGCTGCAGTTTGTAGCGCATGTCCCCAGAAAGAGATAGAGAGTTCACTAAGACCCATCATTGATCGAACCATGTCTAACAAGGTTCGATTCCTCCGTTCGGACACTTCGTTCCATTAAGGAGTTCCGGGAGGTGTCAACTCTGAAAGAATGCCATTTTCTTTCAAGTGATCATCGAATTCATGGCTCAAATATTCTCCACCTTGATCCGATCGAAGTGCTTTAATTTTCTTGCCAAGCTGATTTTCAACTTCTTTATGAAATTCTTTGAATTTCTCAAAGGATTTAGATTTATTCGACATTAAGTGGACATAGCCATATCTACTATAATCGTCGATGAAAGTGATGAAATATCGGTAACCTTGTCTTGCGGGAGTGCTCATTGGTCCACATACATCCGTGTGTATTAGACCTAATAAGTCACTTGCCCTTTCTCCCAACTTGGAGAATGGCTATTTTATCATCTTTCCTAATAAGCATCCTTCGTAATTTTCAAACGACTCTAAGTCGAATGAGTCAAGAACACCTTCTTGAAGAAGTTTCTTGATGCGCTTGATGTTGATATGGCCAAGACAACAATGCCACAAGTAGGTTTGATTCGACTCGATGGTCTTAGCCCTTTTGGCAGTATTATCGATGTTTGTCTAGTGAGAGCACATAAAGACCATTTTCTTAATGTGCCTTACCATATAAAACATTATCAAAATAAATAAAACAATTATTGTTTTTGATTCGAAATTCGAATCCTTTGGCGTCCAACGCCGATATTGAAATTTTTTTTTTGGTCACTCTTGGAACATGATAGCAGTTTTCAAGTTCTAGAATAAGCCCTGAGGGCAAAGACAAACTGAGAGTTCCAACGGAGACGACATACATTCTTACTCCATTGCCGACCTGAAGCTCGACCTCTCCCTTCTCTAGCCTCCTATTTATCCTTAGTCCCTGAGCATTGGAACAAAGGTGTGAGCCACATCCGGTATCTAATACCCATGATGTTTTGCTAGCGAAGTTTAAGTCTATAATGAAAATACCTGATGAAGAAGCAACGTTTCCGTTCTTCTTATCTTCCTTGAATTTGAGGCAGTCCCGTTTCCAATGTCCCTTCTTCTTGCAGTAGAAACATTCAGAATCAGATTTAGAAGAGGATGCCTTCTTGTCCTTGCTGCCCTTGGCAGATTTTGACTTAGGCGGGAATTTCTTCTTTTTCCCATTAAAGCTCTTCTTTTTGCCCAGACGTTTGAATGGCTTGCCCTTCCTCACCATGAGCATGTCATGCTTGCCCTCATCCTTGAGGGTTTGCTCGGTTTGCTTCAACATACCATGAAGCTCGGTGAGGGTTTTCTCCATACTATGCATGTTGTATTTCATTTTGAACTGATCATAGCCTTTGTGAAGGGAGTAGAGAATGATGTCAATTGCCATTTCGGTTGCATACCCAGCATCAAGCCTTTCCATGTTCTCAAATAATCCAATCATTTTGAGGACATGCGGGCTGACTAGCTCTCCTTTCTTGAGCTTGCTCTCAAGGATCTTCCTGTGGGTTTTGAACCTTTCAGTTCGGGCCAGCTCTTGAAACATATTCTAAAGCTCAGAAATGATCTCAAAAGCCTTCTCCTTCTCAAAGAAAGTCTTTTGAAGGTCTAGAGACATAGTGGCCAACATGATGCATTTGACATCCCTATTGGCACTTTGCCATCGGTTAAGGGCAGCCTGAGTGACCTCCTCATTGGGAGCGTCGGGCATTTCCTCATCAAGGACGTATTCCTTTTGCTCCTACATTAGTACAATGCGGAGATTCCTTTGCCAATCAAGAAAGTTTGGCTCGCTCAACTTCTCCTTGTCGAGAATTGAGCGTAAAGAGAATTGGTTGTTGTTTGAGTTACTTGCAGACATGATTCTACAATTGAAATAATTTGAAGTGAAAAACCATTCATAAATCAATAAGTTGAAATTTAAAACGTTTATGCATATATTCAATCTTATTGAGCATTTTATCCACGCATTTAAAATTGTCCCTTATGGGTGAGAATAAAATGATTCCGAGATCCCAAAGATCAAGAAATGGTTAAGCATGCTTTGGCTTGTCTTAATCATTAACTATCTTAAGGTAAGCAATCTAATTGCTAATAGCTCCAAGCTACTCTCGGTTTGATAAAATGTCGCATCTAATGCATTCATGACATTTTATCTCTTTTGCCACGACATCTAAGGACTCCTTACTGATATCGTTGAGCTTAACCAAGACAACTTGTATACCTAGTATACCTTACGTTCATAGGGAAGTAGTGATGTCTCGCTTTGGCGTAGTCCATCACGTACGCGCATTAGTTTGGTAAGTGTTGTTCTTGGAACAGCAAATTTTAGCTCAATATTATTAAAGGGATCTAGGGTTTCTATGTTGGTTGATTTAAGTGAACTTAACTAATTGTCGCAACATAATAGAAATCCTAGACATGCATCTAGAAGTCATATATAATAACAATATATATATAAGGCATAAAATAGATGCATTTGGCAACTAGCATGACCCCTTGAAATCTTTAATTTCCATGGGTCTTCATCTTGGCTCGTCTTCGTCGAAACGCCGTCTTGAGACATCTTGGCCAAAATGAAATAAAAGAAGCTAGCTAGCACAACTAAGATTAATCTAATAGTACAAAAATACTTAACGGTTCGCAGACCGTATTTAGATTTACAAAAATACATAACGGAACGCAGTCTGTATTTTCTATCCTAGTCGGGCCCCACTAGTTGCCATTTTCAAAGACCTGTTTTGAATAACAATCTTCCATTCACCCATTCACTATTTGTGAATGGCCCATGCAATTTTACGAAATACATAATTAAACACGCAAAACTAGTAACTAACTTAGGTGGTTAATCCATTAACGCCCCTAATTAAAACTAGTCAAAGTTGTTTAATCCATTATTTCTAAACGCAAAATGCTTACGCACTTAATTAAGCTCCCACTAAATTCCGCATCCATACTTAATCAATCCGATTAATTAAGTCGGCATAACCCATAATTTGTCAAAATTTTGCAAAATCAAAAATCGAGGTTTTTAACCTCGTTAAATAACCACATAAATAAATTTAAAATTGAAAAATTTGCAAAATTGCATAGCTCAAACTATTGAGCAATAACTTCCCACAAAACCCCTAGTGGGTGCGCACCATGGCTGCTAGGCAGCCCATGGCCCTACGCCATGGTGCGTGGTGCTGGCAGCTAGCAGGCATGCTTAGCGCAGCCTGCCTTGCTAGCTAGCACCAGCAGCATGCTACGCATGCTAGCTGCTTGTTGGCGCAGGCAGCAGTGGGCTGGCTGGCTGGGGCTTGCTGCCTTGCTGCCCAACAGCAGCACAAGCGCACCAGCAACCTAAGGCCCACGCACCAGCACACGCACTACACAGCTGCCTCCTCGCCACACAGCAGCGCACAACAACATCATGGCACACCCCTGTGCGCACCATAGGCAGCCACATATGGGCTGCTGGGCAGCCCGGTGGTGACGCTTGGGTGTTTTTGCCTTGATTTGCGTGGAAATTCTCGGAATTTAATTCCGATTTGTGTGTGACAATAATTAATTCTAAATTACATTTTAGAATTAATTTGAGGGAAAATAAAATAAAATAAAATTAAGTCCTACTTAAATAAAATTTATTTTATTGGTGCACAAGCCTAAATTATCCAAAATTTCAATTTTAAACAAAATTAGGTCTAACTTTATGCTTAAAATAAAATTAGCTATGTCCAAAATTAATCTTGCCAATATGCAAATTAATAATGGGTTTGACAAATTTGAGTTGGAAAAATAAATTAACCATCCAATGATAAAAATTTTCCAACTTGCATACTTGTGTAAAATACCAAGATTACATCTTCCAATATGAAGATTAATTAAATTTTACTCACAAGTAATTGAACTTGATGGATTTTAATCAACCAAACATGAAAAATCCAAACTTTGTTCAACATGGAGTTTAGGGTTAGGGTTCCAATCATTTAAACCTTTAAAGATTAGAACTTTAACATTACTTGGGAACTTAAAATTACAAGATCACAACAAGTTTTCCCACTTTATTGCAATTTATTTGCAAAATTTGTGAAAAACAAGTTTATGTGAAAAAATGGTATATCAACTTAAGCACTAATAAAAACTCCATTATTATGCTTAAGGATATTTTAAAACCAGTAGATTAGTGATGCAAATGTGCATTTAATCTAACCTTCTAATTCTTGCATTAATCAAGGCTTAAAAAGAATTAAAATTTTCGTTAAAAAACGAAAAACCCCAGAAGAATTGGGTTTCTGGTTCGAATTTGGTTTCTGGACAGTCCTAAAAGGGTTGAATTTGTTCCAGAATGTAGATTCCACCCAAAATTCACTAATTTTGAGCCAAAATCTGGGTTCAACAGCCAAATCGAAAATAAAATCGAGTTTTAAAATTAATTAAAACGAGCATCTAATCTAATTAGAAGAACATGAACCAGAAAAATAAATTCTTTTAAAACACCTTAATTGAAAAATAATTGCAAAAATTAAAAGGAGCGTGGCTCCAATACCGCTGTAGGGTTTCGTAGTGACCCGACACTACGCGGAAGGAAACCCACCAAGACCCGCCCCTTAATTGAAACAATTAACAAGCATATTAAACTTAATCAAACAAGAATTATACCTTTGTCGTGTGCTTCGATCCAAAAGAGCTCTTACTTCAAAATCCCGAAAATACGAGATCTCCGACGGATCGTACCCTCGACCCGACCCGAGCGTCCTATGTGTTGAAGGTTAGTCAAGACCCGGACAAAATAACTATGAGTTTTACGAATCAAAGGTTTACTCTTACTTGGATCATAAAGGACTAGGGGATCCACCATGCTGCCGTCCAGATTCCTCGGGGAATCTTTGTTGTACGTTTGTCTTGTACGTCCCATGTTTGACTGCAAGGACAGAGAAGAATAGGTGGGGTGAGTTGGTACGCACTAGAAATGGACCCACTCCAAAGAGAGGAGAAATTGTCTCCGTCCACTCTAGACTCCTCAGTCCCAGGCGAATGGGCGACCTCATGAGGAGAAACGGACGAAGCCGAGTATTGTGCCAGTTCGTGTTTTAAAAAATAAACAAGTATGAAAAAGGAAAAAAAAAAAAGAGAAGTAGTAAGGAAAAATAGGCGGTTACCTCTGTCCAAGTAGAAAACATTGAAAGTCTTTGAAGATCTTGAAGGTTAACCAGAGAACTAAAAAATTCGAATGGAAACCTCAAACTCACGGTGGAGCTCTCGAAGATTTAGGGAGAACAACACTTTCTCTCTCTAAAGGCTCTGAATTCTCTCTAGAAAACAAAAAAAACCAAAGTATTTTTATGAAATCAAATTAGTTCTATTTATAGGCAAAATTTATGAGGGCAAAATGGTAAAATCACTTTTCCCGCCCGGAACTTAAACGGTTACTTTTAAAAAAGTTTAACCTAGAAGCTTGAACGGCTAAAAAACCGCTCCGTCATTTAAGACGGGAAGATGTACGGTTATCCTAACGGCATGTTAAAATAAACGGCCAGGACAGCTGGATCTGTACCATCAGTCTGGAAAATTCGGAAGACAGGTGTCCCACTTAATACCAGTCGGCACCACCTGTCTGCCTGATCTTAAGACTTAAGATCACTAATGAAATCAGGTAGACCGATTAAGGCAAATAGCCCAAAGGAATAATCTCATAACCAAATGGGTGAAACAGTCTGCCTCTTTTTAAACAATGCTCTATCAGCCCGATGTCCGAACGACACTAGACGAGTAAAGATTAGAGGAGGCGGCGCGTAAGGTACGAGCTGTAGGACTTTAGGTACTATAAGCGGAATTTCATGAATCACATTCATACGCACCTAAATCAGGATCACATGCATAACACACAAGAATCACATAATTATACCTTTGAAGCGTGATTTCAACGTAGCTATTCGATTAACAAATCAGGAGAGAATGGAACCCTAAGCGTGACTCCTCTACTTAGTCCACGGGACTCGAACAAGCGTCCACCAATACTAGATTGGTCAAGTGAAGGGGAAAACCACGATCACCACCTTTAATGGACAACCGGACACCACACGAACACCACCACCACGAGCACATCATCGGCGCCTAGGGAGGAGGAGAGAGCTGTGAGAGATAGGGGAGATTGAGGGGTTGGGTCTCGTGTTTGCTAATTAGGGTTTCAACTTAAAAGTAAACTGTTTTGCATAAAAACCTAGGCACCTAGTCTAAATATAATCCTATTATAATTAGACTAGGTTAGGAAGCCCAAAACCCTCCAAACCAAGCCTCATGGTCGGCCACCTAGAGTGATGAGGCCCATCATGGGCCTCGTCCTCTTATGCTTGATATAGGCCCTTTGTGTGACCTTATAGGATCTGTCCAATTGGACTTTGACCTATTTTACTAGCCCAAAGATCGTTAGTACCTCTAGCTAAGATATAATGACGAGCCAAATGGACGAACTTAATTATCTCCATAATTTGATCCATTATATATGTAGTAATTGCACTTGACGAAGACATAAATCCTTCAATCTCCCACTTGTCTGAGACAAGTGTGCAATATTTAAATTCCTTAAGACAATATGTGTCGATTTGATAATATGATTGCATCCCATGTCGAGATCATATTAATCTACAAATCATTTCTTGAAATCTGAGTTAGAATTACAAAACCAAATGATTACATGAGTAATACATTTGGACTTGGCCATGTATTTTCTGAATTCTCCCTCTTCGAGCGGTCGTGACACATTCCCTAATTAAATAGGTAGACTCAATCCAATCTTGTGGCAACCAAAGCTCCCACTTAACTTTTGAAGTAATCAGAAAACATCTTTTATAGTCCCCTTTTACGGAATGACGTTTGGATGTACCACATTTAGATCAATCATTGAATGAAATCAGTGTTTGACCCATGTCAAAGGAATCCACTAATATATCCGAAAGCTCTATACTTGAACTTCAAAGTAGGACAATATTTCGATCATGCATCATTCATGCATACCCATATGATTGACCGAGCATCTCTATGCCCCTATAGCCCAAACGCTATCCAATCAATCTTACATGTCAGTCCATTTATTGAAATCATTTATGTCAAATTTAATGATTTCAAACTAGGAACTTAAATAATATATGAATTTAATTCACCTGTGGGGCTTCATTTAGCAAATCATCGATTTTAATGATCCCATCAATTCATAATTATTTTGGACATTTTATTTAATTTCAAAAACCATAATTAAATAAGAGAAATAATAAATTTCTGATTTAACATAATTTTGAAAGTTAATGCATTACTTATGTAAACTAATGATGATTATCTATCTAACGTGTTTGTTAAGTTGTGCATAGAAAGAACAAGTTATGCTTGGAACAAGATACAAGGAACCCGAATAATGACAAGTATATATATATAAGGAACTTGAGCAATAAATAATAAGCAAGATAAGAACAAGAACAAAGATGAGTTATGGTTGATAAGCATGATGATGGCTAAGGGACACATGAAGGTAACTATGTAAATAGGTGTTTGCATATGTTAGCTTCATGAGGTAAGTACCCTATCCATACATGAGTCATATATGCGTAGGAGTATTTATGTAGCTTTAAGTTTAATTAGTTCTCTCACTTGAAGTTCGTTTATGACAAAGAAACTTCAATCCAATGTTTCTCTTAAGTGTTTATGTGAAGACAAAAACTGATTTAGGTGAAGTCAATGGGTTGGAACATAGAAGACTTCAAGAGGAACAAGAGAGAATGAATGAACCTAAAGCAGGTACTCCCACGAGAACAAAACCACGAAGGACCCTAAAGGTATTCTCCAAAGTGATCCAGAAGGAACTTTTGGCAGGCTTTCCCACGAGAGTCGGAGCATATTCCCTAACAAGTATATGAGTATATTCCCTAACATGTATATGAGGTGTTCCCTAACAAGTACACACAAGGAGCTTCCTGTAGGGTTTCGTAGTGACCCGACACTACGCGGAAGGAAACCCACCAAGACCCGCCCCTTAATTATAGCAATTAACAAGCATAATAAACTTAATCAAACAAGATTAAGAACAAGAATTATACCTTTGACGCGTGCTTCGCTCCCAAAGAGCTCTTACATCAAAATCCCGAAAAGACGAGATCTCCGACGGATCGTACCCTCGACCCGACCCGAGCGTCCTACGTCTTGAAGGTTAGTCAAGACCCGGACAAAAATAACTATGAGTTTTACGAATCAAAGGTTTACTCTTTCTTAGAGTTGCCTTTTTTATTCCACTCAAGGTTGTTTTTGTCCGGATTCATGTAAGTATGTTGGACATAAAAGTTAGTCTGGAACAAGTCTATAAAACCAAGGTGAACTCCAGACAGTCAATGAAATTAGAGTTACTGACCTGTCAGGAACTAAGAGTCTATCAGATTTCCGGAACCTAATATAAACTTTAGTTTGCACGTCTTTAAAAGTTAGTTTTAATGATATATATTTACCTATTACGTGCATATCTTTTAGGGATTTTATTTTACTAAATAAAGATATTTATTTTCTAATAAATCCCTTTTGGAAAAAGATAAGTTTATTTGGAAAGTAATTTAACTAAAAGTTCAGTTTTAAATAAAATCTGATTTTATATATGGTAAGTATAGCTTTTTATTATTGACAGAATTTATTCTTAACAAAAAGACATATTTTTAGAAACCTTATTTTTAGAAAATATCTTTTAAACATATCTTTAGATAAAACTTATCTCTTACGAAAAGAATTATTTGGGTGTACTATAAATATGCTCATATGTATTCATTCAAAGTTGAGGCTGACGAAGTGCAGTGGTCGTGCTTAATGGTTTCACCCCTTCACCACGAAGCTAGTTCCAGACAAATCTCGAGTGTCTAGCATATTAGTTTTCTCTCTTTATTCATTTATATGTATTTAGAGTTATTCTTTTAGATCTTATAAAGGGTCAAAGGGTTTTGAGTTTTTTGTATATATATTGGGGTGTGAGAGTTTGTGAGGATTCTCGTTATTGTAATTGAGATATTGCTAATGTGAGCTTCTAGGGTGAGGCTGAGTGAGTAGCTCTCCGGGAGTAAAACTGGGGACTTGAATCTGGGATTCAAGTCGAGTGAAAAACATTTATGTTCTTGGTGAGTTCCGGGTAGGAACTAGGTAGCAAGTTCAGTCAGGAACTTGTGAGAAAGGTCTGGTTGTAATAGGTTGTAACTAGGAGTGTTTGTCCTATTATAGTGGATTGGTTTAGTTTGAAATCCCTTGGATGGACAAGGTTTTACTTCTTGTTAGGCCCTGGATGGTTTCCTCGTAAAATCCTCTTTGCATTGTCTAATTTCCTAACAACAATCTGTTTTATGTTCCGCGAAAATTAGGCACTAGGAACATACTACAATTCACCCCCCTTGTAGTATATCATCTAAAGAACAGTTGGTATCAGAGCCAGTGCTCTTGATAAATTGGGCAACCCCGAGGAGCAAGTTCCAGGCTAGGATGGATATCTACAAGGAATGCAGCGAATGGAACTCAACTCTGGAACGTTTCCAACAACACATGAAGACCAAAATCTGCTTGTAAAGCAGAAGTAATTCAAAGATTAATATCTTGGAGGTAAGTGTCTCGTCTTTGAATTCTTTATTATATGCATGTTATTATGTCTGCGAGTTCCTTGTAGTATTTCTAGAAAAATTGTTGATTTTATTTTTAGAGTTTCTAAATCAATTTTGTGCAACCTCAAATCTGATTTGAAGTGTATTTAAAAAGCATTTTTTAGATTTACTAATTGATTTATTATTAACAAATCAGTTTACTAGAAATAGTTCAAGGAACTTATCGTGTAGAATCATGCATAGTTAGTCTCTTGGAACCTGGATTACCCCTAAATAGGAACTTAATTCTTTAGGCAAGGTGATGAACGTATATTTTGAATATTTTCCAAAGAATGATTTGATCATGTGTCTTGAGCACTTTGAATATTTATTATGTAGATACATGATGTTTATTGTTGGTAAAGATAGTTGGTTTAACCGTAGTTGTTTTAATTATGGACTATTAATGACTATTACTAACAAGAAGGAACCTAATATATATTGGGTAACCGAAACCAAAAAATGACTGATTTTGCAGGCTTTGTGAGTGGTGACAATCTATTATTAATGATGATACTTTGGTTGTCTATGTATTAAGACATATACGCAAGTTCCTCTCATAGAAAAGTCTTTATAAGAGGTTTGTAGTAGGTAAAATTTTGGTACGGGTAAATATGTAAGTTGCCTTTACTTGCCTCTATAAATCTTAGACATATATATTTGGTATATATTGATCCTTCACAAATTCCTATTGAACTTCAATTTCATATTTCCAATGTTTATTTGTGAACGGATGTAAATGAGAAGTCGTTTTGAATTTTATAATAAATAATTTCATAAACTAACTTCTCTTCTAGTTTTGTGCTGGTTATTAATAATTGTTTTGTAGGTTTAACCATTGAGATAAATCGGTGCATAAAAGATTGTTCCATCTAGAAACTCAGTGCTAAAACTAGTTGTTGGAACTTGATTAATTTGGATTGGTAAAATGAATTAGTAATACAGGAACAACAAAGCTCTATATCAAGGTGCTATAGAAGTTAACATATAAGTTTCTATTCAGCATCTTGTTCAAGTTCCATTTAAGTTCTTATCAATCAAAGTTCCTTGGAACAAAGCATAAATTCTTGTAACAGACCCTTACGAAGGATGATGAAGCAAGATGATTATCTTTGACTAAGTGTTGGAGATTCACAATTTTGTTTATAGATCTACATCCAAAAGGGATAATTCTTATAGGAACTCTATGCTCCAATACTTTTATTCTTTAGGTCTTATCTATCTCTTTTGACTAACCTACTAACCTTTTAAAATAACAAAAGAACTCTCTTGGGTTTTGATATTTCAGATTATATCTTTTGATTGAATATATGAGGAGCTTTGACAAGGTGTTGAATTAATTTGAGATTAAATCAACATGTTTTTCTACCCAAGATACTTTGGTCAAAAGGACCAAACGAACATGTTCCAACTGGATCTCAACAGGAACATGAAGAGTAGAAGGTTCTTAGTAGGAGGGAACTTGTAGTATCTCGACAACGAGGTTCCAAAGGGATAATGAAAGTCAAATCAAGATTTCTCCTGCTATAAGCCTACAATGGAAGAACTTTGACTTATAACATTAACACGAACAATAAAATTGTAGCATAACAAGAAGTTAGTAAGTCAAGTTCCTATCCCATTGTGAATATTTTCTTATCGAGTATTTTAATGCACATTCTGGTTGTTATTTTCAGAAGGTTTGTATCTCTTGATGTTTTATGGATTTAAGATGACATCATAATAAAAAGTGGAAATGTCATAAATGAAGGGAATCAAATAAGGAACACATCATCTATGGATCTCAAGTTGGTTCCGAACAACAATCTGACATTTCAAGGTTTTATTGAATATGAAATACTTCTATGTTTCAAACCTTAAACATGTTGATCTTCTCATGCTTGATAAACCTAGTAGGAACTTGATAATAGGAATATGTACATATAAGTTCCTAACAGGTTAAGATCGAGAAGCACGAGAATCAAAACATGCTATATTCTCTTTCAACATCAAAAAGATGGTAAGCAACACTAACCCATTGTCTCTTAGTGATATGTATTTGTTTACCATATGATATTTAAAGGCAAATTGAAAGAGATGTCTTGTGTATAAGTGATGAACGCAAAGGGACACTTAGTTACTTTCTTTAATGGAAGAGATGAATTATATTGTTAATTTTATAGTCTTTTCTATAGCAGAAATATGTAGCTAAGTGATCATCTATTATAAATTTAAAGATCTAACAATGGAACCCGGTTCTATTCATGTTTGATGTTTCTTGCAGGAACACAAGATTGACAACAAGCTTTCAACTTTTAATCTTTGAAGACACGAGGAAAAAAGATGTTATTTGCTAACGGTCTTTGCAGGTTCTTTGGAAGAGTTTTCAATACTTCTTGCTACATCATCAACATGGAAACAATAGATCTTTGATTAACAAGACACCCTAAGTTCCACCTAGGGAAGGTTGAAGAAAGAAGTGACAAGAAAATTTTCTTAAGTGCCTAAAACAGTGAAACATAAGGAGTTTACAGTATAATGTTTAATGTGCAATAAGTGAACATATTTTCTTTTGAGACTAACATGTTTGCACCCATTAAATAGGTTATAAAAGATGAACTCACAAGTTCTTGTAGAACTAGCTGAGTTCCCAGTAAGGAAATATGTCACCAAGAATAATAGCAAGGGCTAGCTACATCACCATAAGTTGAGGAACTTATAGATGTGAAGTAGGTTCCAACTCATGCAACAACGTTCAATGAAATCAATACAAAAAAGTAAGTTTCGACAGGGTTCCAGAGCTGAGATAATATTTGTTCCGACCAGCAAAATCTCAACAAATTAAGGAACTACAGTGTCTTCCACACATCTGTAACCAAGGCTAAGCCTCACACTACATTGAAGCATTTGAGGATGTAGTTTTAAGATTAGATGTGCAATAGGAGCTCAATGTGCTTAAAAGGAAAAAGGTGTATGTCACATCCTGAACCTATTTTAGAACACCTAAAAAGGTCAGAGGTTAAAGAGGGTGTTCTGGAAAAAGTGTTGAGTAAGGCACGTAAAAGGAACAAGACTAGGTTGGTTCTCAAAAGAAACAACCATTATAAAGGTATGTATTGTTTTTAAGGAACTTGTTGCTCGTGTAGCTAGACTTTTGTAATTGAATATTATTTGTTCTTGCTGTTTATATGGGATTAGAGTTGTACCACCTGGATTTCTTGCATGCCATAGACGTCTATGTGGAACATACTCTAGGATAGAATTCTATCTAAGTTCCTTCTTGAAAATTGAGCTTTAAAATTGTCAATTTCTGTTTTCAAGATGGAATAAGTTATTAGTTGTACTTACTTACATTTATTATATTTATGGTACAACTAACGAGCCATTGTGCATTGGTTTTTGACAATTCCATGATGAGAAAATGTATTTGTAAGCATTAACCACTGACAATGGAACTTGAGTTAGAAGTGGAAGTTCATATTATATTTGAGATCATCAAGGAATAGAACTATCACTTTAAGAACTCTAAGGAAAACCATCAGAATCAACCAATGTTTAAAAATTATATCTTTACATGTTAAGAGACTACATAAGATACGATTTCCTATTCACATTATGTCATTATACATGAGTGGAATTGATAAATCTTTAGTATGAATGTAGTATGTGAACTTGTGAATCGATTATCATATGCTTATGTCTTGGCTTATCACATTCTTGTATATATCTTAATGGAACAAGACTTGGTGAAACATAATATGAGTATAAATTATTATTTCCCTTAAGTTATGTCAAGTTGGGGTTCTTATGCATGTTAAACTTGAAATAAAATATGTGAGCTTATTGTTAATGTGTCACACTTAGTTCTTGTGTTGTAAAAGACACACTCACTTGCCTGAGAGTATTAGAGGTCTCATAATAGAACAATGGATGTTGTCAAACACGAAGTTCCTAAGTTGCCAAAGGAACAATGGAAGAAACTTTGATGGACAAGACAGGTAAGTTCCCAGACCGTTTGTACCTCACTTGTTTAAATTTCAGAGGGAACTTATCTTTTTGCCAACTTTTAACCATCCACGCCATATATCTTTGATTGCAATATTATTCTACAACTCTAAGTTGTGTGTCCGTGTTGCATGTACTTTAATTGTTTCATATTTTCAGAAAATCGAAGATTCTTACTCACCCAAATTCTTCTTTCCGTTCATACACTTTTACTTCTTATTCTCACTTTCCATGTGCTCTAAGTTGAAAATTTATCACTTTTTCTGGTTCGATGAAGAAAGGTGAATATAAGTTGAGGGGGAAGTTGAAGAAAAAGCAAGAAGTAAGCATTTGAAAAGGAAGAAGAATGGGAAGGAACTTAGGGGGAATAAGGTAGGAACCAAGAAATCAAGATGGTTCATTTCTGGTTGTGAAACTCAAGTGTATGAGTAAGTATTATCTTCATTTGATATAAATGTCTTATTCTAGGAATGCAAAATCAATGTAATGACAACTTACAAAAAAAAAAAAAAAAAAAAAAAAAAAAAAAAAAAATAGCCCGAAAAAAAAGGGGGTGATCAAATATTTTTTATGAAAAATATTGACTACTTTGATGTTGTGTACTCGTATACTTGGTAAGTTAGTGAAGGAACTATAATAAACGTTGAAGGAACTTAACTATGAAGCTAAAATCTATTAAGTTCCAGTAAGCAGAATGTTCCTCAAATAAAATTGATGGTTGAAGAAAAGGGAACTTGGTTATCAAATATCGAGACGAAAATGTGTTATGTTTAGTATGAGGTTCAAGAGTATGAGGTGAAGAAAAAATGCAGAAACCTCATCTCAAAAGGTCTAAACGAATAACACAAATTCCTCTTTATGTTCCCTCTAATTATTTTGTTCCATATGCCTTTTTTTTTCATCCTTTGAGCTTGTGTTTTCATTTTCCTATTCATGCAATCCATTTCTTACTTTTAACCTTGATTTTTAATTGATTTTTAACTTCTTATTTGTCGAGTTCAATTAAGGTTTTTGAGCTTGGGCCTTTGGATTGTTGAAACTTAGCGTGGAACCAGCATCTGTGTTTGAAAAGTGAGTACCTTGAGGTTTTTAGGAACCACAAGTGTTTAACCATTATATGTTTACTTATTATATGGTGGTAGGTGTGACATATAACTTTATGTGTGCGTATTTTACAGAAAATATACTTGTGGAACAATACCCTTTTTTATAAAGAAAAAGGGGGAAGAATATGTATAATGCTTATGGTATGCATTAGTTAAGTCTAAATTAAAGTTCTTTTACATAATGATCTTTGATAGTTTATATATTGATAATGATGTGTATCGCTAGTTCTTGACTAAGTGAAGTTCCTTTGTTTGTTTCTAACTTGTTTTAATGTTATTTCCTTGAAAAACTAAGGGGGGATAAATGTACAAAGATTTATCCTTTAATGTGTGATAAGCATCATTAGTTTGTCATCATCAAAAAGGGGAAAATTGTTGAGTAATTAGGTTTTGATGATTGTAAACTAATGATGATTATCTATCTAACGTGTTTGTTAAGTTGTGCATAGAAAAAACAAGTTATGCTTGGAACAAGATACAAGGAACCCGAGTAATGACAAGTATATATATATAAGGAACTTGAGCAATAAATAATAAGCAAGATAAGAACAAGAACAATGATGAGTTATGGTTGATAAGCATGATGATGGCTAAGGGACACATGAAAGTAACTATGTAAAAAGGTGTTTGCAAATGTTAGCTTCATGAGGTAAGTACCCTATCCATACATGAATCATATATGCGTAGGAGTATTTACGTACCTTTAATTTTAATTAGTTCTCTCACTTGAAGTTAGTTTATGACAAACAAATTTCAATCCAATGTTTCTCTTAGTGTTTATGTGAAGATAAAAACTGACTTAGGTGAAGTCAATGGGTTGGAACATAGAAGACTTCAAGAGGAACAAGAGAGAATGAATGAACCTAAAGCAGGTTCTTCCACGAGAACAAAACCACGAAGGACCCTGAAAGTATTCTTGTTTGGTTTCGTAGCATCCAACAATACGCGGAATGAAACCTGCCCAAGACCCGCACACCAATTAAGATAACTAAACATGCAATCACATAATTTAAACAACAAAGAGAGATAAAGAGAAAAGAAATTCTTACCCTCGACGCGTGCTTCGCTCGCTTATGAGCTCTTACTTGAAAGCTCTAGCCTCGCAAGTGCGTAGACCTCCGACGGCTCGCACTCTCGACCCGACCCTGGCGGTCTCTACCCCGAAGTTTAGTCGAGGCTAGACCAAAGAAAAACTAGATTATTGCGAACTTAAAGGTTTTCTCACTTTCAAGGAGATGCCTTATTGAGTTCAACTTAATTGTTTTTTCCCAAACCAAACACTTGGGTATTTACAGGGAAGGGTGCCTTGATTTCCCATTCCCATGAATGTGGGAGAATTGCATTTTTCCCAATTTATTTTAATCTATAAACAAATTAAAATGCAAAATGAATCAACAAGCGCCAAGTGGCAAATGGTGAGCAAGAGTAGGTGAGGACCATTTAGGGGGGGGGGGACCAAAATCCCCAAAACCGGTCCCCTCTACAAACCGTATAGGTGTCCCCAATGCTGCCCAGCTGGCACCTAGCACCAAGGCCGGGCTTGCTGGCCAGCCTGCCTTCACATGCGCGCAGCAAGCAAGCTACGCATGCATTGCGGGCTGCTGCTGCTGCGATGCGTTGCGGTTGTGCTAGCGATGTACGAGGCCCAGCTGTTGCTGCTTGGTGCTGCTATGCTAGCAAGCACGCACAACCATGCACGCATAGCCACAACACACACGCATGGCACGCAGCTTGCGATGCTCGTGCTGTGCGATGTGCGAGTGCTGGGCAATGCTTGGCACGTTAGCACGCATGCGGTTTGGGACCTCGCCTAGCCTAGCACTCGCATAGCTAGGCCAATGCGATGCTACAGCTTGGCTCGTACTTGTCGCTTGCTTGATTCTACGTCTCATCGAATTCTAAATTCGACTTTACTTATGACGCTCGATTTCGACGCTCTAAGCTCAATATTCGACATCTTTGTTCGTAATAATCTAATGACTCATCTAATCCTTCGGATTGATTCATCGTCTCGGATCAATTATTCGATTGGGGTGCGACCCGAAGGGTTCAGTCAAGATTAAGCCGTAATATTAATTACCCATAAATATTACTGATCGGAAGCGGCCTCCACCTAGGCATTCCGATCACTTGACCTCACTGAAGAATTAACTTTCTAATAATTCCGAACCCTCTATTAGAATAATACACTTGTTGGAAGGATACCATTCCTTTCAATCTCTCACTTGTCCTTCCGGACAAGTGTGCAGTTAGTGTATAGTCCATTTCCTATGTCGCTTAATGTCTCTTCATGAACAATAAGGTAAGATTCTTTGTCATCCTTATTTCGTCAAGAAGTGTTTCTTGATTTTCGAGTTTGACTGTTAATAAATAGATGATTTCTAAAATCCATCTAGGCACGGCCATGCATTTTTACAGTCTCGCTCTTCGAGAGGCCTTGTAAACAAGTAAGACATATGCCCTATTGTTAATAGGGGGACATTTCCAGTCTCGTAATGTAAGCTTCCCTTACTAAGAGGACCTAGTCGCCCGAGTGTCGCCTTTATAATCCCCTTTTACGGCAGACGTTTGACAACATCAAAACGACTAGTACTCAAACAAGAGAATTTACAATACTCATGGTCGAGGAAAGAGGTTCTGATAGCTAGAATGAGAAATGTTTATGATGGTTTTAAATCTCTTAAAGTACTCTCACAGGTCGATCCGGTACAGTTCCAAACCAATACCTGTGCAAATGATTTATGACAATCATGTCCTCGCAGCACAAGAAACAGTGCTATAAATCATACTACACACTAATCTGAAGTGGTCATTAATCGTCCATCATTTAAATGACCTTGATTAGGGATAATTTTCGATTGAAATTGTTTTGGGGTTTTTTTTATGTCCTGCGAGAGAGTTACAATTCCAAGACTGACCTCTAGATGCCTGTACCTGCAAAACAACAAAGACTCCTGTGGGTTGGAGTTCTGCCTCCGACGATCAAGTTAGAACGTGTATGAGGAGTAAAATGCGGAAAGTAAAAGGTCTCTCTTGAACTCCAAGAGAGTATCTGCAATGTGTAATTGCTTAGTTCGAGGTGTCAGATGTTTGACTTTCTCTAATTGTGAGTTAATGTGATTTAAATGTTTCTGAATGATGTTCCTCAGAGGGAAACATCTCCCTTTTATAGGGTGTTGGAAAACGTGCCCAGCACTAGGGTTTAGTAAACCTAGGGCTGACTAGGCTTTACCTAGGAATTTGGGCCGTAAGAGGCCATCTTCCTGTTGGGCTACCTGTCTGCCACGTGTCGTGGCCTGATTGGTCCACCGTGGACCACTCACGAGGTGACACGTGGCGGCCTCTGGTTGGTCCACGTGGATGACACGTGGCATGGCTTGAGTGGTCCACGTGGTCAAGGAAAAATCCCCTAATTATTTGCCCCTCATAGGAGTGACGTGGCATGCCACGTGGCGCTTGTGACAGGTGTCACGTTATGATTAGCTAACGGTTTTTACCGTTTTTTTTTCAACCATGGGGTACCGTAACTTAGCATTTTTTAGGACATGGGTGATGAAATAGACGGGGAGTTGGCAGCCGTCTCTTTCAGCAAGGAGAACGGCACTGAGAGCATGATCAGAGACGGCCAAGTACATGTATAACACTTCCTTTGACATAGGGCTGATGAGCCTTGGCAAAGAGTGCAAGTGTTCCCTTAACTTTTGGAAGGCCGCCTCTGCATCCGTCCCCCATTCAAACATAGTCTTCTTCTTGATTGTTTGGATGAAATAGAGGCACTTGTCGCTTGATCGACTGAGGAATCTCCCCAATGTCGCCAAACAACCAGTTAATTTTTGAATTTCCTTTACAGTACGGGGCGATTGCATGTCTATGACCGCATGTATTTTTTCTAGATTGGCCTCTATCCCCCTTTGATCAATCAGAAATCCGAGGAACTTCCCAGACTCAACACCAAAAACACATTTCTTTGGATTGAGCATGACCTGATGCCGCCTGAGTGTGGCGAATGTTTCTCGGAAATCTGTAAGATGGTCCATTTGAAGTTTGGATTTGACAATCATATCATCAATGTACGCCTCCACATTCAATCAAATTTGATTAACGAAGACTCTATTAATCATTCTTTGGAAGGTAGCAGGCGCATTTTTCAAACCAAACGGCATCACAGTATAGCAGAATAACCCCTGATTAGTGACGAATGCCGTCTTTTCTTGATCTTTCTTCCACAAGGGTATCTGGTGGAAGCTTGAATAGGCATCCATGAAGCTCATCAAGGCATGGTCGGCTGTAGAGTCGACCAAACTGTCGATTTTTGGAAGAGGATAGCTATCCTTTGGACATGCCTTGTTCAAGTCTGTGTAGTCTATACACACGCGCCAGGTTCCATTCGGCTTCTTTACAAGGACAACATTGGGAACCCAATCAGGGATGTAGCAATGCCGAATGAAACCAACATCTAACAATTTTTTCACCTCGATGGTTGCCGCCTGGCTTCTTTCTTCACCATGGTTCCTCTTCTTTTGCCTTACCGGCTTCTTTTTGGGATCCATAGCAAGTTTGTGGACGGCTAGATCCGGGCTGATGCTTGGCATCTCGTCCACTTCAAAGGCAAATATGTCTTTGAATTTCTTTAACAATAGGTGCAAGTCTGCACCAAGTTTAGCAAAAGCAGTCGTCCCAACCTTAACAGTCCGGTCAAGACGAGAGTCATCTAGGACGATGTCCATATGTTCACTAGCCGGCTGGGGACGGAGTTCATCCGGCCTTTGATCGGTTAGTGATTGCTATTGCCCGTCTTTTTTCTCGGCCACCATTTGGTTGGCCTTTCTCTTCTTGCTGGCTGCTGTTGTAGCAGACGCGGCTTCCTTAACGTGGTCAAGGTTAGTAGTTTCTCCACTGGGGCCGGCTGCTACTACAGTGAGCTTGACATCAGAGAGGTAACATTCCCTGGCCATCTTCTGGTCTCCCCGTAAGGAGTCGACTGTTCCATCATCCCTCTCAAACTTGAGAAGCATGAGAGACGGAATGATAACAGCCTTGGATTCATTCAGGGTAGGATGCCCCAAAATCATGTTTTAGGCCGTCAGTTCTTCAACAACTAAGAAACGGACCACCATGTGGCGTCCCTTCCCTTTCTCGCCCAGACGAATAGGTAAGTCTATTTGACCTACCAGATGTACTACACCACCCCCAAATCCTACTAAGGGATGGGAGACCTGGTGCATACTTTCGGGCTTGTACCTGAGCTTGGTTAGGCACTTGTGACTAAGGAGATTAGACAATCTCCTTGTGTCAATGAGGATCTGACCGACTCTTTGGTTGGCCACTTTGCATTCGATGACTACAAGATCATCATGCGGCCACTTGATTTTGCCCTTATCATCCTCAGTAACTACAACTTTGGGAAAGGAATCTTTGGACGCCTGCCCTTCGTCGACCGAGTTAATGTCGAGCTGTCTGATGTAGTCCTTGTTACCCCGGATTATTGGGCTGCCTCCGGCGAATCCGCCTGCTATTGTATAGATCTGAGTTTCATCAGTATCCGAACTGTTAGCAGAGTGGGACTTCTTTTTGGGCGGCTGCCTAGTTAGTTTGTAGGGTAACTTTGGACCTCAGAACATAGGACTTGAGTACCCCTTTGTCAGCCAGGCGGTCCAACAGACACTTGTGGCTATAGCATTCATTGGTATCATGGCCAATATCCTCATGGTAGTGGCAGTATTTGTTCTTGTTCTGGTTTTTGGCGGAACCTTTCATAAGAGTCGGCTTCTCAATAGAGACCCGGTCCTTAATCTCCATGAGGATGGAGTAACAGTCTTTATTGAATTCGTACTTTGGGGAGTACGTCTTCGCTTCTCTCTTTTTCTTCTAGGATGGCTATTTAGAAGTTTCAGCCACCCAGACTTGTTTTCTTTTCTTTTCTTCTTTCTTAGCTGGCTGTGATGGCCGACTTTCTTTTTTGTCAGACCTTCTTAAGTCCGACTGTTTACTAGCATTGTAGAGTTCGCTTGCCTGAATATAGGCGTCTGCCTCCATCAGTGCCTCTTGGAGGGTAGCTTCCCTCATCCTGACGAGGTCGAACTTGAAGGCCGACCCGTCCTTCAGACCTTTAAAAAAGTCCGTATAGGCCACCTCATCAGACAATCCTTGAAACTTAATTTTCATTAGATAGAAATGCCTAATATATGAGCGTAGCCCTTCCTTATGTCCCTGTTGTATGGCTCCCAAGTCAAGACTTGTTTTCTTTGAAAGGATATTCATTGAGAAGTTTGACGCGAACAAGTAGGCAAGCGTCTTGAAATTATTGATGCATCTGGCTGGCAGGTTGCCGAATTATTGCTGGGCGACGCCCTTCAATGTGGTCGGGAAGCATCTACACCATGTGGCATCGTCCAACCCTTGAAGATACATAAGGTTGGTGTATGCCATCAAGTGGTCTTCTGGGTTGGAGGTACCATCATAAGTGCCTGCCAACACATTCTTCACCTTGGTCGGCTGTGCGGCCGTAGTTATTTCCTTGGAGAAAGCTGAGGGTTGTTCCCCAAGTCTTAGAAGTCGAAGTTGCCAGTCCAAGGGTTGGACATTATGTGTCGCCTGCCCCCCGAAGAGGGTAGGCTGCATATATGGTTACCCATATGGTATGTATGGCTGTTGAGGCGCATACGGGGCCGCCCAGAATATCTGAGAACTAGAGTGAGTGGATATGCCGCCTGTCTGGTCCTATTGGTTTGATTGAGAATACCTCAATGAGGTATTCAGAAAGATGTCATTGAAGTTTGGCGTTGAGGCCGACTCTGACAGTTGCATATTCTTCTTTTGTTGGATTATCATCCAAGCATCGAAATATGTTTTCTTGGAACCATCCGACTGTACATACCGGATGGCCTTGCTTTTCCCTGGCTCGGGGAACCGAAGTCTGGCCAAGTTTATCAAGGGCTTCTATCCCTCCCTTGGTTTAGGGTAAGGAGTGGCCTCTCGGTCTTTGACTGGCTTATTCCTCACAAAATGAGAGGGCTTCTTGGCCGATTGTTCCTTGGTAGGGACAGCCGTCCGTTTATCAATAAGATCCTTTATCTCCCCTTTGAAACTAGTCATGAGAGTCATGAGCTCGTTTCTAGTGATGGGGGTGGATCTTTCAGCCACCTGGAGCTTATTAGCCAGCTGGTCGACTGTTTCACTGGGCCCTGCCTGGTCGGTGTTCTATTCCCTCCTTTCGGTGGGACGGATGCGCCATGTTCTCAGGGACCCGTTAGGGGTCGTGTGGGTAGCGACTTCATAGTCGTCATTTGTATCCTGGTCTGAGTAGACCTGGACATCGGCCATAGGTCGTTTCTCATTTAGAGGTGGTACAGGTTCTTGTGAAGTCATCTTTAAAGTACTCTCCTCACAGACGGCGCTAGATGTTTTGGGGTTTTATGATGTCCTGCGGGAGAGTTACAATTCCAAGACTGACATATGGATGCATGTACCTGCAAAACAACGGAGACTCCTGTGGGTGGGAGTTCCGCCTCCGACGATCAAGTTAGAACGTGTATGAGGAGTAAAATGCGGAAAGTAAAAGGTCTCTCTCGAACTCCAAGAGAGTATCTGCAATGTGTAATTGCTCAGTTCGAGGTGTCAGGTGTCTAACTTTCTTTAATTGTGAGTTAATGTGAATTAAATGTTTCTGAATGATGTTCCTTAGAGGGAAACATCTCCCTTTTATAGGGTGTTGGAAAACGTGCCCAACACTAGGGAAACATCTCCCTTTTATAGGGCTGACTGGGCTTTGCCTAGGAATTTGGGCCGTATGAGGCCATTTTCCTGATGGGCTACCTGTCCGCCACGTGTCGTGGCCTGATTGGTCCACTGTGGACCTCTCACGAGGTGACACGTGGCGGCCTCTAGTTGGTCCACGTGGATGACACGTGGCAGGGCTTCAGTGGACCACGTGGTGGGGAAAAATCCTCTAATTAGAAATATTCAATGTTCACTTAACAGGTGTTTCTTTATCCAAGACATTGTTTTGATACCTTGTCTTGAATATTCTTCAAATCGAATGGACTCATTATTTAATTCTAAACCACAATTAAATAGAAATGGAGTGATAATAATTTTGCAGGAAATTAAATTACTCCAAAACCGAATGGTTTTAACATAGTGTTTTACATTAAGACATCTAGTTTAATTAAAACACATATACAGGGAAATCAAAGCCAATCTCCAACATGCTTGATTCCCATTGCCACAACGTACTTGTTGTGCTTCACTTGAGGCAAAGGTTTAGTCAGTGGATCAGCTACATTATCGTCCGTTCCAACCTTACAAATTCTAATTTCACCCTCGAACTTCCATTCCCTTATCATGCGAAATCGCCTCTTGACATATTTGACCTTCTGATGTTCCCTTGGTTCCTTGGCCTGAGCAATAGCTCCATTGTTATCACAATAGAGGTCTATAGGACCCTTGATGGAAGGTACAACATCAAGTTCACTTATTAAGTTACGAATCCAAACTGCCTCCTTAGCTGCTTCCGAAGCTGCCAAGTATTCGACTTCAGTTGTAGGATCTGCAATGGTGCTTTTCTTAGCACTCTTCCAACTAAACGCTCCTCCATTTAGGCAGAAGATGTACCCTGACTGCGACTTGGAGTCGTCTCTGTCAGTGTGGAAACTCGCGTTGGTATAACCTCTAAGAACCAAATCATCACTACCACCATAGACCAGAAACTTATCCTTATTCCTTTTCAGGTACTTTAGGATATTCTTGGCCGCAGTCCAATGCGCCTCTCTTGGGTCTGATTGGTATCAGCTCGTAGCACTCAAGGCATACGATACATCCGACCTAGTACTGACAAAGGGTATTTTAGGTTGTTACTAAGACACCTCTATCAAATGATATTTGTGGTCCTAAACATGCAACTAAACGAGTATAGAGGCAAGTTAAGGGTCGAACACAGGGAAACGATTAAGCACTGTTATCTATCTCCTAAAGTTAATCTAGTTCGGTCAAGGAAAATAGTGGATGAATTAATGACTAAAGAGTATGTAAAGTTAAAATAAATGCTAGGGGTAGGGGTCGAACATGCTATGAAGTCAAAGGAGCTAGGCTTAGGGAAGTAGGTTTACATGCAAACCAAGCAACTCATACAAGGCAAAGTCAAGAGTACTCTCTAATCACCTATCGGGATTAAGAGCTTCCCTAGTTAACATGCACTTACACTATCGTCATAAGGCATGCAATACTAAGGTTAGACAATAATCAATCACCCAATGACTATTCCTAAATCACACTATCGTCATGATTTAATTCAAGTCACTCAACCACAACATGCATATGGCCATAAACATGGAGTAGCCAAAAAGTATAGGCGCAAGGAAGATTTAATTGCAAGTATTCCAAACTAGCCTAGCCTATCATACATCAAATTCAAAGCATGTCTCCACCAAACCCCTAGCAATAAGAAAACTACTCACAATCCATAACCCTAACTACAATTACACTAATCAACAAAGTAATTAAGAAATTAATGAGAGAGATGATAATTTCACCAATTAAACCAACAAAGATGGGAACTTTAAGCATATAACAAAAGAATAAAAAGAAGAATACCAATAGTTTCATTCAATATCAAGTGAGATGACAAACACCTATAGAGTTCCAAAATGCTTCCTCAAAATACCCAAAGTAGCTAAAATTGATAAATTGAAGATCTACACTAAGATCTATGGAAGAATTTCCAATACAAGAAAGCTAAAATCTATGCTAAGAATGTTCCTCTAAAGAGTATGCTAAAAGTTTCAATATGTGAATAATGAATGCTGCCTTCTCTTTCCTCTACTCTGCTTTTTAAATCTGATTTCAGGTTATGGACCGCAGCAGACAGGCGCGCCCGCGCGCTAGATGGTGACGCGGCCGCTCCTCAAGAAGCGCGCCCGCTCAAAAATGGGTGTCACAGGATTGGGCCAGCTCAGCGCGCGCCCAAGGTGGCGCGCCCATGCCTATAGTTGCGCGCCCGCTCCAAACTGCTGGTTCAATGCTTCGATCCTTGCTCTGGATCCTTGTCAATTCGAACCGCAATCAATCTGCAATTACAAAATAGGAAGGCGAAGCGTAATACAACGAAGAGGGAGGGGAGCAAAGCCTACCTAAACCAAATAAAAACACATTACGCAACACATAGGTAGACTGCTTAAATTAGGCAAAACATAACAAAAGCACACTAGGATGAACCGAATTATTACTAAAACTACTAGAAAGAACTACCCTAGGAGTGACATAAATATCACTCATCAAATTCCCCCAAGCTAAACCTTTTCTCGTCCTCGAGCAAAGCTAAAGACAAAGAAGAATAAGACACAATCATTCAAACATGAGAAAGTAGGAAAGAAGGGGAAGGGGAATATACTAACTCACTTTCGTAGGAATCACGGTTGTTTTTAGCATAAACAACAAGCCATTTAAACCCCAAAGTCGCCGATGAGGACGAGTATGCTCTCGTGAGGGTTTCCAAAGAGTTTAACCCGCAACTCTTGGCAACATGCTCAAAACAATTACTAAACAAGGGAGCAAATAAAGAGGAAACTCAACTATAAACACGGAACAAAACATGGAGATGAAGAGCATATTGAAAAGAAAAAAAAACATAGATGGATGTCAATCTTTCTAAGCAATAAGAGTAAGCACGTTTTTGGATGCCAATGGTTGATTGAAAGATAAGTTATGCTAAGCATAGAGAACTCTAACATGCTCCACTCCACCCGCATTCCATACATTTTTACCGCGTTCCCTCATCTAGGTTTAAATTCACCGTACTAGGTAGCACCTCATGACTCCACGAAGGAGCCGGAACAAAGATTAGACAATGAAATCAAGGGGAACCCGACATCTTACCAAGACATGCTCCCTCCATATGCTTGAAATCTAGCTCCCTCCACCGACTAGTGACTCAACCAATTCTAAGTCAAAAGGACTTCAAAAAGGGTTGTAACGCAGGCTGGGAGGTAAAGGTGAGGGAAAATTTGAAAATTTTGGTAGTTAATCCTAATTGTGAAGAAAAGAATGAGGCCAATTCTCAAAACAACGTAGAATATCTCCAAATTTCCAAACAAAATTACATCTCCCCCAAGCTTATTCAACACAAACTCACCATACTATATACAAGACGCGTAGAGCTTCTCCCCAAGCTTGAGTGGAGCATTGTCCTCAATGCTTAGAAGAGTGGGGTAAATGACATCACTTTTTTTTTTTTTTTATTTATTTTTTTACTATTTACGGTTTTTTTTTTTTTTAATACACACGTGCTTTCCATTTTTAACCATTACCTTCCATCTTTTCAAACCAAAAGCACAATAAACTCTCATGGCTCAAACTTAACAAGTCTAAGGTTAAGAAAAGAAATAGATGGACCATGGGGTTTTTAATGTGCTATAAACAAGGAAGATGGGGCTCAACATGGCTAGCAAGGGGAAAATGCAAATAAAATTACAAGAAAGCAACAAAAGAAGAGAGAAGCCTAGAAAAGCAAAATAGTCACCGAAGAAAATGCCTTTGTCCTGTCTAGATTAGTTAGGTCGCGATCTCGGGTAGCTAGAAATCAAGTTCTCGATTTAAGCATGCCTTGGTAGGGATCATATGCCGCTCATACAAGAAGTGTTGGAGGCCTGAACAATAAAACTCACATCGGGTTACAAAAACGACCTTTAGGGCTTCAAATCCCCTAATGAGGGCAACACCTTCTTACCACAAACAAGTGAATTTGGGTTCGATGGGCCTTACGAGTTCTAGCACAACTACCTTAGCATAGAAATATCCTAGAGTCAACCAATGGCAATCCAAGAGCGCAGAAACTCTTAAACCTTAGGAAGAAAGACATTCAAGAATGCAAATCCATCAATTATTGCTCAACAATAGACAAAATATACAACAACCACATGGTTTGTTTTGAGCAAAAGAAAAATCCTATACAAAACAAAAGAGCATAAAGGTAAAAGGCATGCAAGCAAATAAATCCCAATCGTCAAACAAAGATCGTTCGACATCAATACCAACGATCACCAGATTCCGAAGAATCAAGAGCATACATCCTCGAACCATTCAACTCCAATCTAAACTAAAGCTATCCTAAAGCACACCAAAGAAAAATAAAATGAAAGAAAAGAAAGAAAAGTTAGAAAGATCTCACCGAAATAACGCCCAAGTGAGCATATCCAAAGGGAAAGCATGCGCCCTAAAAGTGGTGAGAATCCAAATAGAAGGAAAACAAACTATATACACAAAAGGGTTTGTCCGGATGGACGAGAAAGAAATAAAATGCAACTCCCATTCGGCTTTTTTTTTTGGGTAGAATATAGTTTTATTTTTGCTTCACTACTCCCAATTCAACATTACCTTATCAATCATCGAACCATATATACACACACCGGTCAATCGCCATGTCGGCGAATATCAGTAATCATCGTCATCATCATAGACACATCAAAAACTCAACAACCATAGCAGTGAACAGGGGCAAAAACAACCAAACAAACAGTCATGCAATCCAGCAGAATCAGCAGCATCAAGGTACGAGTAAAACAATGAAAGACCGACAGGCACGCAGGTAAGAATCTCAGCCAAGTCACTCCCTACCAAGAGTATATCTCCTTCTCATCAAAATAAACATGCAAAACAGGGGAGATATATATACTCTAGGGACGTAGCCTACTGGACACTAGAGCTAGGCTCACTAAGTGAGTTATGCTGAGGTGGCGACTCGTCATAGCTGAAGCCACTAGGTGGGCCGAAAAGGCCCCAGCCACCGTCAAAGCCCGGTGGCCAACCGTAGTGACCCCTGAAAAGATCCTCTTGCCAGCTGGGCAAAGGATCGGATGGAGTGTCCTCAGACTGGGAATATAGAGGGGCGGGGTGATCAGGATGCACATAGGGGTAAGAAGGGTCCCCTCTAAAGTCACAACCGCCGGGCACACGATAATCGTACTGCCCGTCCTCTGGGAAGCTGCGGAGCTCCCTACTAGGCTCGGAAGGACCTTGCCAGTAAGGGTAAGTGGGGAGATTGTTCCCCCCCCCCCAAGAAGGAACAGGTTCGTGCTGAGGCGGCCAATTAGGGTAGTTCACGGGGGGAGCAATCTCTCCTCTGTCCACAGCTGAGTCATAGAGGGCCTGCTGCTGCAGATGGTGGCCCTGTTGTGACTCAAAGATTGCCTGCAATTGCCTAGCTATGTTAGATAGCTGGAATGTACCTGTGGGCTGTTGTGCGCCCGCCTGCTGCTGCTGCTGCTGAACCTCCTCCTCTACCTCCTCCTCATAACCTACCCCTCCCTCATCATCCCCATCAAGCTCGGGCACTTGCCCGTTATCTCTCAAAACTCTCCATACATAATCGGTGGCACGGGTGATGGAGGTAAGGTGGGGTTTGGGAAGAAAGCAATGGTGTCTCCCTCTCACAAGCCAGCTGTAGTAGGCAGGGTTAGCGGTCGGCAAGGTAAAGTCAGACCTACGAAGCTGTTCTAGGTCAAGGTAAATGTCACCTTTACTCCCCACAGGTGTGCAGAGAGGTAACATATCAATGTGCCCCAACTTAATGGCCAACCTAGTGACCATTGCTCCGCAGTGTATGTCTCCAGACCTCTTACCCTTTGCGATAGCTACACAGGTGGACATGAAGAGAAAACCTATGTTAAGCTTACGAGGCTGCTCTCTCCTAGAAGCGATCCACAGAATACACACTTCCTCTTTAGTCAACTTCCCTAGGTCTTGCTTGCTAATAACAGAATATCCTAACAAACGGTGCAGGACCCTAAGGGCTGGGTGGAACATCTCACTAGCTATAGATTTCCTCGTGGTGAATTCATCTCTGCCAGAAATGTGACGCCACCAACTAGTCTCGTTGTATTCTCTAAATTTTTCGTAAAGAGGGCGGTAGATATCTGCTTCTGGGAGGAAGTCTAAGGCTTGGTTGAATTGCCCTAAGGTTAGCTAATGCTGGGTGTTAAAGAGTTGGAATTTGATCTTATATACATCATTATCAAGATCCAAGGTGTCCACAAAGAAGGAGGAGAAGAATTCCAAGCAGGGTTCTAGGTAAGTAGTGAATGAGGAGTTAACAAAAGATCTCATCCTCAAATTCTCAAACAGAAACCACAAGTCGTCATTTATTCCCAATTTCTCCATGTTGGTGAAGGATAATTAGGTCGTTGGACTAACTACCCTCAACCAAACAATATTTATAAACCTACACCTACACTAAACAAGTTTAGTGGTAAGTAGAGGGTCGAACCACGGAGACGACATAAACACTATCAACACCACCACCAATTAAGCTAGGTCAAAGAGATAGGATGGATAGAATAATAAACAAA